>NC_057724.1:9070895-9080368 GCF_004010195.1 Chiloscyllium plagiosum
AAGGAAGTCCAGCGAAACTTCACCGGATTTAGATCAGGGAAAAAATAAATTTTATCAGAAAATTTCAAAACTAGATTGATAGACTGTATTAGACAAGGATATTATTCCTATACTCCTGTACAAGAGTAGTGGAAGATGAGGATAGTTGGGATAGGATTAAAGAGAGAATTGGGAAAGAGCAATGTGGGAATGAGACTGAGTGTGACTGTGTGGGAGGAATCCTGAGAGGGAGTAGTGAGGAGGTTTCAGATCATGGATGGACAACTGAGGGCGGCACGTTGGCACAGGGCGGCACGGTGGCACAGGGCGGCACGGTGGCACAGGGGTTAGCACTGCTGCCTCACAGCACCAGAGACCCGGGTTCAATTCCTGCCTCAGGCGACTGACTGTGTGGAGTTTGCACATCCTCCCCGTGTCTGCGTGGGTTTCCTCCGGGTGCTCCGGTTTCCTCCCACAGTCCAAAGATGTGCAGGTCAGGTGAATTGGCCATGCTAAATTGTCCGTAGTGTTAGGTAAAGGGGTAAATGTAGGGGTATGGGTGGTTGCGCTTCGGCGGGTCGGTGTGGACTTGTTGGGCCGAAGGGCCTGTTTCCACACTGTAAGTAATCTAATCTAATCTGTTACATGCTATTCCTGCCACTGTAGGATCTTCAGGACACTATATTTTGTCTTGGGTGATTACGTGTGTATAGAGTGTCTCCTGGTGCTCCATTTCAGGATTGCTTAGGATTTCTGGGTCTGTGTGAAAACTGGAGTCACTGTGGATGGTCAGGCAGGATGAGAGGTATCTGGGTCATACTTTACAGAAGGTAATCATCCCATAGGCACTGAGGGGTCAGTATAAAAATCTGATACCATCGAGATGAGCAAGAAGAGACAGAAAATTCACAAGTCCTTGAGGAATGTGCCACTCCCAAACAAATGTTCCTTGAGAGACTGCTGGGAGTGCACTATGCATGGTACGCTGAGAGTCTAGACTGTTGAAACTTTATTGCTGGAACAGCACAGCAGGTCAGGCAGCATCCAGGGAACAGGAGATTTGACGTTTCGGGCACAGGCCCTTCTTCAGGCCTGTGCCCGAAACGTCGAATCTCCTGTTCCCTGGATGCTGCCTGACCTGCTGTGCTTTTCCAGCAATAAAGTTTCAACTTTGATCTCCAGCATCTGCAGACCTCACTTTCTCCTCTGAGAGTCTAGACTCCCATACAAGGACTAATTAATTTGTTGACCCATTTGGGGAAATGTTTGTCAGTTATAGGATGTTAGAACAAACGTTTTTACTTGTGATCTCTGTTGCCATTGGTTCAATGCTATTTGTACAAGGTAAAGTTATGAAAAATTTCAATATGTTAGTAGTCTGGTTTTTCAAATTGTAGCATGATATTTTATGAAACGTATGAATGCATGTTTGTGAGCAGCTCCACACATGCGATTGTTTCTGTGGAATTCATTGTTTCTATTCAGAATGTGAGCTGAATGTGTGGGCATGGAAATGCAATGAATAAGAAGAGTATATGAGGGTCCATGGCGTATGGGTATGGCTGATGTGTTGATATATAGTGTTTGCAGGGTCACTAGAATGGAGTGGGTGGTTTGATTTGGCATGGATGGTATGAAGGGACATGGTGGGATTAATTTCAAATAGACGACTGGGGCCGTGGGTTCAGACATGAGTTGGCATTGAATTGTCATGGTGCAGTTGGAAAGGAGAGGAGTGAGCCCAAAGGGCTGAAAGTACAATCAAACAACAGGATGTATCCTGAAGATCCAAGGATAATCTTTTAAAAGGGTGTATCACAACACAGGGCAGACCACATGGCCACCTCCAATCTGTACCTGGACACAACAGACCTGAATTCACCTCACACCAATCCATCCCAGGATGGAAACAATGTAATTCTGGGTACTTCACACTGAGGTGAATGTGCCATGGTGGGAGATTTCCTGAAGAGAGCGATGTATCTTGTTAAAAAACAATCTATGCCATTATATGGTCCAAAAGGAAATTGAGTAAAGATGGGAAAAGGATAAATAAGAAAGTGGGCGGCACGGTGGCACAGTGGTTAGCACTGCTGCCTCACAGCGCCAGAGACCCGGGTTCAATACCCGCCTCTGGCGACTGACTGTGTGGAGTTTGCACGTTCTCCCCGTGTCTGCGTGGGTTTCCTCCGGGTGCTCCGGTTTCCTCCCACAGTCACAAAGATGTGCAGGTCAGGTGAATTGGCCATGCTAAATTGCCCGTAGTGTTAGGTAAGGGGTAAATGTAAATGTAGGGGTAGGGGTATGGGTGGGTTGCGCTTTGGCGGGGCGGTGTGGACTTGTTGGGCCGAAGGGCCTGTTTCCACATTGTAAGTAATCTAATCTAATCTAATATATGGAAAGCATTCAGAAAATTCAATTTGGATCACTAATAGCTGTTTATAAAGGAACAGTGGATCAGCTAACCTTGGTGGTTTTAGTGACCTCCTACAATTTGTATGAACTTTATTGTTTTGGTAAACATATTCAAAAAGTTTTTGCAACAAATTTTCAAATTTACAAAAAAAAAGGTATTATTATGTGAGCTTTTCTAAATGTTGAGGTGATTTTCTCCGAATTTTAACGTAGCTGTTAGCTCATTTAAAGCAGCTCCATTCTCCATTACAATGTTGAGCAGAGAATTGAAACATATCTATGTCTTGTAAATGTAGAGAAAGAGGAGAATGGGTCTGGCTGGGTTACTCTTCGGAGGGTCAGTGTGGACTTGCTGGGCCGAAGGGCCTGTTCCCACACTGTAGGGATTCTAAGTCTAAGTCTATATCTACAAGGACATTGAATATTCATCAAGAGGAGTTTATCAAATTCTTTTGTGATTCAAAGGCAGAAAGAGAATGATTAAAAAATGTCATTCTTACCTAAAACTGCAAACAGACTGTCGATTGCCAATGTGACCAGCATGAGGAAAAATAAAATGGACCATAAAGGTGCCCACGGCAGCTGTACAGCAATCTCTGGATACGCAATGAAAGCCAAACCAAAACCTAAATGGTGGATACATGTGATATGGTAAAAGTAATTGTGCTGCAAGGAAAGAATAAAGGTCCCTCTACTTCAACCAACAATGTACCAGGAAACCATTCTCAAAAGAGTGACCATTGTGACAGTTTCCCTTTATTAATTCACCTTGGGACACCGTTGAGTAAGATCATCAATTCATTGCCAGATTTGAGTTGTAGAGATATCTCCAAAATATTAGCTTCAAAGTGTGCATGTTTCAGGCCATGGAGTGGCAGATACAGTTTAATTTAAATAAATATGAAGTGCTGCATTTAGGAAAGGCAAATCAGGGCAGGATTTATACACTTAATGGTAAGGTCCTGGGGAGTATTGCTGAACAAAAAGACCTTGGAGTGCAAGTTCATAGTTCCTTGAAAGTGGAGTTATAGGTAGATAGGATAGTGAAAAAGGCATTTGATATGCTTGCCTTTATTGAATATCGGAGTTGGGAGGTCATTGGTCAGGCCATTTTTGGATTACTGCATTCAGTTCTGGTCTCCCTGCTATAGGAAGGATGTTGTGAAACTTGAAAAACTTTCAGAAAAGAGTTACAAGGATTTTGTGAGGCTTGGAGGGTTTGAGCAAAAGAGGCTGAATAGGCCGGGGCTATTTTCCCTGGAGTGTCAGAGGTTGAGGGATGAACTTATAGAGGTTTATAAACTCATGAGGAGCATGGATAGTTTGACCAGCCATCATCTTTTCCTCAAGGTGAGGGAGTCCAGAACTAGAAGGTATAGGTTTAAGGTGAGAGGGGAAAGATTTACAAGGGACCCATGGGGTTATAACACAGAGGATGATGTGTGTAAGGACTGAGCTGCTACAGGAAGTAGTGGAGGCTGGCACAATTACAACATTTAAAAGGCAATGGGATGTGTATATGAATAGGAAAGGTTTTGAGGGATGTTGGCGAAATGCTGGCAATTGGGCAAATGGATTAATTTCGGATATCTGGTCAGCATGGATGAGTTGCACCAAAGTGTCCATTTCCATGCTGCTCAGCTCTATGACTGTCGATGACTTTATTGTGATCAAAACAAATTGAGACTAATTCTGAACTGAACAATTTTTTGTGAGCAATACTAAATTCTTGGACTCAATTTTAAAGGCAGCTGAAGCATACTCAGATCACCCACCATTTCTGTTCATTGTGTAGCAGCCAGCTCATTTATGTGGTGCAGTATTACTCTCAATCACATTGGACAGTCAGCATTATCTACCCTGTCCATCAACAGTTACCCTGTTTGGAAGTGTTTAATTCTACTTGGAGACAGACCCACTCCTCAATGGTCAGGTTTATTATTACTGCACAAAGTGATGTTTGAAAAGACCATTACCTCTGCATTAGTTCCCAGTAATAGTTTAACATTCCACAGAAAGTACAGGAGTTTAAAAAATACATGGAATGTCTTGATGCATTGGAGACAAAATGCCTAGCCAGAAAGGTGACTGAAATATACTGAGAAAGCAGTGGGAGAATCAGTACTTGGATTAATTCCCAGATATGGCTCCAAAAATATGGATCTTGTACAGGAAGATCTGACACAAATGTCCTAAGTGAGTCTACCTCCAAACAACATCTTAAAAATGTTGACTCATCAATTCCTCAAGTCCACACCCTTGCCAACCAGTTACACTTAACCCTGATTAAGACTCAATGATAAAATCCATATATTTTACTCTTTTAGTCTCATCTTGTTAGAAATCTTGCAGCTGACCAACTAATTTGGAGTTATTCAGACTGCTGAACAAAATGCCTTACAAGTAAACTCCTGAAGCTCTTCCTTAAAGCGTAGCCAGTTCTCCAAGTTAAAGACAGGTTGGTCCAACACAACTTATTTTCCTTTCAAATTTCATGACTATCCTATAAGTACCCCAGAGATTACAACAGCTCATTCCATTATTACAGCCCATGCTTTGACTTTTTATAGCTTCAGGGATTATATACACACCCAGTAACTCTCTAATAAACTCATTCGTGATACATTTTCATCCCTCACCGGTTTTTTAAAATCACCTCCATTCAGTAAATGACCATTACTCAGTTGAGGCACCTTCTAAAATCATTTGATTGTGACCAAAGCTGTCACTTTAGTGGTGTGTTGTTGTCAAACTTTGAAAACTCATGGTAACTTCACACAACATCCATGTAAATCAATGCCATAGTCTTCAAGAACAGAGGAAAGAGGGAATGATATTTAAGAACTTCTGCGCATTAGTCTCCACTTAATGAATAAACATGTCACCAATGTCTTGAATGGTTACAACACACAAGGAAGACACACAGTCTGCCATATCTGGAAGAGCAATCCATCTTGGTCATACTTCCTTGCCATTTACCCATCACATGGAAATTATTGCTCTTCCAGGTAATGAGCCAATTCTCTTTTAAAAGCCGTGGTTGAATCTTTCTCTCAAGCCATACCTTCCAGATTCTAAACACTCGCTGTATAGATACCTTTTCCTCAAGCCACCACTGCTTCTTTTGCCAATTGCAGTGAATTGGTGACCTCTGGTTCTTCATCCTGATACCAATAAGAACAATTTCTCACTATCCATTCTCTCCAGACCCCTCATGACTTGGAATATACTGATTAAGTATTCAGTTAATCTTCTCTTCCCCAAAGAGAGCAGGCTGGGTTTCTCCAATCGATCCATGTTACTCAAGTTCCTTCTCCCTGGAATCAATTCCTGTGAATTTTATTGGTATGCTCTCTAATGCCTTCACATCTTCCAATAATGCTTCCTAAAGTCTTTCCAAATGACCAGTTGTGACCATAGCAGTTTTCCATTCAGAAAACACAGATCCTATTTACTTTTTTGCAACCACTATCTCAGCCTGCTCTTCCAGCTTCAAAATTATGCATATTTACCATTCAGGTCCCTCTGGTTTTGAGATGGTCGTTGCCTGGCACCTGTTTGGTGTAAATGTTAGTTAAACATATCAGGCCAAGCCTGAATAGAATCAAGGTCACACTGCATATGAATTGGGACGGAGGAGTCACAAATAGTGCTGAAATTCTGTGATCAACAGTAGAAATCTCCACTTCTGCCCTTCGATGGAGGGAAGGTCACAGATGAAGCATCTGTGAAGATGGCTCGTGTTACGAATTTCTGCAGCAAGGCCACAGGCTGGTTCCAAGACTGCCACAACCTTACGTGCAAGGCCATCATGGAAGCTAGCATTATGGAAACATGTAAAGACTAATAGATTGGAGAAGTGAGCAACCTTTTATTTTCCTGCTGTATAAAATGTTCCATCTGTAATGAAGTTGGTGAGGTACCATGACTATATGCTGGGCAACATACTGTATAGTATAAAAGAGGTACAATTTCCCTACAAACTTTATCATGTTCCTGTGAAACTTGGAACTCCTATCACCATAATGGAAGCCTAGAAAGCCAGAGCTATCACACTGAGCTGAAGAACTAAAATTGCACAAATTGCTTTTATTGATGTAATTTGAATATCAGATCATACTGTCATTTATCAATGTTGTTTCAAACCATTTATGCCTGAAGATTCAATGACTGTTGTTGCTTTACTAACAAATCCTCATTGCAACCCTGACCAAAAAACGTCAGTTAACCCAAGACCTGCACAATACCCACCTACAAACCACCCCAGCCCACAACTCAAAACATTTTGAGTCCTAAAGGATAGCCCCTCAGTTGGACTTTTACTTAACTAAATTAGCGAAATTTTCTCGTAAGACACCACAATATTTAATGGAACTCCAAACCTCTTCAGGACCAATCTCCTCTAATTTGTGAAAGTCAGTTTAGTTCATTCTGCAGTTATAATCTAATCAGATCCAGACTGTGCCAACAGAATAGAGAGGTTGTGGTTTGGTGAAATATGAACATGTGTAAAAGGTGCCGGAGTCATCCATTCTGCCTCATGACCCATCGCTGCCATTAAAAAAGATCATGCCTGACCTGCCTGTTACTTCAATCCACATTCCTGCACAAACCAGATAACCCTTTCACCCACTGCTTAACAAAAATCTATTGAACTTGACCTTAGAAAGTATGCAAAGATATTATCTCTACCACGTATTCATGAAGAGAGTTCCAAAGACTCTCAATCCTCTGGAGAGCGACAAAAAAACCCCACATATTTTAAATGGGCACACCTTATTTCTGAGACAGAGATCTAATTTCTTCCATGAAGACCCATCGAGACGTTAAATGGTCAGACCAGCATATACAAGCCTAGCCTGTCCAATTGGTTTCATACACATTCCCGGTATTAGACTGATAAGATTACTCTACACTGTTTCTAATGCATTTACCTCCTCCTTAAATAAGTTGCCTTTACACAGGCAATCTCACTAATGCTCTGCATAACTGAACTATAATCTTCCTCCTTTCGTATTTAATACCCCCCACAATAAACTATAACATTCTATTAGCTTTGACAATTACCTGCTAAGTCTGCATATTAGCTATTTTTGTGATTCATGCAGTAGGACCTCTGCATTTGAGAGCTCAGAACGCCTTCACCAATTGGATGAGATTTTTCTTGGCATTTTTCCTGCCAAAATGGACAATCTTATATGTTCCTACATTTGTCACATCTTTGTCAACTTACTGATCTCATCTTTATCTTTCTGTAGCCTCCTTATGTCCCCTTCTCAATTCATTTTCCTACCTATTATAACAATACAATGGATTGAAGAGGTGGATTTTGTCCTGATTTTAAATGAAGAAAGATTGAGACAGCGATACCGAACAGTTTGCTCAAAGCTAATAAAATGAACAGCTTGTGAGGTTGTGGGTTTTTTTCATGTTGGAACAACAGAAACAGCCTGAATGGGTGGGGTCAAGCTCCCAGAGAACCAGGATTTTTAGTTTTAGTTTCTCAGGGGCAGTTGCTGGGCTCTTGAACCTAGATATGGAAGCTGTTTTGTCTCTCGCTATTAAAGATAAAATCTGGTGGGGTGGGGGTGTTCTCTTCCTGCTGCTACAATTGCATTAAAGTCTATTATTTACTGAATTTACCATTTCCAAGGGTATCTTTGTGGGATCTTACTACATGGGAACAGTTTCTGTTTAGTAATAAAATAATCTCTTATTCTGTTAAGTTTTCCAACAGAGTTATCCCAATTTCTTCTTTCATTTGTTATCTTTTAACTATAGCTAAAATAAAGTCTGTTTTGCTTCAAGACTCATAGTTTGACCATTCAAATTGTATTTGAAACTCAATGCCTGGTATTTTTGCCTTTAAAATAAGAAAATTAACAGAGTGAAGGCTATCTTTGTAATATTTTTACAGGGTTTGGTCTGGTCCATAACAAATTGGATCTCTTGTCTGGATCAAAATCTCTAATGGTGTTGACAATTATTGGACTCAAAAACAGTTTTTTAAATTCAGTTAGTTTAAATAGGGTGTGCCTTGTGAAATGATGGCTCTTTCAGTCACCAAGAGTTTCCGGGTGGTGGAAGAGGTTACTTTGGGAGTTTTACAGAAAAGCAGCAAGGCAAAGCTTTTGAAATAGCCACAAAAAGCTGTAAATGGGATCGTGTGTGTCTGTGAGGAAAGGGAAAACTTTTGAACTTCGGAGGTTGGAACTGAAATGGCAGAGGTAGAGATGAAAGACAGGAGTATTGATGAGTGATGGAGAACAACCCCATCTTACCTAAAGGCCCAGTGAAGACCTGTTTAAATATGTCCGAATATTGCCTAAATTTGCCGAGAAGGAAGTGGAAGCCTTTTTCATTTCATTTGAAAAAGTCGTTAAACATTTGAAATGGCCAGTGACCATGTGGGTATTGTTGATCCAAACAAAGTCAGAAGGTAGAACCTGTGAGGTATTTGCATCACTATCAAAGGAGAGTATAAGGTGGTGAAAAAAACCATCTTAAGTGAATATGAGCTAGGACCAGAAGCCTACAGGCAGCATTTTAGGAATCTAAGGAGAGAACCTGGTCAAACGTTCATAGAGTTTGAAAGGATCAGACAAAGCAAACTTTGATCAGTGGGTAAGAGCATCGAAAATAGATCAAGTATATGGCGCTCTTTGAGAGATGATTATTTTGGAGGAGATCAAAACTTTACTTCGTTGAGTAGTGAGAACTCATGTCGAAAAGCAGAGAGTTGAGACTGGCAGCTTAGTAGCAGAAATGGCAGAGGATTATGAGGTGGTTCATAAATCAAAGTTTGGCTTCCAACATCAATTTCAATCTGCGAGGGAAAAAAATTGGGGAAAAGAGACATCCTCATGTAGTAAAGGAAAAGACGACCATAAAGATAGTGCAGTTTTTTTACCACAGGGTAAAATGAAAACCCATGAGGGTGGGAAAAGAGAATAATAAAAGTTCAGAAGTTTTCATTGTAATGAAGTAGGCCACATGAAATCACAAATCAAATATGAAGGTAGGCTAGCCAGTAATATTAGAAATGATAGTAAAAGTTTCTTTCAACACATAAGAAACAA
>NC_057724.1:9080377-9080849 GCF_004010195.1 Chiloscyllium plagiosum
CAATTAAAGGGAGTCAGGGGGCTGAGTTGAGTATGGTTGCCATTAAAAACAGAAAGTGCTAGAAAAGCTAAAAGGTCTTAAAATTGATAAATCTCCTGGCCCCGATGGGCTACATCCTAGAGTTCTGAGGGAGGTGACTGAGGAAATAGCGGAGGCGCTAGTTGAGATCTTTCAAAAGTCACTAGAGTCAGGGAAAGTCCCGGATGATTGGAAGATCGCTGTTGTACCCCTTTGTTCAAGAAAGAATCAAGACAAAAGATGGAAAATTATAGGCCAATTAGCCTGATCTCGGTTGTTGGTAAAATTCTAGAATTCTATGCGAGGTCTTGCACTTTGGAAAAAAGAATACAAGCATGGACTACTTTCTAAACGGTGAGAAAATTCGTAAAACCAAAGTACAGAGGGATCTGGGAGTGCTAGTCAAGGATTCTCTAAAGGTAAACATGCAGGTTGAGTCCGTGATTAAGAAAGC
>NC_057724.1:9081364-9090634 GCF_004010195.1 Chiloscyllium plagiosum
AGAACAGAAATGCGGAGATATTTCTTCAGCCAGAGAGTGGTGGGCCTGTGGAATTCATTGCCGTAGAGTGCAGTGGAGGCTGGGATGCTAAATGTCTTCAAGGCAGAAATTGATAAATTATTGATGTCACAAGTAATTAAGGGCTATGGGGAGAATGCGGGTAAGTGGAGTTGAAATGCCCATCAGCCATGATTGAATGGCTGAGTGGACTCGATGGGCCGAATGGTCTTACTTCCGCTCCTTTGTCTTATGGTCTTATGGAATTACCAGGAGATGGTCATTTGTGGGTAAGAAAAACTCAAGCCAAAAAACATTTTATTGGCCTGGACTGTCTTTGGATGTGGTTGACTTTTGCGAGACATATCATACATGTCAGGTAATTGGAAAACCTTAGGCAGAGATTAAATCAGCACCCTTATTACCCATTCCCTCTCTAAAGAAACACCACACACTGGACAAATGAATGACAGTGAGAAGAGGGATGGTTAATACAGGATTGAAGGTATTACATCTCAACGCATGCAGTATAAGGAACAAGGTAAATGAGCTTTAGGCGCATATCGAAAAAGCAGGTATGACAGGATGGGTGTCACAGAGACCTGGCTGCAAGGTGATCAGGATTGGGAGATTCAAGGATATACATCCTATCAAAAAGATAGGCAGGTGGACAGAGGGAGTTGGCTTGCCTTATTAGCAAGAAATAAAATTAAATCAACCATTAAGAAACCAAGTCAGGTCAGATGATGTAGAATCTGCGTGGGTAGAATTGAGGAATCACAAAGGTAAAAAAAAAATTGTTGGAGTTATGTACAGGTCTCCAAACAGTAGTAAAGAGCTGGTGTGCAAGGTACACCAGGAAATAGAAAAGATGTCTAGGAGAGACAAAGTTACAGTGATCATAAGGGTTTTCAATACGCAGCTGGACTGGGAAAACCAGGTTGGTTGTGGATTGACAGAAAAGGAATTTGTGGAATGTCTACGAGATGGCTTTCTGGAGCAGCCTGTGGTGGAGCCCATTAAGGAACAGGCAATACTGAACTTAGTGTTGTGCAATGAGGGAGACTTTTCATAGAATCCCTACAGTGTGGAAACAGGCCATTTGGCTCAACAAATTCACGACAACCTTCTGAAGAGTAACCCATCCAGACCTATTCCTCTATATTTCCCCTGATTAATTCACCTATCTTACAGATCCCTGAACACGATAGGCAATTTAGCACGGCCAATTCACCTAACCTGCACATCTTTGGACTGTGGGAGGAAACCGGAGCACCCGGAGGAAACCATGCAGACACAGGGAAAATGTGCAAACTCCACAAAGACAATTGCCCAAGGCTGGAATCGAGCCTGGATCCCTGGCACTGTGAGGCAGCGATGTTAATCACAGAGCCACCATCCCACCCCCATAATAAAGCTTAAGGTGAAGAATCCTTAGGAGGCAGTGATCATAATTTGATTGAATTTAATCCGCAAATTGCGAGGGACACGATAGAACTAGAGGTAACGGTATTATAGCCCAATAAAGGCAGCTACAGAAGTTTGAGGGAGGAGCTGGGGAGAATTGACTGGGAGAGGAGCCCAGCAGGAAGACAGTGGAACAGTGATGGCAGGAGTTTCTGGGAGTAATTCAGGAAACACAAGAGAGAGATTCATCCCTCGGAAAAAGAAGCATGGTACAGGGAGCATGAGGCAACCATGGCAGATGAGGGAAGTCAGAGAAAGCATATAGTATGGCAAAGGACAGTGGGAAACCAGGGGATTGGGGAGCTTACAAAAACCAACAGAGGGCAACAACAAAAAAAGAAATAAGGAGGGAGAAGATTAAATGAGGGTAAGCTAGCCAGTAATATAAAGGAAGACTGTGAGAGTTTCTTTAGATATCTAAAGGGCAAAAGAGCTGGAAAATGACACTGGAGAGAAGCAGTGGGGAACAAGGAAATGACTGAAGAATTGAATAGCTACTTCACATCAGTCTTCACAGTGGAAGACACAAATAATTTCCCAAAACTTCAAGAGAGTGAGGGAGCACAGCTGGGAATGGTGGCTGTCACCAAGGAGAAGGTGCTCGAAAAACTGAATGGTCTGAAGGTGGATAAATCACCTGGACCAGATGGACAACACCCCACAGTTCTAAAGGAGATAGCTGAAGAGATAGCAGAGGCGTTAGTGAGGTTCTTTCAGAAATCACTAGAATCAGGGAGGGTCCCAGAGGACTGGAAAATCACTAATGTGAGACCCCTGTTTAAAAAGGGAGTAAGACAAAAGGCAGAAAATTACAGATCGATTCACCGAACCGTGATTGTGGGTAAGATCGTGCAATCCATTGTGAAGGACAAGATTTCTGAATACTTGAAAGTGTATGGTAAAATAGGGAAACTCAGCACAGCTTCATCAAGGGGAAGTCATGCCTGACAAATTCTTTGAGGATGTAACAAGAATGTCGTACCAAGCAGAGCTACCTATCTGCACTTTAAGAAGGCCTTTGACAAGATGCTACACACAGGCTGCTGAATAAGGAAAGGGCCCATGGTGTTAGGGCAAGATGCTAGCATGCATAGAAATGTTGCTGTCTGGCAGAAAGCCAAGAGTGGGAATAAAAGGGTCTCCTCGGGATGACAGCCGGTAGTAAGCGGTGTTCTGCAAGAGTCAGTATTGAGATCACAAGTTTTCACTTTATATTGCGATGAAACTGCTCCTTTGACAAGCCCTTGGCTTTTTTTTCTTTCAGAGAGGTCTTAAACATCACAGACTCCAAAAAGTCTGGGGTTGAAGGGTTTTAGGGCCAATTTGAAAAAGCTAACTGATACTGTCTCCAGTAGAAAAGTTTTCAAGTATTAAAAAAAAGTATTTACAATGGAATCATCATAGAATCCCAACAGTGTGGAAACAGGCCCTTTGACCCAACAAGTCCACACTGACCCTCTGAAGAGTAACCCACCCAGATCCATTCCCCGACGTTTACCTCTGAATAATGCACCTAACCTACACATCCCTGAACACTATAAACAATTTAGCATGGCCAAATCACCTAACCTACATATCTTTGGATTGTTGGAGGAAACTAGAGCACCCGCAGAGTACCCACACAGACACGGAGAGAATGTGCAAACACGATACAGACAGTCGCCCACGGCTGTAATAGACCCTGGGCCCCTGGTGCTGTGAGGCAGCCCTGCCTAGTCACTGAGCCACCAAGTCACAGGAGTGGCCTATTCTCCCAGTTAACCTTACTCTGGTTTTGTTTGATTTTTAGCAATAGTGTGGAAAAAAACCCCTGGACTCAACGAATCAGGTACAGGCTGGTACTCTGACTACTCTCCTGTAAGAATCTGTGTTTGCTTTTACCTTTTGTACCTAGGGCTGTTTATGGGGATTGCTGCAATTACTTAGAACAAGCATTATTAAGTTGGGATGATCTGTTGGGTTTTTAGAGATTTTAAGTTATTCAGTATTCTGTTTTCTGGTGTTTGTGTTTCATTCAGTAATCGAGTAATAAAATCTGGTTTGTTTGTAACTAGGTGGTTTGACCAGTGGCACCTCTGCTGGAATATCAGCTTTACACCCCTGCTTAAAACAATCAGCAAATTTGGGTTTGGGCGACCTCTTGAAATGTTTTGAGGGTGTCTGGACTGGTCCATAACAGATTGGGGGCTCTTTGCGGGATTTTTTCAGTAGCTCCAAATTGGGATTCAGGTTGTGAGACTCAAAGGCAGCGAGTCATAAGTGTTAGTGTCTTTTGTTCTGGGTGTTGCATTTGGTTGGTTTAAATAACGCTTGGGATAGCAATGGCTCTATCATTAAACAAAGGGTTTTCTTGGGGGTGGAAGAAGTGACTTGCAAAAGATCATTAAGCCAAGCTGCTGGAATTAGCAGGCAAGTCGATTGCCGAACAATTCCTCAATGTTTTTTTTTAAAACGAGATATGTACTACCCACAGAAATGCAATCAAATCAAGGGTCAAACTTTATACCAAATTAGTCAGGGAAATTTTGGTTAGCTTTCGAACAAAACAATTCAAATCCACTGCGCCCCATCCAGAATCACAGGGAGTATTAGAACAGCAGCAAACTTTGAAGACCCTGTTGAAGACTGAGAGTCAAGACTATCCATAGGATTGGGATAAAGGAATTCCATTTGTACTTTTTTGAAAATAGGAATGCACTAAATGAATCAACCAAATTCTGTCCATTTGAGTTCTTTGGGGCATGAGGTGAGATGATCACTGAAACTGATTAAAGAGAAGCTGGTGAGTTAGAGTTCAGAGACCCCATATTTGGACTATGTGTCAAATTAAATATAGTGGGTGAGTTGGGTAGAGTGCATTTTAAAAGTATCACAGCAAAAATCAACAAGTCAGAATTTGGCCAATATAAAGTGTGTGTAACTTCTAGTGACAGGTGAACCTTTAAAGGGTCTTATCAAATCAAAAAGAAATTGAGTAGGGTGAATTATTTAATAAGAATGTTAGACAGAAAGCAGCCTCAGAGTGTGTCATGCGAATGTGCTCAAAAGGTATTTTGATAGGGAAGGAAAGCAAAGGGAGAATGTGTTACTGGTTACAACAGAGTGAAGAACCAAGCTCAGAGGATTCTGAATTGGACATTATCAAAAATTGATATGAATTATTGAATTATCTGCCAGAGGAAAATCGAAAGAGTTATTACAATCACATGTTGGAATAAGCTGGGAAGTACTAATCGAAGAACCAAGTTCAGAGGATTCTGAATTGGACATTTATCAAAAAATGATATGAATTATTGAATTATCTGCCAGAGGAAAATCGAAAGAGTTATTACAATCACATGTTGGAATAAGCTGGGAAGTACTAATCTGATTAGGTATGACGTAGATATAGGAAATGCTATTTCAGTTAGCAATATCCTTATATACTTGATCCTCTAAAGTTGGAACAGGTGCAAAAAGAGCCCGAATGCATGATCAAAGGTAATATAATCGAAATGAGTTGCTGAGAATGGAGGTCACCATAATAATGGTGCCAAAACCAGATGGTACCTTCGACTATGTATAGACTACCACAAAGTCAATGCAGTTACAAAATGTGACTCATATCCTATTCCACATTTGGAAGACTGTATTGAGAAGGTGGAACAAGCAACTTGAAATGCAGGAAACAAGAAATGCAGAACATTTCAGCAGACAGAGGAATGTCAGAAGGCATTTGACAGCCTGAAAGCTGTATTGACCACTGCCCCAATGTTAGGCACATCTAATTATACAAAGCTATTCAAAATGGCTTTCAATGTGAGTGATGAGAGTGTCAGTTCTGTACTCTTGCAAGACAACGAGAAGAAGATGGAAACACGTATTGGGTTTTTTTCTTCCAGAAAATTGAATAATTATCAGAAACATTCCACAATTGAGAAGAAGACCTCGAGTCTGGTGTTGGCGTTGCAACATTTCAACATTTATATCGCCAGTAATCTGAGACAACTGTATATACCATTACATTTTTTGGAAAAAATTAAGGACAAAAATACCAGACTATTTAGATAGAGCTAATTGCAGCCATTCAAGTTGAAAATTGTACACATGGCAGGACGAGAGAATGCAATTGCCAATGTATTGTCAGGACTTTGATGAAGAAAGATGGAGGATTCAGTGGCAGGGAAACAGAATGAGATGGACTGTACTGGTGCATAATTGCATTCTTAGAGTCAATGCAACATATACACTTTGTGGTGTACTAATTGCAGAAGGCTAAAAGGTTTTTAAAAAGTGAAGCCATCTTCATAATTGATGGTTCATTCTGTTAAAGGGTGAGGTTGTGACGATCTTATAGCTTTAAGAGATGTATTTTGACTTTTTTTTCCATGAAGAAAGGTTGAGACAGAGACGTCAAGCAGTCTGCTCAAAGCCAATAAAGTTAACAGCTTGTGAGGTCGTGGATTTTTTTTTCAAAGTTGAGGCAGCTTGAATGGGTAGGTTCAAGCTTCCACAGAACCAGGAATCTTGTTTTAATTTTTTTAGTAGCAGTTGCTTTTGGTCTTGACGGTGGATTTGGAAGTTGCTTTTCTTCTATCTGTTCCAGGTTCTCTTCCTGCTGCTAGAATTACATGTGAGACAACCTATCTTACTGAATTCGCTGTTGCCAAGGGTGTGTTAATGGATATTGTTATATCAGAACAGTTACTGTTTAGTAGTTAAATAAACTATTATTCTGTTATCTTTCCCAATAGAGTTAAGTTATTCTGATTTCATCTTTTGTTTGTTGCATTTTAACTGTAATGTATGAATAAAGTGTGTTTACTTTCAAGACTGGTTGTTTAATCAATCAAACTGCATCCAGGATGCAAGGTCTGGTCCTTGCCTTTGAAGTAAGAAAACGTTAGCGGAAAGGCTATCTTCTTCAGATTTTGAGGGAGTTTAGTCTGCTCCACAAATTCTCTTGGTGTTGTCAACAATTTTAGCAACCATGCTCTGTATCTCTTCATCCCAGTCATTTGTATAAATTGTAAACAGTTGTGGTCCCAGCACTGATTCTCATGGAAGACCACTTGCCAACCTTAAAATGAGCTCTCTGCTGCCTGTCAGCCAACCAATTTTCTATCCATGCCAATATCTTCTACATAACAAGCTTTTAATTAGCACCATACTTTTAATGGGACATTAACAAATGCCTTCTAGAGGTAAGAACATCCTGGGGTTACTCTTTATCAGCAATACTTAACCCTTCCTTAAAGGGCTCCAATAAATTTGTCAAACATAATTTATTTTTCACCAAACCATGTTGAGTCTTCCTCAAAATCTGCAATTTACCTCAAATGCCTCAATATAATCTATTTAATCACAACTTAGTGGGCGGCACGGTGGCTCAATATAATCTATTTAATCACAACTTAGTGGGCGGCACGGTGGCGCAGTGGTTAGCACTGCTGCCTCACAGCGCCAGAGACCCGGGTTCAATTCCCGCCTCAGGCGACTGACTGTGTGGAGTTTGCACATTCTCCCCGTGTCTGCGTGGGTTTCTCCGGGTTTCCTCCGGGTGCTCCGGTTTCCTCCGACAGTCACAAAAGATGTGCAGGTCAGGTGAATTGGCCATGCTAAAATTGCCCGTAGTGTTAGGTTAAAGGGGTAAATGTACGGGTATGGGTGGGTTGCGCTTCGGCGGGTCGGTGTGGACTTGTTGGGCCGAAGGGCCTGTTTCCACACTAAGTAATCTAATCTAAAAAAACTTTAGCATTTTCTCTATGATACATGTCAAGTTAATTGACCTGTATATTCTTCCTTTCTTTGCCCAACCTCCAAGGTCCATTGACCACCCTCCAAGCTCGTGGTATCTTTCATGAATCGGGGGAGTTTTGGAAAATTAAAGCAAATGCATCAATTATGTCACCAGCCATTTCTTTTAAGAGGCGAGGATAGTCATATAGGACTCAGATATTTGTCAGACCACACTCCAACAACTTGCACATTATCACTTCTCTGGTAATTGGGGTTTTCCGGAGTTCCTCCCTCCTTTCCATTCCCTGGATTCATTGCTACTTCTAGAGTGTTACTTGTACCCTTTATGATGAAGATTGATGCAATATATCTGTTCAGTTCATCTTCCATCTCTTTATTTTCCAGGTTCCATACGACTAATGCTCATCGTTAACATTTCTTTTTTGAATATTTATAAAAATGCTTGTTAACTCTCTTTATATTTCTGGCTACCTTACTTTACAACTATTATTCTTCCTTCTGAATTATTTGTTTGTCATTCTGTATTGTTTGTTACATTCTGCCGAGTT
The DNA here is from genome assembly GCF_004010195.1 of Chiloscyllium plagiosum. Classification (NCBI taxonomy): domain Eukaryota; kingdom Metazoa; phylum Chordata; class Chondrichthyes; order Orectolobiformes; family Hemiscylliidae; genus Chiloscyllium; species Chiloscyllium plagiosum. The sequence continues at coordinate 9,089,116 of NC_057724.1, forward strand.
TGTACCATCTGTCATTCCACAGTAACATATTGTTTTTAACCTTTCTATTTAACCATGAATGTTGGGTCTGTCCCTTGGAATTTTAATTTATCTTTAGAATAAAAATCTTCTATATATTGTGAAAATCTGACTAAATAGCTTCCTCTGCATTTCCATTAAACTACGCTTCAATCTAATTTGCCAATTTAATTTAGACAGCTCTGTTTTCCTGACCTCATAATTGCTCTCATTTAAGTTTACTAAAATATTTTGCACTCACTTCTCCTTACTCTAAAACTGTGCCCTCGGGCCCTATTCTCTCCTCCCAATGGAAACATCTTCCCAAAATCCATTCTGTCCAGGCCATTCAGTATTCTGTAAGTTTCAATCAGATCTCCCCTCATCTTTCTAAACTCCATCAAGTATACACTCAGAGTCCTCAAACATTTCGTGTATGTTAAAATTTTCATTCCTGGGGGACCATTGTTGTGAACTTCCTCTGAACATGCTCCAGGGCCAGTTTATCCTTCCTGAGATATGGAACCCAAACTGCGCACAATACTCCAAATGTGGTCTGACCAGAGCCTTATCAAGCCTCAGTAGTACATCCCTGCTCTTATATTTGAGTCCTTTCAAAATAAATGCCATAATTGCATTTGCCTTCCTAATTACTGACTCACCCTGCAAGTTTACCTTGAGAGAATCCTGGACTAGAATTCCCAAGCCCCTTTGTACTTCAGACTTCTGAATTTTCTCCCCATTTAGAAAATAGCTCATGCCTCTATTTTTCCCACCAAATTGTGTGACCTCCCCACATTATACTCCACCTGCCACTTCTTAGCCCACACTCCTAACCTGTCCAAATCCTTCTGCACCCTCCCGAACTCCTCAATGCTACCTGTCTCTCTACCTATCTTTATATCATCTGCAAACCTAGCCAGAATGCTCTCAGTTCATTAATGCATAAAATGAAAAGTTGTGGTCCCAACACTAAACCTTGCGGAACACCATTTGTCACCGGCTGCCATCCTGAGAAGGATCCCTTTATCCCCACTCTGCTTTCTGCCAGACAGCCCAGTTTCTATCATGCTAGTACGTTGCCTCTAACACCATAGGCCGTTTTCTTACACAGCAGCCTTCTGTGCGGCACCTTGTCAAAGGCCTTCTTGAAGTCCAGGTAGATAACATCCATTGGCTCTCCTTGGTCTAACCTACTCATTGCCTCTTCAAAGAATTCGAGCAGATTTGTCAGGCATGACATCCCCTTGATGAATCCATGCTGACTTTGCCCTATTTTACCATACACCTCCAAGTGTATAAGAATAACAACATAGAACATAGAACATAGAACATAGAAAAATACAGCGCAGTAGAGGCCCTTTGGCCCTCGATGTTGCGCCGATCCAAGCCCACCTAACCTACACTAGCCCACTATCCTCCATATGCCTATCCAATGCCCGTTTAAATGCCCATAAAGAGGGAGAGTCCACCACTGCTACTGGCAGGCATTCCATGAACTCACAACTCGCTGAGTAAAGAA
>NC_057724.1:9090913-9106160 GCF_004010195.1 Chiloscyllium plagiosum
AGGCTGTCAATCCTTTACAGCAGTCAAACCTGAATATTATCACAAGCCTCATTTGTGTTAAACATATTTTCACCAAGAACAGAGATTTGACAAAGTAGGATCTGAGTTCCATGAGAAACAATTGAAACCTGGACAAATATGACCTGAGTAGGGGAGAGAACATAAATTTCTAATGGGTAAATCATGTCTAACAAAATTAATTTGAACATTTTGCAAGAATTAACATGACAGATAAAAGAGTACAGATTGACTTCCAGAGACATTTAACTGAATATGCTCAAGATTCCACTCAGAGAAATATAAGTACATTTCAGGAGGTATATCTCTGACACACATCAAAAATTGATTAGCAAGAATAACAGATAAGTACTGCAGCTGGTTTGATGTGACTTCATGTTTTCAACAAATATCCCACACTGGGTTTTGCATTTTTCACCAGTGATTGAAGTGAATAAATGCAAAGCCATATATTAAAGCTTGCTGACAACATTAAGTTAGGTAGCACAGTAAGTGGTGCTGAAAATTGCAAGGAGTCATTCTTAGATTAAGTGAATGGGATTGAGCTCAATGAGGCAAGTTTCAATCACCGCCTTTGGACTCAAGATGTATTCATCCCAGTAATCTTTAAATGATGAGGTAAGTAAGAAATATAGACGAGAAGCAAGATTCAAGAGTGCAGACAAAAAAAAATCATAAAAACATAACAGACAGGTACAAAAAAAATCTGCAAGTTTAATCAAATCTTATCTTTTATCTCAATGGGTTCAAATAGAAAGCAGTAAATGCTATGTTACAGTTTGACCACAACTGGAGTTTTGGGTACAATTCTGTATTCTGCTCCTCTGGAAGGATTATATTAAACTTGAAGGAAGTCCAGCGAAACTTCACCGGATTTAGATTAGGGAAAAAATAAATTTTATCAGAAAATTTCAAAACTGAGATTGATAGACTGTATTAGACAAGAATATTATTCCTATACTCCTGTACAAGAGTAGTGGAAGATGAGGAGAGGATTAAAGAGAGAATTGGGAGAGAGCAATGTGGGAATGAGACTGAGTGTGACTGTGTGGGAGGAATCCTGAGAGGGAGTAGTGAGGAGGTTTCATATCATGAATGGACATCTGAGATCTGTTACATGATATTCCTGCCCCTTGTAGGATCTTCAGGACACTACACTTTGTCTTGGGTGGTTACATGTGTATAGAGTGTCTCCTGCTGCTCCATTTCAAGCTGAGGATTTCTGGGTCTGTGTGAAAACTGGAGTCACTGTAGATGGTCAGGCAGGATGAGAGGTATCTGGGTCATACTTTGCAGAAGGTAATCATCCCACAGGCAGCGAGGGGTCAGTATAAAAATCTGATACCATCTGGAAGAGCAAGAAGAGACAGAAAATTCACAAGTCCTTGAGGAATGTGCCACTCCCAAACAAATGTTCCATGAGAGACTGCTGGGAGTGCACTATGCATGGTACACTGAGAGTCTAGACTCCCATACAAGGACTAATTAATTTGTTGACCCATTTGGGGAAATGTATGTCAGTTATAGGATGTTAGAACAAACGTTTTTACTTGTGATCTCTGTTGCCATTGGTTCAATGCTATTTGTACAAGGTAAAGATATGACAAATTTGAATAGTTTTCGATATGTTAGTAGTCTGGTTTTTCAGATTGTAGCATGATATTTTATGAAAAGTATGAATGCATGTTTGTGAGCAGCTCCACACATGCAATTGTTTCTGTGGAATTCATTGTTTCTATTCAGAATGTGAGCTGAATGTGTGGGCATGGAAATGCAATGAATAAGAAGAGTATATGAGGGTCCATGGTGTATGGCTGATGTGTTGATATATAGTGTTTGCAGGGTCACTAGAATGGAGTGGGTGGTTTGATTTGGCATGGATGGTATGAAGGGACATGGTGGGATTAATTTCAAATAGACTACTGGGGTCGTGGGTTCAGACATGAGTTGGCATTGAATTGTCATGATACAGTTGGAAAGGCAAGGAGTGAGCCCAAAGGGCTGAAAGTACAATCAAACAACAGGATGTATCCTGAAGACCCAAGGCTAATCTTAAAAGGGTCTATCACAACAAAGGGCAGACCACATGGCCACCTCCAATCTGTACCTGGTCACAACAGACCTGAATTCACCTCACACCAATACATCCCAGGATGGAAACAATGTAATTCTGGGTACTTCACACTGAGGTGAGTGTGCCATGATGGGAGATTTCCTGAAGAGAGCTATGTATCTTGTTAAAAAACAATCTATGCCATTATATGGTCCAAAAGGAAATTGAGTAAAGATGGGAAAAGGAAAAATAAGAAAGATATATGGAAAGCATTAAGAAAATTCAATTTGGATAACTAATAGCTGTTTATAAAGGAACAGTGGATCAGCTCACCTTGGTGGTTTTAGTGACCTCCTACAATTTGTATGAACTTTATTGTTTTGGTAAACATATTCAAAAAGTTTTTGCAACAAATTTTCAGAAAAAAACAGGTATTATTCTGTGAGCTTTTCTAAATGTTGGGATGATTTTCTGAATTTTAACGTAGCTGTTAGACAATTTGTATGAACTTTATTGTTTTGGTAAACATATTCAAAAAGTTTTTGCAATAAATTTTCAGATTTACAGAAAAAAACAGGTATTATTCTGTGAGCTTTTCTAAATGTTGGGATGATTTTCTGAATTTTAACGTAGCTGTTAGCTCATTTAAAGCAGCTCCATTCTCCATTACAATGTTGAGCAGAGAATTGAAACACATCTATGTCTTGTAAATATAGAGGAATGGGTCTGGGTGGGCTACTCTTCGGAGGGTCAGTGTGGACTTGCTGGGCCGAAGGGCCTGTTCCCACACTGTAGGGATTCTAAGTCTAAGTCTACGTCTACAAGGACATTGAATATTCATCAAGAGGAGTTTATCAAATTCTTTTGTGATTCAAAGCCAGAAAGAGAATGATTAAAAAATGTTGTTCTTACCTAAAGTTGCAAACAGAGTGTCGATTGCCAATGTGACCAGCATGAGGAAAAATAAAATGGACCATAAAGGTGCCCACGGCAGCTGTACAGCAATCTCTGGATACGCAATGAAAGCCAAACCAAAACCTAAATGGTGGATACATGTGATATGGTAAAAGTAATTGTGCTGCAAGGAAAGAATAAAGGTCCCTCTACTTCAACCAACAATGTACCAGGAAACCATTCTCAAAAGAGTGACCATTGTGACAGTTTCCCTTTATTAATTCACCTTGGGACACCCTTGAGTAATATCATCAATTCAGTGCCAGATTTGAGTTGTAGAGATATCTCCAAAATGTTAGCTTCAAAGTGTGCATGTTTCAGGCCATGGAGTGGCAGATACAGTTTAATTTAAATAAATATGAAGTGCTGCATTTAGGAAAGGCAAATCAGGGCAGGATTTATACACTTACTGGCAAGGTCCTGGGGAGTATTGCTGAACAAAAAGACCTTGGAGTGCAAGTTCATAGTTCCTTGAAAGTGGAGTTATAGGTAGATAGGATAGTGAAAAAGGCATTTGATATGCTTGCCTTTATTGAATATCGGAGTTGGGAGGTCATTGGTCAGGCCATTTTTGGATTACTGCATTCAGTTCTGGTCTCCCTGCTATAGGAAGGATGTTGTGAAACTTGAAAAACTTTCAGAAAAGAGTTACAAGGATTTTGTGAGGCTTGGAGGGTTTGAGCAAGGGGGTGGCGGGGATGGTGCTGGGAAAGAGGCTGAATAGGCTGGGGCTATTTTCCCTGGAGCGTCAGAGGTTGAGGGGTGATCTTATAGAGGTTTATAAAATCATGAGGAGCATGGATAGTTTGACCAGCCATCATCTTTTCCCCAAGGTGAGGGAGTCCAGAACTAGAAGGCATAGGTTTAAGGTGAGAGGGGAAAGATTTACAAGGGACCCACGGGGTTATTACACAGAGGAGGATGATGTGTGTAAGGACCGAGCTGCTACAGGAAGTAGTGGAGGGTGGCACAATTACAACATTTAAAAGGCAATGGGATGTGTATATGAATAGGAAAGGTTTTGAGGGATGTTGGCAAAACGCTGGCAATTGGGCAAATGGATTAATTTCGGATATCTGGTCAGCATGGATGAGTTGGACCGAAGTGTCCATTTCCATGCTGCACAGCTCTATGACTGTCAATGATTTTATTGTGATCAAAAAAAAATTGAGACTAATTCTGCACTGAACAATGTTTTGTGAGCAAGACTAAAATCTTGGACTCAATTTTAAAGCCAGCTGAAGCATACTCAGATCACCCACCATTTCTGTTCATTGTGTAGCAGCCAGCTCATTTATGTGGTGCAGTATTACTCTCAATCACATTGGACAGTCAGCATTATCTACCCTATCCATCAACAGTTACCCTGCTTGGAAGTGTTTAATTCTACTTAGAGACAGACCCGCTCCTCAATGGTCAGGTTTATTATTACTGCACAAAGTGATGTTTGAAAAGACCATCACCTCTGCATTAGTTCCCAGTAATAGTTTAACATTCCACAGAAAGTACAGGAGTTTAGAGAATACACAGAATGTCTTGATGCATAGGAGACAAAAGGCCCTACCCATATAGGTGACTGAAATACACTGAGAAAGCAGTGGGAGAATCAGTATTTGGATTAATTCCCAGATTATGGCTCCAAAAATATGGATTTTGTGCAGGAAGATCTGACACAAATGTCCTAAGTGAGTCTACCTCCAAACAACATCTTAAAAAATATTGACTCATCAATTCCTCAAATCCCCACCCTTGTCAATCAGTTACACTTAACCCTGATTAAGACTCAATGATAAAATCCATATATTTTACTCTTTTAGTCTTATCTTGTTGGAAATCTTGCAGCTGACCAACTAATTTGGAGTTATTCAGACTGCTGAACAAAATGCCTTACAAGCAAACTCCTGAAGCTCTTCCTTAAAGCGTAGCCAGTTCTCCAAGTTCAAGACAGGTTGGTCCAACACAACTTATTTTCCTTTCAAATTTCATGACTATCCTACAATTACCCCAGAGATTACAACAGCTCAGCCCATGTTTTGACTTTTTATAGCTTCAGGGATTATATACACACCCAGTAACTCTCTAATAAACTCATTCGTGATACATTTTCATCCCTCACCCTCGACGTGGCGGTTTTTAAAATCCATATATTTTAGTAAATGACCATTACTCAGTTGAGGCACCTTCTAAAATCACTTGATTGTGACCAAAGCTGTCGCTTTAGTGGTGTGTTGTTGTCAAACTTTGAAAACTCATGGTAACTTCACACATCCATGTAAATCAATGCCACAGTCTTCAAGAACAGAGGAATGATATTTAAGAACTTCTGCGCATTAGTCTCTACTTAATGAATAAACATGTCACCAATGTCTTGAATGGTTACAACACACAAGGAAGACACACAGTCTGCCATATCTGGAAGAGCAATCCATCTTGGTCACACTTCCTTGCTATTTACCCATCGCATGGAAATTATTGCTCTTCAGGTAATGAGCCAATTCTCTTTTAAAAGCCGTGGTTGAATCTTTCTCCATTGTTCTCTCAAGCAATACCTTCCAGATTCTAAACACTCGCTGTATAGATACCTTTTCCTCAAGCCACCACTGCTTCTTTTGCCAATTGCAGTGAATTGGTGACCTCTGGTTCTTCATCCTGATACCAATAAGAACAATTTCTCACTATCCATTCTGTCCAGACCCCTCATGATTTGGAATATACTGATTAAGTATTCAGTTAATCTTCTCTTCCCCAAAGAGAGCAGGCTGGGTTTCTCCAATCGATCCATGTTACTCAAGTTCCTTCTCCCTGGAATCAATTCCTGTGAATTTTATCGGTATGCTCTCTAATACCTTCACATCTTTCAATAATGCTTCCTAAAGTCTTTCCAAATGACCAGTTGTGACCATAGCAGTTTTCCATTCAGAAAGCACAGATCCTATTTACTTTTTTGCAACCACTATCTCAGCCTGCTCTTCCAGCTTCAAAATTGTGCAGATTTACCATTCAGGTCCCTCTGGTTTTGAGATGGTCATTGCCTGGCACCTGTTTGGTGTAAATGTTAGTTAAACATATCAGGCCAAGCCTGAATAGAATCAAGGTCACACTGCATATGAATTGGGACGGAGGAGTCACAAATAGTGCTGAAATTCTGTGATCAACAGTAGACATCTCCACTTCTGCCCTTCGATGGAGGGAAGGTCATAGATGAAGCATCTGTGAAGATGGCTCGTGTTACGAATTTCTGCAGCAAGGCCACAGGCTGGTTCCAAGACTACCACAACCTGACATGCAAGGCCATCATGGAAGCTAGCATTATGGAAACATGTAAAGACTAATAGGTTGGAGAAGTGAGCAACCTTTTATTTTCCTGCTGTATAAAATGTTCTGTCTGTAATGAAGTTGGTGAGGTACCATGACTATATGCTGGGCAACGTACTGTATAGTATAAAAGAGGTACAATTTCCCTACAAACTTTATCATGCTCCTGTGAAACATGTAACTCCTATCACCATAATGGAAGCCTCGAAAGGCAGAGCTATCACACTGAGCTGAAGAACTAAAATTGCACAAATTGCTTGTATTGATGTAATTTGAATATCTGATCATACTGTCATTTATCAATGTTGTTTCAAACCATTTATGCCTGAAGATTCAATGGCTGTTGTTGCTTTACTAACAAATCCTCATTGCAACCCTGACCAAAAAACTTCAGTTAACCCAAGACCTGCACAATACCCACCTACAAACCACCCCAGCCCACAACTCAAAACATTTTGAGTCCTAAAGGATATCCCCTCAGTTGGACTTTTACTTAACTAAATTAGCGAAATTTTCTCGGAAGATGCCACAATATTTAATGGAACTCCAAACATCTTCAGGACCAATCTCCTCTAATTTGTGAAAGTCAGTTCAGTTCATTCTGCAGTTATAACTAATCGGATCCAGACTGTGCCAACAGAATAGAGAGGTTGTGGTTTGGTGAAATATGAACATGTGTAAAAGCAAAGTGGATACTGCACTTACCTGACTGGGCAACCTCAGAAACAGGCTTCCCTTGAATATGAGCCAAATGTCCAAGGATAGAGAAGATGACAAATCCAGCAAATACACTTGTACCACAATTAACAACACAGACAACAATGGCGTCTTGGTAACAATTGTTGTGGAATTTGTTGTAGGATGACAGTGCTATTAAAGTACCAGAACCCACTGACAAAGAAAAGAAAATTTGTATTGCAGCATCTTTCCAGACCTATAAAATAGCAGGAAAAAGTCATCACCATCAGGAAATCACACTGAAGTTTTTTGTATACATACAATTGCATTTACCACAAGAAACCTGCAGTGTGTTTGGCTCCCAACTTAATGGCAGGACTAAATGAATTAACTTTCCACTGATAATTGCTATCTCTGTTAAACAGTATATTGTATCCCCGTCTTCTACTCACTGCCAGATTCTTTCCAGGAGCTTTGATGCTTTTCCCCTTTCAATGTTTTCAATTGAATGGCTTGATTCTTTCCTGGTTGCACTGACTCCCAGTGACCTCTATTCTTTTATTCAAAACAGCATCAAGGAATGATTTTAACTACCAAAATAGAGGCTTTTAACTAAAGAGAAGAAAGTCTGTCTAAATTAAAATTTAGGTCTGAACATTGGTTAAATTCTTGTCACAATTCTGCTTTTCCAGTTAAATAATATTGTGGTTAAAGACATGACTCAAACATGTTTACATTAGTCTGACATTTCACTGCAAAGTTTATTGATGAATTGATTGTAAGATGTTAAAAAATAATCAGTCACAAGAAAGGAATACAGCAGCCGTTTCATGATATTCCATCCCATCCTGTACAATTTTTAAAAGTCTAGTTATATTCCATTTTATGATAACAAAGAACTGCAGACGCAGGAAATTTTAAATTTTAAATTTTAAAATAAATTTGAATTTTAAAATAAAACCTTAGATTAAGTACAAGATCCACAGCAAGAGTTTGACTGACCAGAAGTACATCTCTCAATGTGTGTAATGCTATAATTGTCAATTATGTCACTTTGAGACTGATGAGGCAACTGAAATTCTATGGATTATTCTGGTATACGTACATGACCCTCTGCCAGTTTGGAGAAGTCCGATTGGATTCCAATGTAGAATTCAATTCCTTTAGAGGCTCCCTCCAGGGTAAGCCCTCGGATCAGGAGTACGATCAGAATCACATAAGGTAATGTCGCAGTGAAATAAACCACCTGAGCACGGAGAATAAATTGTTAGGTATTCCCATATTCCCCATTTAAAGCATTCAACTTAACTGAACATTAAGGCACTAGGATTTTAATCAATGCAGAATTTAAATCACACATTATTTTTCTAAGTTACTATATGTACACTAATGTAAAGTTATATGTTGAAAGGTAAGATTTTAATTCAAAGATAAGGAGTTTGCTGTCACAGGAGAGAGATTTTGGAGAGATTGTAATCCATTCTGGCCTATAAACTTGCTATGTCAGAGACTGTTCCCACCAATCCAACCACCAACAGTAATGCAAGGGGATAAAATAGCTTGTCAGCAAACACAAGAAGCTGAACACATATCTTCAGAGGTGTGCTGTTCTATATTGCTGTCCAGTAAGTTTACATCACAGCATGTTTGATTTCATGTTTGAAGTGGGTGGTAAGTACAAAGAATTTGTCCTTTTGGGCTAAAGGTCAGGGTTCAATACATACATAAGGTAAGTTTGTGCGAAGATTTGTAGCTCGGGTGCTCGTTGTTGTGGTTCTGTTCGCCGAGCTGGAAGTTTTTGTTGCAAACGTTTCCTTGCAGAACACCGCTAGTAACTGCACTCCAAGATGAACCTTTACCATCAACTACTACCCTCTTTCTTCCAGCCAGCCAATTCCTAATCCAAACCTCCAACTCACCCTCAATGCCATACCTCCGTATTTTTTGCAGTAGCCTACCATGGGGAACCTGATCAAACGCCTTACTAAAATCCATATACACCACAACTACCGCTTTACCCTCGTCTACTTCCTAAGTCACCTTCTCAAAGAATTCAATAAGGTTTGTGAGGCACGACCTGCCCTTCACAAAACAATTCTTTTGGATATAATTTCAGTCATCTCAAATCCAGACATGGTGGAATTTGAATTTTAAAATAAAACCATAGATTAAGTACAAGATCCACAGCAAGAGTTTGACTGACCAGAAGTACATCTCTCAATGTGTGTAATGCTATAATTGTCAATTATGTCACTTTGAGACTGATGAGGCAACTGAAATTCTATGGATTATTCTGGTGTACGTACATGACCCTCTGCCAGTTTGGAGAAGTCTGATTGGATTCCAATGTAGAATTCAATTCCTTTAGAGGCTCCCTCCAGGGTAAGCCCTCGGATCAGGAGTACGGTCAGAATCACATAAGGTAATGTCGCAGTGAAATAAACCACCTGAGCACGAAGAATAAGTTGTTAGGTATTCCCATATTCCCCATTTAAAGCATTCAACTTAACTGAACATTAAGGCACTAGGATTTTAATCAATGCAGAATTGAAATCACACATTATTTTTCTAAGTTACTATATGTACACTAATGTAAAGTTATATGTTGAAAGGTAAGATTTTAATTCAAAGACAAGGAGTTTGCTGTCACAGGAGGAGAGAGATTTTGGAGAGATTGTAATCCATTCTGGCCTATAAACTTGCTATGTCAGAGACTGTTCCCGCCAATCCAACCACCAACAGTAATGCAAGGGGATAAAAATAGCTTGTAAGCAAACACAAGAAGCTGAACACATATCTTCAGAGGTGTGCTGTTCTATATTGCTGTCCAGTAAGTTTACATCACAGCATGTTTGATTTCATGTCTGAAGTGGGTGGCAAATACAAAGAATTTGTCCTTTTGGGCTAAAGGTCAGGGTTCAATACATACATGAGGTAAATAAAATTCCCCAGAGTCCCTGTACCAGTGACTGAAACCCTTAAAATGAGGGACACATTGCAGGGGGAATTACTGCTGTTCTTTCCCTCAGAAGAAAGATTTTCAGGTCGTTCTCAGGCCTGAAGTGCCAAATAACTTTTATGAATCTCCCACTCTCCAAAGAGACACTGTTAATATCACTGGGAGATAAACCAGCTACTTCACAAATAACTTGCAAGCTCGAGTTGTATTGTTACAGAAATCTGTATTTTGACAGTTGTTTTAATTCTGCTCATCACTAAATTGTTTACCTTTCCTGAAGATTTGATTCCTTTTGATAACGCTGCCCCAACTATTAGCCAGGCCAGAAGCAGACAGAGGGCTAAATACCAGACTATCTCCCCAGTCTTATCCACTGAACTTGTACGGCGTAAAACCACTTTACTGAACAAAATAACAATAGAAAACAGTTTAAGGTCAAATTTCTTTGCACAGAGAACCTTCATAATGTTAACAGGTTTTGTCTCGGTATTTTTCAATTATCCTTTTGAAAGATATTATTACACATGTTTGGAGCAGATGGGAAATGAACTCAGACCTGCTGGCTCAGTTGAAGGGACATTACCACCATATCACATGGGATCTTCAAGATTTTGTTTACACTGTGAGCATTGATGAAATTCCTCAGATTGTAAATTGATTTAAAGACATTCATAAGAAATGATTCATTGACTGCTTTACCATGCACAGGAACAAAGGGAGGTTATTTAACCCCTTCATTGAATTCCTGACTATAGATATGAATACAGGAACAGAGGAAGGCTATTTAACCCCTTGAGCCTGTCCTACCATTAAATGGGTTTGTGACTGATCTGGGACCAGACTTCCACCACCTCAGCTTCGTCCTTACTCCTTAATGAAAGAGATACTAGCCAGAGATGAACAAGGAAATCTAGCAACTCATGGAGACACATGCTGAATGCAAAACTTACCAACCCCAGCAACCTCTACAGCTACACAATGTTCTTTTTAAACGTTGGAGAAAAATAGCAACTAACATGCTAAAATGTATGGGGAGGATTACATCCTCATGACTGATAACTTCGTCCAACCAATTATTGTTTGACGAATTGGTAATATGATGAGTGCAACCATCACTGAAATAATTCCTACCATTGTCAGTTTATTTGGCATATCAAAGTGGATATGATCTAACAATGGGTCGCAGATCTTCGCCAAACCAATCTAAGACATATGTGTCAAACGAGGAGTGATTCATATCCCCTTATCAGCCTAATTTCCAGGGTTCAGAAAAAACTTACAAGGATGTTGCCAGGGTTGGAGGATTTGAGCTATTGGGAGAGGTTGGATAGGCTGAGGCTGTTTTCCTTGGAGCGTCGTAGGTTGAGGGGTGACCTTATAGAGGTTTATAAAATCATGAGGGGCATGGCTAGGATAAATAGACAAAGTCTCTTCCCTGGGGTGGGGGAGTCCAGAACTAGATGACATAAGTTTAGAGTGAGAGGGGAAAGATATAAAAGAGACACAAAGGGCAACTTTATCATGCGGAGGCTGGTATGTGTATGGAAAGAGCTGCCAAAGGAAGTGGTGGAAGTGGTACAATTGCAACATTTAAAAGGCATCTGGATGGGTATATGAATAGGAAGGGTTTGGAGGGATATGGGCCGGGTGCTGGCAGATGGGACTAGATTGGGTTGGGATCTCTCGTCAGCATGGACAAGTTGGACTGAAGTGTCTGTTTCAGTGCTGTACATTTCTATGACTCTATAAATGTTTCTATATTTCTATAATTATTAAATGGACAATAGGTACCTGTATAAAGCAGTTCAGTACATCTGTTTGTGATTTCTTGTCTTTGAAAAAAGGGTAATGCGATGTTATATCTCAACATCAATGTGTGATATACTATTACGGAACATGGTCATGATGCCAGCAATATATCATGGCATGTGATGTAATGGTATAAAGTTCTCAGTCTCCATCTTACTGAGCTCTGTCCTCTTGCAGCATGATGCTGAGAAACACACTACAGCACATTTGAATTACTGAGCTTGAGTCCAAACGCACAATTGTCAGTGACTGTAGTGTATGTGTGTAAACATGAGGAGCTATAATAAGTCGATTGAATTCTTTAGTACTACATAGCCACATCTCATCCTTACATCCTAGGAGTGAATATAAGTGTCATAGTGTGATAGTTGCAGATCACTAGCATGTTACGCCATATCAAGTCAAGGCCAGAAAGAGAAAATACCCAAGGAACTAATAATAAAAAGGAATTTAAGCTAATTAATCTCAGCAGTGAAAAAGTATTGGAAGAAACTAAGTGATGAAATACCAAAAGATCTCCAGCACCTAAGGGAGTACATCCTATCTGAAAAGAGGTATCGAGAGAGATAATGGACCAATGAGTGAATATTTTGCAGAATCCCCTGTGGTTTAGAATGGTATCAGGGAATTACAAATTAGCAAGTGTACCATTACATTCCAAGAAAAACAGGAAAGAGAAAATAAAAACTGACCAACCAGACAGCTAACATCAATGGATGGAAAAATGGTTTAATGTATTATCAAGAAAAACTTAACCCATTACAAACATATCATACGATACATAGTTACTAAATTGGAAAATCATATTAAATTAACTTATTAGTTGCTTTCTTGGTTGCAAATAATGAAGAATCACTCTGTATGGTTCCCTTGGATTTTCCAAAGTATTCAGTTGTGCCACAGAAAAGATTAATGTACAAGTAAAATGTTCATGGAGTTAACGGGGGCACATCATTATGATTTTAAAAGGCAGATCATACTTGACTAACTTAATTGATAATTTTTAATGTAATAATGGATAATGTTGAAGGAAATCCAATGTATATTATATATTCGATTTTAAAAATACATTTGACATATCTAAAAAACTGGTTCACAAAATTAATGCTTATGGAATTGGAGGACGAGTGTCCAACTGTGTTTAAAACACGGTTTAAGTGTTGAATACAGTGAATTATGGGGATTGTTTACTGTGATAGTGAAGGATAATATACAAGGATCAGATTGCGAAAGAAACCAGACTTCAAGAATTGGTGAGCACTGACAATGTTACAAATTGGCTCCAACTTCAGACCATCAGACTATAAAACTTGGAGTGGATGTAAGGCCATTCGGCCCATCGAGTCCACTCCGCCATTTAATCATGGCTGATGAGCATTTCAACTCCATTTACCCGCACTCTCCCTGTCGCCCTTAATTCCTTGCGAGATCAAGAATTTATCAATCTCTGCCTTGAAGACATTTAACGTCCCAGCCTCCACTGTGCTCCATGGTAATGAATTCCACCACTCTCTGGCTGAAGAAATGTTTTTTAAATTGGCTGTATTATATACTGAATAGATTTATTCCAATAAGAACAGGTTCCTTTTTTATGCTAACATCTCTCAAAGTATTTTGTATACCATGAATACCTGAGGACTGTGTTATAGATAAACTTGCAATGTTTTTGCATGAATTGCGATCCCAAACAATAATAAGCAGCAGCATTTTAATAGTGCTTTTCATGGCTTTAAGACTTTACAAAGTGTTGGTCAATGAAGGAAACATTAGGGAAGTCAAATTAGATAATACAGTGGAAAAAAAATCAAATGAGCAAACAATTAATTTAAGGGAGTCTATGGCAAAGGAGCATAATGTGAAAATTAGAGCCAGAGCCTTCAGGAGTGAAATTAAGAAACATTTCCACAAGACGGCTGGAAGAAATTTAGAACTCAAACATACAAATAAGAATTGATGCTTGATTAAAAGCAGTGCTGGATAAATTGTTAAATTTAAATCTATCAAATCTAAGATATAGTAAAAAGGATAATAACTGCCCGGTTAAAATCCTCCAACTTCAAGCATATCCAATGAAAATGTGTCAGCTGTGACTTCACCAGTGTGGACAGGTTATGGTAATGCTTTTCTCTGATGTATTTTTGAACGAAGCTTTAGTTTCTAACTTTTCCCAATGCATTATACCAATTTAAATACTGCTGTGCTAACAATACTCATGCTTACAGTGGGTGTGGTGTCTTTATGTTTAATGGAGGGATGATAATTATTGAGGATTCTTCAAATTCTGCTTCTGAGTTAGGTCTCAGTTCCATACTTATCAACACGAGTACAGAAGATAATGTTACTACCTGACTGCATCACCTATCAGAAGTATGAGTGAGAATGGAAAAGGAGCCCCTGAAAATCAAAAAAAAGAACCTAAACATCAAAGTGGAGTGTTCAAAATCTAAAAGGAGCTCTTGAAAGAAAGATATTTTACCTCTGTGAAATGTTCATGCAGGCCAAATGGACAGGTGGATGGCAAACCGGATTTCATCCAAAGACATGTGAGGTGATGCTTTTTGGCAGAAGTGATGAGTCGAGGCAATGCAGATTTAATGGTATAGTTTGAAAGAGTACACATGATTAGAAGTTGTTGGCAGTTCTTTTATATTGATCATTGAAGGCAGCAAGATATTGGAATGTAAATGTGGAGAATTGATTAACACAGACAGAAAGCAGAGAGCAATGTTTTTAAATTGGCAGGTTTGCCAATAACAAACAGAAAGGTCAAAGAAATGTGTCAGTGTAGCTCAATTCCCTGAGGACCATACGGCATTGAGGTATTCATACTATTCCCTAGTTCATCAGACTATAGCCATGTATTCCTCATGTCTGTCCTGGTCCTCCTGGGCCATCACAGCATCCTCCCTTCCAGCTACCTCCTCAAATAAAACTCACATTCTTTCATCTCTTCACTTCTGAGACATTACCCTTTGGTAGAGTCAGGTTGTGGAGAACATGCAAACAACTATGATGCCGGATACTCAGTTTATAGTCTACAGCATTGTACTTGATCAGTTGAGGCATCTTCCTCAGTAGCCCTATTGTGATGGTTTTGTGCCTTTAGGAGAGATGTATTCTCTGTTGTTTCTCTTGCAGAGAACTGTGGACAGTTTGTCTGCAGCAGGCAGGCAGTTGATAAATAGTTTGGCAATATCCCTCAGGTGTTGTTTTTTCATGAGACAAAAGAAGCATGAGCAGTGGAGTCAGGGTTCACACAGACCCAGGAAAGTTTTAGTTTTTCTTTTAGTTTGTGAGATGGTTTCTTCTGCTGCTGAGCTAACAGCTTGCCTTCTCTGCCGTTAGAGTCTTAGGTGAGAGGCTTCCTTTTAGAATTAAAACGAGGCAGATATGGGATGCTTCCTATATTGGAACAGTTGATAATTCGTACTTAAGTAAAACATTATCTTTTAAGTATTTCA
>NC_057724.1:9106660-9135722 GCF_004010195.1 Chiloscyllium plagiosum
AATTGTCTTGATTCCAGTTTTGGTGGTCTTGTCTAAATTTTATTAAATTTGTTTCTAACAGATTTGGGGGCTCGTCTGGGATCCCAAGCTCTGGTCGCGCGGCATTTTTGGGAAAATGGAGAAGGTGCACCTCACTGATTTCAGTGGTCTTTAGTTTCCCTCCTTGCCACGGCGGCTTGGGCGAACGTGATCCGGACTGAGAGACCCTGGAAACAAGACGGGCAGACGCGGCGGATTCGGTCGGGTGACTCTTGTGTGCACAAGACCCGGGTAAGAAAGGTCTTAAAAGATTTATCTGGGCGACCGGGGTAGGCAGCGGTATTTGCTGCCAGTTGGATATATCCGGGGTTCCGGGCGACCGGGGTAGTTGCTGCCAGGTGGATATATCTGGGAGATCGGCAGCAGTATTTGCTGCCAGGTGGATGTATCCAGGTATCCGTGCGACCGTGGTAGACAGCGGTAGTTGCTGCCAGGTGGATATATCCGGGTGACTGGCAGTGGTAGTTGCTGCCAGGTGGATATATCTGGGAAACCGGGGTTCCGGGCGACCAGGGTAGGCAGCGGTAGTTGCTGCCAGGTGGATGTATCCAGGTGTCCGGTCGGCCGGGGTAGGCAGCGATAGTTGCTGCCAGGTGGATATATCCAGATATTGCCGCGGGACGGGAGCGCTGAAACGACCAGTTAACTCTGTGCGCAGACCAAGGTAAAGAAAATGGACCTATTAAGTATTGCCTTGGTGTTCAGGGACATACGAGAAGTATAGGGAATTGGCAACATATAAAATAAAGTATTTAATTGGCTAGATTAATCTGATGAATAAGGTGCCTACCTGATTCGACTACCCAGCCTTAGACCGGTTGTTAAGAGGGGAAATCCCCCACGCAAAGGTCAGGACCCTGAAGTGGGTGTGGAAGAAGGTGACACTGGACCTCAATAAGGTTAATTAAATTACATAAAGAAATGGCCGAGTATTAAAATGGGAAATAAGAATAGTTGTTTAATTGTCGAAGGAGACATCAGAGGGACGTCTGAGGACCACATCCCAACAGACAGTCCTTTAGGAAAAATGTTAAGAGATTGGAAGTACAATCCTCGGACGCGAGGAAAGGATAAAAAACAAATGGTAAAATGTCAATGAAAAACAGCCTTACAGTCAGGAGGAATCAGATTATGCTTCGTGTCAGAAGGGCTAGTAGCTGCAGGGCTACTGAGGGTACACTTCGTAACTTATAGCCAGACATCCAGAAAAATATTCAAAAGCTAGAGGAGTCGTTGTGGGAAGCTCAAAGTGTCTGTGAGATACGGTGTCTGTGTGTGTGAGAGAGAGAGAGAGAAAAGCTATACAGCTAACAGAAAGTTTAACCCTTTGTGATTTGGTTTGAATGCACATTTGTTTGTTGGTGATTGAATGTGTGTGCTTTGTTCCTTGGAGCTTGAGATCTAGAACTGTTTTGAATCTGATTTCTATTGTGGAAATTTTAACATGATTTCTTTTAAGGTTAAGGATTTTACAGATTATGAAATAAAATGTTAACTCTTGCTCTTTTTACAGGTCATGACTGCCTTACTCTTTTATTCTTACATAAAAGCGATTTATGGAGGTCAGTTGAAGTCTCAGTTCAACATTAGATTGTAATAAATCAAAAAAAATCCTATGGTTAAAATCGGTGACCTTGGATTCGACCATTATTCATGCATTGGAAGTTTTTTTTTAAACTTGATTAGACAAATCCTTTTTGAGGCACCTCTGGTTATTTCACGACCTATAGCATTGTAATTGAGCAATGACTGGTCAGGACTACTTAAGAAAACTAATTTTGGATTTAAATCAAGGGACTAAAACCAGGTAATTATAGTGGATTTCAAAGTTGGGAACTGTATGCATTTTACATTTTAAATATTAAACACTGAATAAATGAATTTATAATATATAAATATATATTTACAAGTAAGATTCTAAAATGTATAGTTAGGAACAGGCTTTAAAGTTAGACAAGCATAAATTGATAAATTGTATTTGAGATTACAGGGAGCAAGAAATATTGCAATATTTCTTTTTTTTAAAAAAAACAAGGTCTAAACAAAACATTGGGTGATGAGGAATGGCCATGAGGTGGCCCTAAAGCTGTTAAGTTGGTTAAATCGGCTCAGCAATTGATCTGGCAACGTAACATGAGAAGCAGAAACAGAGGGCAAAAATAATGATAGCCACGGTTGATGAGGTAATAAAGAAAAGGACAAACCAAAAGGAGAAGGAAACCGGAATGGTGCGGATAGCATGTTGAAAATAAAGGGAGGAGAAAGGATCAGGGAGGAGATGTTAAGGGGTTTGGTAAACAGGAACAAGGATCAAAGTGGAAATCCCCACAGGCGGGATGTTATTACTGTGGAAAGTTTAAGAGAGAGTGTCCAGATCCGAAAAAGGAAGTAAAGGCAGTGCCGTTTATGAACCTTGATGATAAATAGGGGATTCCTGCCCCCGGGGACCCACCAGGAACCCTTGATAAATTTAAAGGTGGGACATTACAAAGAGGACGTAGTTTTCCCAGTCGATATGGGGGCAGCAAAGTCATCCTTAAATTTTAAGCCCAAGGGAGTGGGAATGAAAAAGTTAATTGGATTATGGCAACAGTTTTGTGATGAGAGGCACGAAGAATTAGTTTTGCACTCATGACGAGATATTGCCACCAAATTGGGGATTAAATTAACTGCAAATGGTGCTATGGAATCTGTTGAGGTTCTTAAAAATGAATGTGCTCGAGCAAAACAATTACAGAAACAGAATGAGAAGTCACAAGTGACTGGTAAACAAACAGAACTGCACGATTACAGTTGTTAAAATGTTTTAGTCACTTGTTGCATTTCCACCCTGAATTATATAATATATATAATTAATAATTAATATTTATAATCAATTGTGTTAGCCTGAATCAATATTAATTGGCAGGATTCCTTCACACATTCTCAGTGACCTGTCATATTGATTCATGGTTAATTTAAAACATGACTGCATTAATTCATTGTTAATTAAAGAATGGAAAGCGACATAACTGGCCAGAGTGTGTGCAGACATTGGCAGCAACAGCCTTATTGGTAGAGGAGAGTCGGAAACTTACTTTTGGGGGATCCTTAAGAGTCAGCACCCCACATCAGGTATGGACCATACTAAATCAGAAAGCAGGACGATGGCTCACAGACTCTAGGATCTTGAAATATGAGACAATCTTAATAGAGCAGAATGACCTTGTGTTAGTCACAGACAGTTGCTTGAATCCAGCTGCATTTCTGTGGCGGGGAGAGGGGATGACCCTTGGCAATCCAGAACATGACTGCCTTGATATTACTGAATATCAGACTAATGTGCGAATGGACTTAAGAGAAATACCGTTGCATGCGGGAGCTCAGTTGTTTATCGGTGGGTCCTTCCGGATGATTAAGGGTAAAAGACACGATGGATATGCTGTAATAGACGGGATAGAGGGAGGCATTATCGAGGCTGAAAGACTGCCTAACGGCTGGTCAGGCCAAACTTGTGAACTCTATGCCATAGAAAGAGCTCTCAGAACCTTAGAAAACAAAAAAAAGGAAACGGTATGTACAGACTCCAAATATGCATTTGGAGTGGTACATACCTTCGGAAAAATTTGGCAAGAAAGAGGACTGATAAATAGCAGAGGAAAAGAACTAGCTCATGAGGAATTGATGAAACAAGTGCTGGAATCCCTGTTACTCCCGAGAGAAATAGTGATAGATCATATAAACGGACATCAGAAGGGGAATGAACCGGAAGTAAGAAGAAATAGACTGGCCGATGAGGTAGCTAAAGAAGCGACCCTGAATCCACAAGGAGCAGTGATATACTCCCTAATACCTACAATTCAAGATCTTCAGGGTGCCCCGTTGTTTACTGCAAAGGAGGAAAAGGGACTAAAAGATTTAGGAGCTGCAAAGACAGCAGATGGACATTGGTTGTCACCCGAGCTGGGAGGGACCATTCCTAACACTCCTGACTACTGAGACAGCTATCCGGACTGCTGAGAAAGGGTGGCGTCATCACACTTGCGTTAAAGGTCCTGTGAACGCCCCATCGATGGAGTGTCACGCTCATCCTACAGACAACTCTCTGAAAGTTAAGCTGAGAAAGAAGAAATGAACTGAGACAAAAGACTCTTTTTAACGTTTGATGATATATATTGTTATTGATTGTAAGGGCTGCACGGACTCATCTCTCCCTGGCGCCTAAAAGCTTAAGACAGATAGACAGGATGGTGGTCAGGGATGGGCGGGTACTGGTATAGTATTGTAACGTTAATAGTATTAACTGTTCAAGGAGGCGGGAAAAATCACTTCACTTCACTATGCCAAAATTATGCTGAACAAAAGGGACTTGCCGACTGTTGGGCCTGTGCAGAGGTCCCACACCATGGCAAATCTGGGATGCCCACCTCGGTAATACCACTCACCAAAAGAGAAGTATATGATGTACAACAATTTGACTCGGGCTCAAATGATACAAAGTGGAGATCTGACAGGGGTGAATATAACTTTGCGGGATGGTTCCCTAGACCAGCCCCGAAAACCCAGAGTGCTATCGATGGCCTTAGAGTTTCCCCACCGAAAGGAGCAGTAAATACCACCTGTTTCTGTAATCAGAATGACGCCGCATCCTTCTAATTAGGAAAATCATCGTGTGTCTACACCAGCCAAGCCACTGCCACGATTGTTCCCCTTATATTAAACGGAACATATTGGGTATGCGGCCTGAAGGCCTATCCATTTATTCCCGGGGAAAAATACATTCACGTAACCGTATGTATAGGAATGATGAAACACTGCCTCAAAGTCAGAAAGGCTGGAGTGGCTGCTGTTACCTCACTTATATAGTTTCTCACCTCAGATTAGAAAAACATGAGCACAACCTGAGAAAGGAGGGGGGAATAAGACGTAAGGCCCGAGAGATCTCTGAAGGAGACCGTCTGTTGTGGACACTATTCCAAACTACGGCACTACAAGGGCAGGGGTAGAAATACAGAAACTGGCGGCTGCCCTTGAAAAGTTAATGAAACCGTCAACGTAATGGGAGAAACTCCGTCCCAAATATCGGCCATAACCACCAAAATGATTGCCACAAGACTCATTATGTTACCATAATCCAATTAACTTTTTCGTTCCCATTCCCTTGGGCTTAAAATTTAAGGATGACCTTGCTGCCCCCATATCGACTAGGAAAACCACGTCCTCTTTGTAAGGTCCACATCTGCAGACCAAGTGGATAGGCCACGGGAAACGCAGGGATACAGGAATAAACAGTGCAGACATGATGGATCGAATGGCCTCTATCTGCACTGTCAGAATTCTCTGATTCTTTGTGAGATGCATAATTTGACATGAGCAGCAGTCATATGGAAGATCATTAATTGAATAGCAGTGTTAAGTGCATAAACACTATCATCGCAATAGGAAACAGCACTTTCATCCACAACGTAGGTTCTCAGCTATCCTCTCAAATTTACTGAACTGTTGTTAAACACAAAAGAGCACAAATAAATTAAAGTTCCTAAGAAGGTCACTGGTGCAAAAATGTTTCAAATTGAAGCCCTTTCTGAGATGCTGTCCTCAGTTCTCCTTTGTGCTCTTCACAGTCTCCAAAGGAAGTCACAATTGATATCACCTGAAATACTGAAGTAACCTACCAGTCACAATTTGCATGTCCTGAAGTCAGCAGCACTTCCGTCTTGTCAAAAAGGTCAGTTATTTTTGTACTGCCTGTTTGTGATGGTGTGTTTTTGTTAAATTGCAGACATACTGTTTTTATAATTGAAAGTTGTTCACTGTGCTAGTGTGGACTAAGGGTGGATGGTATAAACTGTTGGTGACTGCAGATTAAAATGCCCTCTCGTCCATTGAATGTTATTTGTCAAGCCATTTAATTGTTGTCTTTGTACTTTTCTCTCCCCTGTATTTTGGATTTCATGACAATACCTCCTCCATTTCTGTAAGCCAGGTACGGGAATCTCCATACATTGCCCAAACCCACAGCAGAACCGATCACTGAGAGCAAGTAGTCAGTCTTCGAGGACCAGTTACCTCGCTCTACATTCTCGTCACCTTCATGCACACGTTCACTGGTGGCAGCCTGGGAAAAACAGACGAAATAGCTGATTAAAAACAGAAATTGTTGGAAAAACTCAGCAGGTCTTGGCAGCGTGTATGTGGAGAAGCAGAATTGATGTTTTGAGTCCAGTGAACTTCTTGAATTGACCTACTTGTTGAACTTCCTTCCCACCTACCCGTCCAACCTGTCACTATCACCCTCCACCTTCATCTATCTATCGTATTCCCAGCTACCTTCCCCCAGCCCCATTACCCCCAAACCCCTCACATTCCTGATGAACAGGCTATGCTCAAAATGTCGACTCGCCTGCTCCTCGGATGCTGCCTGACCGGCTATGTTTTTCTAGCACCACACTTTTTGACTCTGATCTCTAGCATCTGCAGTTCTCACTTTCTCGCTTCGAGGGTGTGTAGTTCAGGTAATGGTGTGAGCCATTGGGTTTGTAGTGGATGGTGGCTGATTTAGCTTTGTCCACCTGTAACCCAAGCAAAATATGCAGTTTCTACCCAGTGGAGTTACAGTGTATTTGATCCCCATTTGCCAGCAATCAGTTTGTAAACTGAACCCTCAAAGAAGTTTTGTCATTCACTATAACTAAAATCCCCAAATCATTCATACCTGTTTTACTTGAGGTTACTGGTTAATGTTCTGTTAACTACTTACCATGTCCTCTGGAGCATGTGTTTGATGGTAAGTCTGAGAACCCAGATAAAGTAAATTCTCTTGATGATCCCTCTGGTGGGATTGTAATATAGGTTCCCCAATAGTAAGAGAGAAATTGAGAAACAAATATATTTCGGGAGATCTCAGATATGTGTAAGCATAATAAAGTTTATAGTAACTGGGGATTTTAATTTTTCAGCCATTGACTGAGACTACCATAGTGTTAAAGATTTGGATGGTGAAGAATTTGTCAAATATGTTCACGAATATTTTCTTTATCAATATGTGAATGCTCCTACTAGAGAAGGAGCAAAACTAAACCTTTTGAGAAATAAGGCAGGGCAGGTGAGTGAAGTAAAAGTGGAGGAACATTTTGGGTTTAGCAATCATAATTCTATTAGTTTCAAAATGGTTATGGAAAAGGATAAGCCTTCCATAAAAGTTCAAATTTGTAATTGAAGTAAGGCAAATTTTAATGGTATGAGACAAAAACGTTCAAAACAATTGATTGGAATAGACTGCTTGCAGTAAAAAGACGTCAGGGAGGTGTTCAAGAATGTGATGACGAGAGTTCAGAGATATTTTGTTCCTGTTAAAGTGAAGGGTCAGGCTGGTAAGATTAGAAACAATGGATGAATAAAAATGTTGAGGTTCTAGTTAAGAATAAAAGATAATCTTCTTTTAGACATAAACAACTTGGTTCATTTGAATCTCCTAAATCAGTATCAAGAGTGTAGGGATATCCCTAAGAGAGAAATCAGGAAGGCAAAGACAGGATATGAGATAGTGTTGGCAGATAAAGGTTAAGGATAATCCAAAGAGATTCTACAAATACATTAACAGCAAGAGGGTAACCAGAGAGAGGGTAGGGCAGCAGTATAGTAAGGCAGCAGTGCAGTTCCATAATATCACCAGAGCGTGATGCTTTATTATAGATTCTTTCATGGAATGCAGGCATAAGTGTCAAGACCAACAATTGTTATTCATCCCTCATTACCCTTGAAGTGGATTCCTGGCTAGAAATTTTTACACGCTGGTTATGAACTAGTCAGCCGCATTGTTGTAAATCTCGAGTCATATATAGGACAGACTCAGTAAAGACAGCAAATTACCTTCCCTGAAGAACATTAGTGAGCCAGATATGTTTTTGTAACAATCAATGGTCACTGAGACTAACTTGGTAAGCGAGATCTATCAATTGAGCTTATCTAACGGAAGGGTTTGAATTCCAGAGAATTAGCCAGTTCTGTGTATTACTAGTCTAATGTCATTACCACTATCTCCCCTTAAATTACTCTCTTTTGTTTACTTTCTCTAGTTTAAAGAACATTAGTGTATACCAGGGACCTTACCAATTCCTTAAACATTGAACAGTCTTAAACTATAAACCAGATTTTGCTTTACACAATGAACAGTATAATTACTCATCTAATTTTACTTACCAAGGCCCCTGCTCATCTCATACTTGCTCCATTTCCCATTTCATAAACTAATGCTTTCCCTATGGTGTTCAGCCTTGAGTGCTTTAAAAACTCACCCATCTTATGCAGTTTTTCAATCCCTTGTCAGCTTGAGGTTGAAGACAGAGAAATATAAAGGGTGAGGCATGGGGTGTAGTAGGGGGCAACATAAAAGCATCTCCTTCTCCTCTCAGGAAACTCAGGGTTTCTATTTTTCTTTCTTTTTTTCATGAGACACAGTGAAAGACACAAGGTATACAAATCTTTATTCAATTTACACCACCAGGAAGAAAGGAAACACCCA
Source organism: Chiloscyllium plagiosum (assembly GCF_004010195.1). Classification (NCBI taxonomy): domain Eukaryota; kingdom Metazoa; phylum Chordata; class Chondrichthyes; order Orectolobiformes; family Hemiscylliidae; genus Chiloscyllium; species Chiloscyllium plagiosum. Next base: position 9,115,203 of record NC_057724.1, read on the forward strand.
ACTGGCCAGTGACAAGCAGTGCCCTTCTTAGAGGACAATGCTGTGTGATCAAACAGTGAAGGGGAGGGTAGGGATTAAATAAATATAGAGTTGGAAGGGGAAATAATACACTCCACTCCCTGTGGTGCCCACCTCTCCCTGAACAGCTCAAGGATGTTGGTGGACACCATGTGCTCCTTCTCCAGAGAAACCCAGGCTCTGACATAACTGCGGAAGACAGGAAGGCAATCAGCCCTTACGGCCCCCCCCACAGCCCGCTGACTGGACCGGGTTATGGCCAGTTTGGCCAGGCTCAGGAGCAGACCCACGAGGAGGTCTTCAGACCTGCCCTCCCTCCTCCGTACTGGGTGCCCAAACGTCAGGAGCGTGGGACTGAAGTGCAACCAAAAGCAGAGGACGGGGTTTTTAAGAAAATCAAAAAGGGAGTGCAAATGCCCACACCCAATTTATACATGGTCCACGGACTCCACAGCACGACAGAACAAGCATTTGGGCCGGGAGTCCGTGAACCACTGCAATCTGCAGTTTCAGGGGACTGCTGCATGCAGCACCCTTCACTCCAGATCCCTGAGAGAATGGGGGAGGACTCCCGCATAGAGAGTCCTCCACTGGGGATCCCCACTGCCTAACTCAGTGTTTCTGCTCTGCATCAGAGCATTCCATTCCATTAACTTGTCTTATTTATTCTATTGGGGTTCAGATCAGTCTCTTATTGAGCACTTATGCAAACCAGTTAAGTCAGAGTCATACAGAATGGAAACAGACCAGTCTATTACTTAATTGGCTAGTCTCATTTGCTGTGCAGCAGTGGTCTTAATTTGGTTGACTTGCCCTGCCATGATTGAATGGAAGAGTAGATTCAATGGGCTGAATGGCCTGATACTGCTAATATATCTTATGGTCTAATGGCCATATCTAAGAGATTAAAAATGCTAACTTTAAGTAAAGTGCCAAATTGCACACAAGTTTTGCACTTTGTGCCACAGCACCAGTTAGTGGCAAACAGTACTCACTCGTATTGAGTTACTTTCAAAAGTCATTGAAATATGATGTCTCGGAATCCTTGTTGCTTCTCCTAATTCTTGCATCATCTCCTGGACAACGTTCCAGCCTGCCACAGGAGTTGGTGCTCTGGTCTATGAAGATTTTTGAAAGGAGGTCACTCACTCTGAGGAAACAGACAGGAGACCGGCTGCAGGAAAAGAGAGAGGGGGACACAAGCTGCTGACACACTATAGAAAAATACTGAATGCATTAGGAAGAAGTAGTTTATGAACTAAATTTGCCTGATTCCAAGTACTGGTCTGAGCCAGTTGAAACCATTTTGTACTAACCAAATTCTGCTCAAAGCAAGGAAAATGAAGTAATGCAAAAGCCTATTTGACAAGGAGTAATGGGCCAGGGCTGTTAAGGTATAGGCATGCGATATATGAATGAGCCTGAGCCAATGGAGAAGAGATAGACATTTTGAAAGAGATAAGGAAAAGAATAAGAAGATGACTCTTGGCTGTGGAGTCAGGGAGAACCTCAGAGATCGGCCATTGCAGAAGTAAAGTGCCGACATCAAGAACACGATGATGACATTGAGAGAGAGAGAGAGTGAGGGATCAGAGTGCCTGGTCAGCGTCTGTCCTCAGCAGCATCAGCAGCTATTCTGCTCGGGTATTACCTTTTGTATACTGTGACTAGTTAGAGAGTGCCAGAGTAGCCGAGAGGGTGTACAATTAGGTTATAGCTTTTGCTTTCTGCCAACAAATGTATAAGGTACACACATGTATTGTCGAAGACAGTAATATAGTGACTTGTGAGTTACAAGAGAATTGACTTGTGTCCCATCTGTACAAGCCAGTAACGGGAGCCCACATTTGCCAGGCTCCAACATGTTTTGTCATCCCTGTAAGGGCAAGAGGGTAAGTCTCTCCACTGAGTCAGTGGAAGACTCAAGTCAAACCAAATTGGCAAGAAGAGGAGCTTGGGTTTTGAGGGAACATCTCTCAGCTGAGTTAGCGGGAGACTTGAATCAGACCGAACAGGAGGTTGGGGTTAATTCGTAGCTACTAATATATGATCAATCAGGAAGGAATGGACTGCCCTGATTGGATGGGACTCCTTCAGGAATATGTAATAGGAAGTGGCTGCAGTACAAAGAGTATGCAGGTCACCCTAGAAAACCCGCTGCGGAAGGTTGCCCAAATGAAGATCTCAGACAAGAAATTTAAAACTGTACAGAAGGCAGTAGCGATCTATTGGAGGGTTTTGAGAAGATTTGTAGCTCAGGTTGAGGTTGTAGATGTAGATTTGCTCACTGAGCTGGAAGGTTTATTTCCAGACTTTTTGTCACCCTAATAGGTAACATCTTCAGTAGGCCTCAGGCAAAGCACTGTACATGATTTCTGCTTTCTATTAATATGTTTGGGTTTCTTTGGGTTGGTGTTGTCATTTCCTGTGGTGATGATATTTCCTGTGGTAATGTAATTTCCTGTTCTTTTTCTCAGGGAGTGATAGATGGGGTCTAACTCTATGTTTTTGATGATGGCATTCTGACCGGATCTCTATGCTTCTAGGAATTCTCTTGCGTGTCTCTGTTTGGCTTGTCCTAGGATGGATGTGTTGTCCCAGTCGAAGTGGTGTCCTTCCTTATCTGTATGTAAGGATACTAGTGAGAGAGGGTCATGTTGTTTTGTGGCTAGTTGGTGTTCATATCCTGGTGGCTAGAGTTTTGCCTGTTTGTCCAATGTAGTGTTTCTTACAGTTCTTACGTGGTATTTTGTAAATGACATTAGTTTTTCTTGGTGTCTGTAACGGGTATTTCAAGTTCATTAGCTGCTGTTTTAGTGTGCTGGTGAGTTTGTGGGTTACCATGATGCCAAGGGGTATCATGTGTAATCTGGCAGTCATTTCCGAGATGTCTTTGATGTAGGGGACTCGTATATCACTCCACGTGTAGTGTCTCCCACCCGTGCCCCTACTCTAACCAAAAAAAAAGACTTTATGGTGTGTTGATATGGGTCAGGCTTTTCTATTTCTTCTGTACTGTGTGATTGGTTAAAATTTATTTTGGTTTGTTGTTATTTAACTACTAGATAGTTATTTGAAAAAGACCATAGCAGAGAAGTGTTAGAAATGATTTAACTCCTAAGTTTATATACAGTAATTCATTAAGTAGAGATGGCTTGGCAGGTGATGTACTGTAGCTGTAGGAATTGGGAGCTGCCTGATCCCATCATGTACGGCAGTGACCACATCTGCAGCAAGTGTTGGTTGCCGCAAGAACTCCGGCTCAGAGTTGATGATCTGGAATCTGAGCTTCAAACACTGTGGCACATCTGAGAGGGGCAGATTTACCTGGATGCTTTGTTTCAGGAGGCAGTCACACCTGGTAGATAAAGTAATTTAAATTCAGTCAATGGTCAGTGTCAACAGGATGTGATTGGAAGTGAGGCAAGTAGGAGGATCCTGAGTTCAGGAAAGGAGGACTCTCAGCTTTTGACCTTATCCAACAGACACGAAATTCTTGCTCCCTGTATGGATGAGGAAAAGGGCTGCGGGGAGGATGACCATGGCACCATGGCGTAGAAGGCCATTCAAGAGGGGGGAGAAAAAAGATAAGTGTTGAGTGTATCTGCAATTGTTTTCTGGAACAGTATGTAATGAAACAGACGAAGAGAGCAGATTCTATAATTAGGGAGACAGATAGTATCCTTTGAAAGCCAGATGATGTGTTGCCTACCTGGTTCCAGGGTCCAGGACATCTCTGACTGGCTTGCAAGCATATTGAAGCGGGAGGAGGAGGATCCAATTGTTGTGGTCCATGTTGGGACTAACAACATTAAGCATGCTAGGATGGAGGACCTGTTTGGAGATTATCAAGCACTAGGATCGAAATTAAGGAACAGGTGCTCAAGGGTCATAATCTCTGGATTACTGCCCGAGGCACATGCAAATTGACTGAGGGATAAGAAAATTAGGGAAGTAAATACGTGCCTAAGGGAGTGGTGTGAGAAAAAGAGGTTCCATTTCATGGGGTATTAGCATCAGTTTTCAAACCTGAGGGATCTGTACCAATGGGAGGGTCCCTACTTGTTCCAGCAAAAAAAGATAAATAGGGTCATCACTAGGACTTTTAAACTAGTGAGGTCGGGGTGGGGGGGGGGGGGGGGAGGGAAAGGGAAAGGGAGTATGATGGTAAATATGAAGGTAAACAGCAGGTTAGCACATGTGCTGATAGGCGTAGTCGAGAGGCCACCAAATAATATCAAATTGGGGCAGGCAATAAACAAAGTAATAAGTAATGCCTGTAAAAATGGTACTGCAATTATCAAGGGGGATTTTAATTGGCATATAGATTGGTCAAACCAGCTCAGTGAGTGTAGCCTTGAGGACGGGTTCATTGAGTGTATCTGCAATTGTTTTCTGGAACAGTATGTAATGAAACAGACGAAGAGAGCAAGCTATCCTAGATCTGGTCCTGTATATTGAGACAGGAATAATTAATGACCTCATAGTTAGGGATCTTCTTGGAAGGAGTGATCATAGTATGGTTTAATTTAAAATACAGATGGGGTGTGTGAAGATCAAATCCAATGCCAGGATCCTCTACCTGAACAAGGGGGACTATAATAGAAGAGGGAGGACTTGGCTAAAGTAGACTGGAAACAAAGATTTTATGGTGGCACAGTTGATGAGTAGTGGAGGACTTTGAAAGAATTTTTCAAAGTGCTCAGCAAAAATGTATTCTAGTGAAAAGGAAGGACTGTAAGAAAAGGGGTAATCTGCCATGGGTGTCTTCGGAAATAAGGGAGGCTATCCAGTTGAAAGAGAAGTCATACAAAGTGGCCAAAGACAGCATGAAAAAAGAAGATTGGGAAAACTTTAAAGGTCAACAGAAAGCCACAGAAAGAGCCATAAAGAAAAGTAAGTTTGAAGATGAGAAAAAAACTAGCACAGAATATAGAGACAGTTAGCAAAAGTTTCTATGAATGTATAAAATGAAAGAGTGGTTAAAGTAAACTTTGGTCCCTTAGAGGATGAGAATGGGGTATTTAGTCATGGGAGGTGATGAAATGGCAGAGGCATGAACAGATATTTTGTATCGGTCTTCATAGTAGAGGACACTAATAATATGTCAATAATTGACAAAGAGATGAATGCATGCGAGGGCGTGGAAAGAATCATTATTACAGAAGAGGTAGTGTTGGGCAAGCTAATGGAGTTAAGGATAGGTAAGTCTCCTGGCTCAGATGGAATGCATCCCAAGGTACTAAAAAGAGATGGCGGGAGAAAATACCAGGTGCACTGGCGGTAATATTCCAAAATTCGCTGGACTCTGGAGCAGTCCCAGCAGATTGGAAAACAGAAAATGTGACGCCACTGTTTAAAAAGGGAGATAGACAAAAGATGGGGAATTATAGACCGGTTAGCTTAACCTCTAGTGGGGAAGATGCTTGAGTCTATTAGTAAGGAAGAAATAGCAGAGCATCTCGATAGAACTTGTCCCATTGAATAGACACAGCATGGAATCATGAAGGGCAGGTCATGCTTGACAAATCCTTTGGAATTCTGTGAAGACATTACGAGCAAGGTGGACAATGGGGACCCACTGGATGTGGTGTACCTAGATTTACAAAAGGCCTTCGACAAGGTGCCGCATAAGAGGCTGCTGCATAAGATAAGGTAATAGAGGTAAAGTATTTAGCATGGATAGAGGATTGGTTGACTAACAGGAAGCAAAGCATGGGGATAAATGAGTGCTATTCTGGCTGGCAATCAGTGACCAGTGGTGTGCCTCAGGGATCAGTGTTGGGACTGCAATTATTTACAATTTATATAGATGGTTTGGAGTTGGGGACCATGTTTAGGGTGTCAGATTTGCAGATTACACTAAGATGAGTTGCAGAGCAAAATGTGCAGAGGATTGTGAAACTTTGCAGAGGAACATAGATACATTGAGTGAGTGGGTAAAGATCTGGCAGATGGAATTTTAATAAATGTGATGTCATACATTTTGGTAGAAGTAACAGTAAAAAGAATTATTACTTGAGTGGTAAAAAGTTGCAGCATGCTGCTATGCAGAGGGAGCTGGGTGTCCTTGTGCATGTATCACAAGGTTGGTCTGCAGGTCCTCCAGATATTAAGAAGGCAAATGGAATTTTGTCTTTCATTGCTCAAGGGATTGCATTTAAGAGCAGGGAGGTTATGTTGTACAACCTGTACAAGGTGCTAATGAGGCCGCACCTGGAGTACTGCGTGCAGTTTTGGTTTCCTTACTTGAGGAAGGATGTAATGGCACTGGAAGGGATGCAGAGGAGGTTAATTCTGGAGTTGGGGTGGGGGTTGGCTTATGAGGGGAGACTGAGTAGATTGGGATTGTATTCATTGGAATTCAGGAGAATGAGGAGGGGATCTTATAGAAACATGTAAAATTATGAAGGGAATAGATAAGATAGAAGTAGAGAGCATGCTTCCACTGGCAGGTGAACTGAGGACTAGAGGGCATAGCCTCAAGATTAGAGGGAGCGGGTTTAGGACTGAATTCAGATGGAACTCCTTCACCCAGAGGGTTGTTAATCTATGGAATTCCTTGCCCAGTGAAGTAGTTGATGCTAGTTCAGTAAATGTTTTTGAAGCTGTTAGGTTTTTTTGAACAATAAAGGAATTAAGGGATGTGGAAAGAGCAAGGCTAAGTGGATCTGAGTCCACAAAAAGATCAGCTGTGATCTTATTGAATGGTGGAGCAGGCTCAAAGAGTCTGATGGCCTACTCCTGCTCCTAGTTATTATGTTCTTATGTTATGAGGCGCTAACAAAGTGCTATCAAAGGAAAGGTGATCACCCCACCATGTTCACGGCACACCTTTGGGCGGTGTTTCAGGGTTTCTATGGCACATAGGAAGCATCTGGAACCGCTTAGGAACCGATGGGCTGAGAACGCTGGTATTGAAGAGTCAAGGAGGGTGTTAGAACAGTTTGATTCCATTGATAACATGCATACAGAGGTCTGGGTGATCAGGAAGATGGTTAGAGCATGGGAAAAGGAAAACAAAATTACACAAGGCCTCTCGGGTGAGGATGATGTCCGTCAAAGATCAGGCAACAGCCTGGAGAAATGAAGGGGATGGCCCTGCTCAGAGGGAAGACACTGGGAAGAAGAAGATATACAGGTAGAGGAACCATCTCAGGAACAGGGCACGTTCAAAGCAGGGCATCCAAGTGCTGTAACTGTGGCCAAGATGGACATTTCACCAAAACAATGCCCAAACCAGAGACATGAGAATGCAGGCTGAATGGGAGGCCAGCCCCTACCCATGGAAGGACTGAACAGACCCAACCTTCAATGTGATATGATGGAGATATTACCATCTCTTCGGGATGTACTCAGAACTTTAGTGATGGTCGCAGGTCTCTCAGTCATGGGTGTGTGATGCGCGGTGGGATAAAACAGGGAGACCCATAGTGAATAGTAGGATCGGAGATCACCCTTTTAGGTTCCTTTGGGACACTGGGGGATCCCGAAACACTGTTCATATTACCCAGATCAATGATGCAGATTGGAAAATTCAAAGTAAAATCATTCTAAGTGGATTTATGGGGCATTCACAATTGGGACATGTGAAGGTACTGTTGGAAGTCAGTGTGGGAGGAGTAGTATTAAAGCATTCAGTGGTCCTTATTAAATTATCTCAAGAACAAAAACATGTTTTAGGGAGCAACTATGTGGTCAAAGTGGAACTCTGTTTTGATCCCGTTAATTGCATGATTTGCCAGCAGTGTAAACTGCACACTCATCCCAGTGGGGTTTTTCAGGATAGGATATGCACGGTCAGGGAAATGTCGATAAAACCATGGGAGATGAGTGACAGTTATGAAGTGCAACGAATCATTGTATTGCACTCAGCAGTATTTGCCCGACAAATAAATGACTGCGGGAGAATGGCCAAGAGTGTGTTTATATAGGGTCCAGACACCGAAGCAGTGTGGTTTTCTGAAACAGGCAGAAGAAGAGGTAGGGAAAGTGATACAGAGTTTGCTGCAACAAAGGATACTGAGACCTGTAGCTTCCACTAACAACTCACGTATTTGGCCGATTATGAAACCAGACAGTAGCTGGCAAATAGTGATAGACAACCAAACATTGAACAAGGCCACCCCGTTTACAGCCTCCACCATAGCAACTAACCCAGAGATCGTAGTCAAGCAAAATGGGTCACTGTTTTGGACGTAAGTAATGTGTTTTAGTCAATTCCACTGGAGAAAGAGTACCAATATAAATCTGCATTTACTTTCCAAGACCAGCAATATCCATTGACTGCCCTGCCACAGTGATTTCCTAATTCCCCGTCCATTTTTCAACAAGGTCTAAGGGAAGGGTAAAAGATTCTCAAGACATTAATGTTTAGTGTAGACAACTTGCTTCTACAAACCGAAACTGAAAAGGAACACTATCAGCTGCTAATTGAAGTACTGCAATTGTTGCATGAGTTGGGCCTGAAAGTGAACCCTAAGAAAGCGCAGGTATGAAGCAGGACATTACTTATCTGGGAATGATTCTGTCATCGGGGAAAAGAGAAATGGACGAAGCGATCAGCAGATTCCCTGTTCTGTGGGATGTCAAAGGGTTGAGATCCTTCCAAGGCTTAGTGGAGTCTTGCAGAGACCACATTGACCACAAAACCAGCCCCGCTATTTAGTTATTAAAATAGATTGTGGCGTGCGAGTGGAAAATGGAACACAGACAAGCCATTGCAGCTCTAAAGCAAGCACTATCTGCCATGCCTGTTCTGAAAATCCCAAATCCAACTGAGCTGTTTTCATTGGAGGTAGCCACCATAGGTACCACCCTTTTCACAGGTTCTGTTACAGGAGACGCAAAGGAAGTTAAGATCGGGAGCAGACAACTCACACACACTGTCACTGGTCGAGCAGAGTACACAGTATGTGAAAAATTTGTTGGCTGTTTCTGGGCAGTGCAGCATTTTATCTACATAGTACGACTGAACCCACTTACAATTACTAACAGAACATACCTCAGCACAGCGACTATTAGACAGAAGGATTAAAGATGGTTCAGTTAGCTGAAACAGAATCGCTTGATGGACACTGTTGCTACAGGAAAGGAATATCACCTCTGAAAGGGGTAAAAACCATCACTATGTTAGCAGACAACTTCACACACCAGGGACGAAAACACAAGTGTCAATTGACAGCAGTAAATGATCCCAAGGGCCCATTTGTATCAAAACAATTGGAGGGGGTAAGACGGGGCCTGAAAACAGAGAGGCAAAAGAGATAATCCATCAACGGACCAAACACACTAAAATAATTAGAACTCTTCCTGATAAAGCAAAGGAATTGTTGCAGGACCCCGGGTTGTGGGACAGTTTCTGGAATAGGGGATCCAATGTTCAAATACATCTGTGGATCAGAATTCTGTCACATGTTGCTGTGGTAGTGAGTCTATGTGCATTAATAGTTGTCATACCCAATGTATGTCAGCTTAGGAGGTAGACAAATAAAATTGTGCAGAGATTGAAGGTTGAGGCTGTAATGAAACAGAAGGAATATTATGAAAACACTGAATTAAGTTATATACACATTATTTCTTCATACTTGTATTGCATGTTCTCTTTATATTATTATATTTTTCTTTAGTGTTCTGTTTATGTTATTTTCTCTATTTTGCTATAACAATATTACACAACACATACAACACATTCTTTGTGGGATACTGACAATTCCAGGAGTGGTCCACAGAAAGAGACACAAAATGATCCTAAAATAAGTTGCTTTGGATAAAAAGGGGAGAGATGTTAGCCAGTGGCTGCAGGAAAAGAGAGAGAGGGATACAAGCTGCCTACACACTGCAGAATTACTGGTGTGTAGGAAGAAGCGGCTTGTGAACTAAAATGGCCTGTGTCCAGGTAATGGTGTGAAGTTGAAACTGGTTTATACTAGCTAAGTTCTCTGGAAAGATGAAGTAATGCCAAAGGAAGATAAAGTAATGCAAAAACCTTAATTGGACAAGCTGCCCAAGTCGTGGGCCAGAGCCAATAAGGTAAAGGCATATGATAAGCCTGAGCCAATGGTGCAGAGACAGACATTTCGAAAGGAAAGAAATAAGAAGACGACTCTTGGATGTGGAGCCAGTGAAAACTGCAGAGACTGACCATCACAGCAGTGAACCCTATGTCAAAAACACGGTGCCAACATTGACAGAGAGGCGGGGAAAGAAGCACCTGGCCAGCGTCAGCCCTTGTCATCATCAGCAGCTATCCTGCTTGGGTATTAGCTTTTATATTTTGTGACTACTCAAGGAGTATCAGAGGACCCTAGTGAGTTACAAACAAGTTCTAGCTTTTGGTTTATGCCAACAGGTGTTTCAGCTATACACACTTATTGTCTAACAACATTAATAAAGTGACTTGTGAGTTATGAGAGAATTGACTCTTGTCCTCTCTGTACAAGCCAATAACTGGAGCTGGTGATCACTGGGCTCCAACATGCAGCAGAGGACTTATACACACCATCCACCACCTCAAATACACACAGCTCAGTGAGACCAACAAGGAAAGGTGTTGGCTTATGATCTAATGAGTCACACATCACAAATGAGCAAGAAGGGGTGTTGGACAGAGGGACAGTAGTGAAGGGTCCCCATGAGAGGGTCCAGGCCTCTCCAGGTTCTGCTCATCAGTGTAGATGTAGAGACTCATTCAAAGTTTTGACAACCTTTCTGGCTGCACTGTACACCACCAGAGAAATTGAAAGGGTTCATCTCTGAAATGATTGGCGTGATGTCTCAGGCCTAACTGGTTTAATCTGCATGGAGCATCCAAGACAACAGGTAACTGAGGGTACAAAACAGAAATTACTGGAAATGCTCAGCGGGCCAGGCAGCATCTTTGGAGAGAAATCAGAGTTAGCCAGGGAACAAGGTGGTGTGTTAAAGTGGCACGCAACTAGAAACTCAAGGTCATTTTTGCAGGGAGAATGTAGACATTCTGCAAAGCTTCCGCCCAGTCTACACTTTGTTTCCTCATATAGAGGAGACTGTTTTTGAGCAGCAAATGCAGAAGACTAGATTGTGACAGGTGCAAGTGCTGCTTCGTCTGGAAGATATGTTTGGGCCCTTGGATACTGGAGGGAGAAGGTAAATGGGCAGATGTTACACCTTCGACTGTTGCAGGGGAAGGTGCTATGGGGCTGTGGGAGGGTGTTGGGTGAGAAGGAAGAATGGATCTGGAGGAAATGATCCCTGCAGAAGGTAGACAAGGGGAGGGAATATGTGTCTGATCGTGGCATCTCACTGGGGGTGGCAGAAATGGCACTGATGATCTTCTGATGGGATGGTAGGTAAGGATAAGGGGAACCTTATTGCTCTTGTGGGAAACAAGAGTGGGGGTGAGGGAGGAAGTGCAGGAGATGGGTCGGACCCATTTGAGGGCCCTGTCGACAATGGTGTTGGGGAATCCTTGGTTCAGCAAGAAAGTAGACATTTCTAAGGGTCCCTTGTCGAAGTTGGCCTCATTAGAACATAGGCGATGGAGATAGAGGAAATGTGAGAATGGAATATAGATTTTACAGGAAACAAAGTGCAAGGATGTATATTGTGAGTGACTGTAGGAGTAAGTGGGCTTATAGTGGATAGTAGTGGCTAGTGAATCCCTGGAAATAGAAACAGAGATGTCGAGGAAGGGAACCATAAGACCATAAGAAATCTGAGTGGCGGTAAGGCCATTCAGCCCATTCAGTCCACTCCGCTATTCAATCATGGCTGATGGGCATTTCAACACCACTTACCCACACTCTCCCTGCATCCCTTAATTCCTTGTGAGATTAAGAATTTATCAATCTCTGCCTTGAAGACATTTAACGTCCCGGCCTCCACTGCACTGCATGGCAATGAATTCCAGAGGCCCACGACTCTCTGGCAGAAGAAATGTCTCCTTATTTCTGTTCTAAATTGACCCCCCTCTAATTTTAAGGTTACACCCATGGGTCCTAGTTTAACCACTAATTGGAAACAATTTCCCAGCGTCCACCCTTTCCAAGCCATGAAGTAAGTTTTTATTAGATCTCCCCTCAATCTTCTGAACTCTAATGAATACAATCCCATGAACCTCAGCCGTTCATCGTGTAATAGGCCTACCATTCCAGGGATCATCCATGTGAATCTCTACTGGAAACACTCCAGTGCCAGTATGTCCTTCCTGAGGTGTGGGGCCCAAAACTGGACACAGTGTTCCAAATGGGGCTGAACTAGGGCTTTATAAAGTCTCAGTAGCATATCACTGCTTTTACATTCCAACCCTCTTGAGATAAATGACAACATTACATTTGCTTTCTTAATCACAGACTCAACCTGCAAAACAACCTTTAGAGAATCCTGCACTAGGACTCCGTGATCCCTTTGTACTTTGGCTTTATGAATTTTCTCACCGTTCAGAAAATAGTCCATGCCTATGTTTTTTTTCCAAAGTGCAAGGTCTCGCATTTGCTCACATTGAATTTCATCAGCCATTTCTTGGACCACTCTCCTAAACTGTCGAAATCTTTCTGCAGTCTCCCCACCTCCTCAGAACTACCAGCCTGTCCACCTAACTTCGCATCATTGGCATACCTGGCCAGAATACCCCCAGTCCCTTCATCTAGATCATTAATATGTAATGTGAACAGCTGCAGCCCCAACACTGAACCCTGTGGGACACCACTTGTCACCAGCTGCCATTCCAAAAAATAACCTTTTATCCCAACTCTCTGCCTTCTGTCAGACAGCCAATCCTCAAACCATGCCAGAAGCTCACCTCAAACACCATGGGCCCTCACCTTATTCAGCAGCCTCCTGTGAGGTACCTTATCAAAGGCCTTTTGGAAGTCTAGGCAGATAACATCCACTGGGTTTCCTTTGTCTAATCTACTTATTATCTCTTCAAAGAATTCTAAGAGGTTTGTCAGGCACGACCTCCCCTTACTAAATGCATGATCACTTGTTCTAATCCGACCCTGCACTTCCAAGAATTTAGAAATCTCATCCTTAACGATGGTTTCTCGAATTTTACCCACAATCGAGGTTAAGCAAATCGGCCTATAATTTTCCATCTTTTGTCTTGATCTTTTCTTGAACAGGGGGGTTACAACAGCAATTTTCCAATCGTCTGGGACTTTCCCTGACTCCAGTGATTTTTGAAAGAGGAGTTAGGTGAATTTGGAGGGATGAGTTAGAGGTGGACCCGATGAAAGTGAGCGTGGGGTGGAAATTGGAAGCAAAATCAGTAAATCATTCCGGTTCTGGCTGAGAAAGGGAAGCAGCACTAATGACATCGTTGATATATTGGAGAAAAAGTGATGAGTGGGGGCCAGAATAGGACTGGAACAAGGAATGTTCCACTTACCCCATCCAGGAAGAAGCAGAGAGCCCTGAGACCATCCTGATGGGGAATAGACGTGTACAGGGATTGCATGTCCATGGTGAATAGGAGGCAGCTGGAGCTTGCAAATTGGATATTCCAAAAGTGGCTTGAAGCATTAGAGGAATCGCGAATGTTAAGTGCACAGGGACTGGACCAGGGGAGAAAAGACCAAATCAAGGTAGGAAGAAATGAATTCCTGGTAGGAGCAGGTAGAAACAATGGATCTGCTTGTGCAGTTCTGTTTGTGGATTTCCAGAAGGAGGTAGAAGCAAGCTGTGCGGGGTTGGATTACTGTCAGCTTGGAGGTGTGGGGCGGGGGGGTGGGTGGTGATCACCAAATGAAATGAGGTTACTGACCATAGTTGATACAATTGCCTGATGTTCCATGGTGGGGTCATTAGTCCAGAGGGAGACAGGAGGAGGCATCTGAGAACTGGCACTGAGCCTCTGCAATGTAGAGACCAGTATCCCCGACTACAACAGCACCGCCCTGATCAGCAGGCTTAATAAAAAAGGTCAGGGTTGGATCTGAGTGCAGGGAGTGCAGTCAGTTCAGGGAGAGACAGGTTTTAATGGGTGAAGGGGGCAGAGAAATTGAGGTGAGCAATGTCACATCGACAATTCTCAACGAACAGGTCAAGTACAGGCAGAATGCCAGAGGGACGGGTCCAGATGGAGGGAGAGTGTTGGAGATGGGCAAAGGGGTCCTTGGGATGGGGAGAGGACTCCTGCCCAAAGAAATGGGCACAGAGGCAAAGATGATGAAAGAAGGATTCAACAACATGTCTTGCCTGAAATTTATTAAGGTGGAGACGCAGAGGGGACTCATCTTTGCTGAGTACAGAATATTCAACGTTGGAGAGTGGGTCATTGAGAATATACTGGTTCCCTCCAATGATCTGAACACTCAGATTCTAAACTTGAGAAATGAGGGATACCTTAACATTAGTGTTCAACATCACAAGAAACATCACATCTCTAGCTCTCGGCTAACAAGGAAATGCCAATGGATTACCAAGAAAAGCAGGATGAAGGTTAAAAAACGGATGTCTGCTCCTGAGATCAGACCTCTAATCCTTCAGAGCTATGAGTGTGAACGTGACTGAAGGTAGAAAAGAGTAGGAAGGTGGCATCAGGAAGTTAGTGAACTGCTGAGTGGCATATCACAAAAAGATAGTGCTGAGTTCCAATGTTCATGACCTACATGAAACCAAGTGTAATGAGGTTAGTGACCATAGTTGATGCAATGGCCTGATGTTCCGTGATGGGTCATGATCCAAGGAGGGATGGGAGGAGGTATAAAATTCATCATCATTAATCCATGGTCACAATAGACCACACATATCTTTCTCTATTAGAGAGAGAGAGATCATTTTGTTACTAAAATCTTGAGTGCTGCCACAAGTGCAGCTCATCCAGTGAAGCAGGACCTCCATAAATGGACGATAGGAATTGATTCCATGCCATTGGCACCATTTCACATCACCTCCTGGCCATCTCAGTGAACCAAACCCCTGATGAAATCCATGGAAGATACGAAATAGGAGGTTAGTTGTCTTCAGGCAATCAATGTAACCCACTAAAGGAATCAGAGCCTATCAGAAAATCATTATATCCGTGACTGATAAACTCATTGTGGATAACCAGAAAATATTACAGATTAGAAGGAAACAAGTACTTAGTGGGTACCGTTGGTGCAGGAATAGCTAAAAGATGAAATACAAAGGGATTTGGTTCATTATTGAATTTCTGTCATCATTCTCCTTCTGAAAATGTTGATTCAATTTCCTGTTCTCACTGATGCTAGCACAGAGTTCACACTCCATTCTTAACACCTCCAAACAGAAAGCAATCCAAACCCACATGCAGCAAGAACTGGACAATGTCAAAGAAATACTTGATGCGTAACAAATGTTGTTTGTGCCAAACAATTTCCAGGCAATTCATGTGATGATGCTGCGGCTTAGAAACAGAATGGGGGACAGGTGTCGAGCAGATTGAGAAAATAAACCACTTGTGAAGCCTTGGGTTTTTTTTAATTTGGAATAATAGAGGCAGCCTGAATGGGTGTGGTTGAACTCCCACAGAACCAGGATTTTTAGTTTAGATTTCAGCAGTTGCTGTTGGGATCTTGAAGAAGTGAAAGCTATTTTCTCCCTCTCATGGTTACAGCCAAAAGCTTGGATTGTCTTTATGCTATGGGGGTTGCATATGAGACAATCTGTTTAATGAATTTGCTTTTTGCCAAGGGTGTGTTTATGGGATGCTACTGTATTGGAACAGTTAATTAGGAATAGTTACTGTATCAGCTGTTTCTATTCTGGTAAGTCTTCCAATACAGTTCAGTTATTCAATTCCTTCTTTATTTTAACTATAGTGTATGAATACAATGTGTTTTGCTTTAAATCTGATAGTTTGACCAATTGAATGGCATCTAGAATGCATCATCTTACATTTAACTTTAAAATCACAAAACATTCGGGTTTAGACTATCTTCTGAATATTTTGAGGGGGTTTGGTCTGGTCCATAACAATGAGCACTCCAAGTCCAAAATAATCATCTTCACTTTGCATACAGCAGTATTACAGTTGGTGAGTCCCTGTGATCAACACACTGATCAAAACTTGCATCTGGATATTCTGCTACATGGTTCATCTGCTGACACCTCAGTTTTTCTTGACTACCTGCAAGGCACAATTCAGGAATGTATGGGGGAAACGTCAAGTACCTGAGTGGATATAGTGTTGAAGTAACTTGACAGTGTCCAGGCCTAAACAGTTTCCCTAAGCTGCTAAACATGCACTCCCTGGGATGCAGTGCAGAAGCTGAGTGAGGTTTCAGCAATCAAACCACAATCTTTATCACCAAAATCATGGAATCCCGACAATGTGGAAGGATGTCATTTGGGTCATTGAGTCCAAATCAATCTTTTGAAGAACAGCCAACCTAAACCCTTCCCATCCCTGTTACCCTGCATTTCCCATGGCTAATCCACCTAACCTGCACATCTTTGGACTGTGGGAGAAACCAGAGCAACCAGAGGGAACCCATGCAGACATGAGGAGAATGTTCAAGCTCCACACAGACAGTGACCTGATGGTGGAATCATATCTGAGTCCCTGGTGCTGTGAGGCAGCAATGCTAACCACTGAGCCACTTTGCCACCCTAAATGTACAAGTGCTTTGAAACACCAGCAATTCTCAGTTACACATGCATCAACCTACACATGCACCAATGTTCTTCATCTTTGTTGGGTCAAAATTTTATAGTTCCCCATATTCACCACACCAGAATTGAAGGAATTGGAGCCAGCGTAGGCCATTCAGCCCCTCAAGATAGTCCAGCATTCAATATGATTATGGCTCATCTTCTACCCTAACACCCAAGCAGAAAACAAATTGTAAAGATTTACCCTCTTCTGAATGAAGAAATTCTTCCCCATTTCAGACACAAATGGCTTGCCAATCTTTAATTGCAGGACACCAATGGGAATTTGGTGAACCTGTTTTTGCACTCCCTCTACAGCAGGTATTGCTCTGGGAAGGTAAGGAGACAAAAGCTATGCACAATTCTCAGGGTGTAGTTTCACCAAGATTCTATGCAGTTACAGTAATACAACTTCACTTCTGTACTAAAATCCTCTTGTAATGAAAGTCTTCTTAATTGCTTGCAGTCACAATGTGTTAAATTTCAGTGTCTGGTGAACCAAGGAAACCAATTCTTTGAAGTTCAACACTTCCCAATCTTTTACTGTTAAAGAAGTATGCTGTATTTCTGTTTTTCCGACCCAAGTACATTGTATCATATTTCTCCACACTGTATTCCATCTGACAATTCTTTGCCCACTCAAATAGCCTCTCCAAAGCCAAAAAGCATCTTTGCACTTTCCTCATAACTCACATTTACACTCAAATAAAAGCATTAACTGTGGATACTGGAAATCTTATAAGATAGAATGCTGAGGAAACTCAGCCTGGATGGGACCATTCACCGCCACCGATTAGCCACTGCCCTTTCAGTGCTGAGGACAAATCGCCACTGCAAGTGTTTGTAGCTCATTTTTATGTATAAACCAATAAAATGATATTTCACCTCTTTTTTTATCAATATGTACTATGTTGTTGTATAAATAAAGGGGACTGAGAAGTTTGAAAGAACAGGCGGGAGGTAAAACAATCACTACATATATATATTTCCGGTGGGGAATAGTCTCCAGAGGTCAAACGACCCCAGTGGAGAAACGTTGGTGGCCAACCGGCAGTGGCTAATCGGCGGCAGCGAATCGTCACCAACCCAACTCAGCAAGTCTGGTAGCATCTGTGCAGTGAGAAATGGAGTCAACCGTTTGAGTTTGATATGACACTTCTTCCAATTAAGAATGATACATTTGTACCTACTTTCTGTTTTCTGCCCGTTAACCAGTTCTTAATCAGTGAATACATACTTCTTTAGATCCATATGTTGTTTTTGTTTCCTCACGTTGTGTGTGGAACCTTGTCAAAAGCTAAATATACAAGATCCATTGGTCCTCTCCACCTAACCACACCCCTTCCCCTTCCCCATCCCACCCAGAGAAAATCTACTAAGTTATGTCCTCAAAAAATTAAAACAGTTTTTAAACATGATCCCTTTTTTCATAAATTTCCATGAGTGTTTACATTAACAGGTCTGTAGATCCTTGTTTTTGGACCTTGCTTTTGTAAATAGTGAAGTTGCATTGTTAACTTTTAATCTGTAGTTACTATTCCAAAGGACGTAGAATTTTTAATTGTGACCACAAATGCATTCATTATCGCTGTATCCACCTTTTCGATCATTCTGAGTTCATCACAGGATCCCCACAGTCTGGAAACTAGTCATTCAGCCCATCAAGTCCACATCAACCCTCCAAAGAGGATCCCAATCTGAACCACTCCTTTATCCTATTCCCATAATCCTGCACTTCCTATGGCTAATGCATTAACCTGCACATCCCTGAACGATTTAGCACAGCCAATCCACTTAACCTGCACATCTTTGGACTGTTGGAGGAAAGCCGAGTACCTGAAGGAAACCCACGCAGACATGGGGAGAATGTGCAATCTCCACACACACAATCAGCTGTGAGTGGAATTGAACCTAGGTCCCTGGCACTGTGAGGTAGCAGTGCTACCACTGTGCCACCCAAATGTAACTTCAGAAGATTTACTTATTTTAAATTGGATTAAATTTTCTCATACTTTTGTTTACCAATATTGACATTTTTGAAACCGAATTTCTAATTGTATTAGTCCATAGATTCTTATTTTTTTCTGGGATATTTTCAGTTTCTTCTATGGGGATAAATGCAAAATATTGGTTTAGTTTTGCTGCTGTATCCTTACCCTCTTTTTTAAAGCTGAAAAATGTGTAGCTGGAAAAGCGCAGTAGGTCATACAGCATCCAAGGAGCAAGAGAATCGAGGAAGGGCTTATGCCCAAAACGTCGATTCTCCTGCTCCTTGGATGCTGCCTGACCTACTGCGCTTTTCCAGCAACATGTTTTTCAGCTCTGATCTCCAGCATCTGCAGTCCTCACTTTCTCCTTGCCTCTTTTTTAAAATTCTGTTTTTTCTTGTAATGGGCACCCTTTTGATATTGTTTTTGTTTTATTTTTACATCCCTGTAGAAGCTTTCATACTCCAACTTTATATCTCTAGCTAGTGTACTCTCATGTTCTATTCTCCCATTCTTAGTATTTCTGTCATTCATCATTTGCTGAATTCCAAAATGTTTCCAATTCATAGGCTTACAAACTATTTTGGATACTTCATACAGTCCTTCCTTTGATTTAATACAATCATTAACTTCTTTTATTAGTCATGGTTACCCATTTTCCTTACTGGATATTTGTTAAAAGTATATATTTTTGGTCTAGACTATATTGTAGCTTGCTAAATGTCAGCCATTGTTTAATGGCTGAATGTGGAGGGCAGCTACATGACTCTTTCCATGACACTTCAGCAGGGTTCCAATTCTGACCTGAACAAATGGTCAATATAAATAATGGAGTTAAAACAAATGCATCCCATCTACCCACCCAGCCAAGCTGGTCTGTAAATCTGCAAGTCAGATGGAAATAGAGTGGCTCAGTTAAAGATTTCACTGATGACTACACTGCTCCAATCCCCCGGTTCCTAACAAGCCATTAGCACCCCCTCTACTAAACCCCACAGATGGAAAAGCACAAGCAGAATCCCAAAAGCATCAACCTCTACATATAGAGTTTCACGTACATTTACAGCCTTGCGTTGCTCAAATATCACAGTGCCCTCAGGAGGGTGTTTTTGCTGTTCATTCGGAGATAAAGCCAATTCGTTCTTGTCCATTCTTGACTACACTTTAAGCATTCGTCTTGTGAAGCTTTTGTGTAAACCTTTCTGACGTGAATTGCTAACAGCATTGGGTAACAATTTCATCTCAGAACCAGGGCTGAGAGCAGTACAAGGTCCAATGACCCTGCAGTTGGTGGTCAGTTTGTTAAAAGGAAAATAGTCCTGTTTACACATGTTATTAGATGCAAGGTCCCAGGTGATTTCTACCGTCAATCCAAACATTCCAGATCAGCTATTAGTTATAACTGTTTCCAAACAGTCAGTTTTAAAGTGACAGGTATTTCTTTTTCTTGTTCATTTGTGCAAGTGGGCATCACTGGCAAGTCCAGAATTTATTGACCAACTCTAATTGTCTTGGGGAGAGGTGATGGTGAACTGTGTTCTTGAAACACTGAACTCCTCAGGGTGCAGAGACACACACATGATGCTGTTGGGACAGGAATCCTAGGATTTGACCCCGTGACGGTGAGGAACACGAATATAACGAATCCAGTTCAACCTGGATAAATGCGAGGTGATGCATTTTGGAAGGTCGAATTTGAAAGCTGAGTACAGGATTAAGGATAGGATTCTTGGTAGTGTGGAGGAACAGAGGGATCTTGGGGTGCAGGTACATAGATCCCTTAAAATGGCCACCCAAGTGGACAGGGTTGTTAAGAAAGCATATGGTGTTTTGGCTTTCATTAACAGGGGGATTGAGTTTAAGAGCTGTGAGGTCTTGTTGCAGCTCTATAAAACTTTCGTTAGACCGCACTTGGAAT
>NC_057724.1:9136094-9139834 GCF_004010195.1 Chiloscyllium plagiosum
GCATAGATAGAGTCGATAGCCAGAGACTATTTCCCAGGGCAGAAATGACTAACATGAGGGGTCATAGTTTTAAGCTGGTTGGAGGAAAGTATAGAGGGGATGTCAGAGGCGGGTTCTTTACACAAAGAGTTGTGAGAGCATGGAATGCGTTGCCAGCAGCAGTTGTGGAGGCAGGGTCATTGGGGACATTTAAGAGACTCCTCGACATACAAAATTTGTATGTCACAGAAATTTGAGGGTCACAGAAATTTGAGGGTGCATACATGAGGATCAGTGGTCGGCACAACATCGTGGGCTGAAGGGCCTGTTCTGTGCTGTACTGTTCTATGTTCTATAATTCCAAGTCAGGATGGTGTGCGGCTTAGAGTGGAATTTTCAGATGGTGCTGTTCTCATGCACCTGCTCACCTTTTCCTCCTAGACGTTTGAGCTTGTTGGATTGAAAGGTGAGGAGAAGAAGCCTTGGAGAGTTACTGCAGAGTATCTTATTTGGAGTTCACACTGCTGTTACTGTGCTTTGCTGGTGAAGGTACCAAATGCTAAAGATGGTAGCTGACAGGCCAATCAAGTGAGCTGTTTTGTCCTGGGTGATATTGATCTTTTTTAGGGCTGTACTCATCCAGTTAAGTGCAGTGTTTTTCAATTCACTTCTGACTGGTGGACAGACAGGAAGGAGCGTTACTTGCAGTATAATTGCTAGATTTTGACCTGCTCTTGCAACCTTATTATTTATACAACTGGTTCAGTTCATTTTCTGGTCAAAGTGAAGTCTGAGAAGTTTGAGAGTGAGGGATTCAGCCAAGATTGTGCAATTTGTCAAGGGCCGTGGTTACATTCTCTCTTGTTGGAGATTACCAGCACCTGGCATTTGAATGACAGAAATGTTACTTGCCACTTATCAGCCTGAAGCTGTATGCTGTCTTGGTCCCTCTATGTTTGCACAAAGATTGTTGCAGTATTGGAGATGTCACAAATAGTGCTGAACATTGTGGAATCATCATTGAATATCCCAAACTCTGGATTTAGGATGGAGTGAAGATTGTTGATGAAGCAGCTGAAGGTGGTTGGTTGTGAGATCCACAGATGTAACATATTGTTTCAACACAGAATGCCCAAAGATCATGAAGCAGAGATTCTTTCTTCCCCTGACATCAGGTCATTACAAAGTGAAAAGAAAATTAAGGGAATCTATTGACAAGTATTTACATGGAAAGAGCCGATACATTTCATCAGGCTAAGGAAATCATTTGCCTGTCTGCTCTACCTTCCAATTGGCCTTCCCTCCACCAAGATACCCTTATTTCCTGAGAGAGTCCACACTACTATCCCAGCTACCCTCCCTCACCATTGCCTACTACTGATGGAGGTCCTAATGAACTGCTCAGCTTCCTTGCGTCGTGCCCTTCACCATTGGTGCATCAGCTTGCTGATGGTCTCATTAGAGAGTCATAGCACACTTTCTGCTTTACTGTACCTAAGATACATAAAGACATAGAAAAAGAGCAGGAGTTGGTTATTCAGAGCTTTAAGACTGCTTCACCATTCATGGTTGATCTGATTTTAACCCCAAATCTACATTCCAAGCTATCCAGATAACATCTCATCCCTTGCTAAACAAGAATCTTTGTACATCTGCTTTTAAAAAAAGAAATAAGGAATTGTGCTTTCAACACCTTCAAAAACTTGCCTCATTTCTTTTTAAATGGGCAACCCTTGACCATTAAGCAGTAGCATCTACTTCTCGATTCTCCCATAAATGGAGCTCTGTCTCTATATCTATCTTATTAAGTTCCCTCAGGGCCTTATGCTTCCATCAAGTCGCTTCTTATTCCTCGACACTCCAACAGATATAAGTTCAGTTTTACCAACCATTTGCCATAAGGCAATCCACTCAATCTAGAAATTAGTTTAATTTACCTTTTCTAAACTGCTTCCAATACAATTGTATATACTTTCTTAAATAAATTACTTAAATTGTTAACAATACTCCACGTGATTTTATCCGCCCAATCTACTCTCCCTTTCTGCCCACTACACTTCCTACTCATTCAATGGAAGCACCTTACTACACCTCCTACCTCTATATCATTACTAACCGCCTCCATCATACTCCCTCTTTTTGAAGATCGGCATTGGAGTGGTGAGTACTAGAGGGCTATACAGGAAATTGGCTGGATGGCTGGTTTCTGAAGCAAAGTGATGCCAACAGCATGGGTTCAATTCCCACACCAGCTGAAGTTACCATGAAGGGCAGTGCAGTGGCTCAGAGATTAGTATTCTTGCCTCACAGTGCTCGGGACCCGGGTTTTATTCCGACCCTCGGGTGACTGGGTGGAGTTTGCACACTCTCTCTATGTCTGCATGGGTTTCGTTTGGGTGCTGTGGTTTCCTCCTACACTCCAAAGACTTGTAGTTTTGGGTGAAGTGGCCATGCTAAATTGTCCCCTAGTGTCCAGGGATGTGCAGGCTAGGTGGGTTAACCATGGGAAACGTGGAGTTACAGGGAAAGAGTAGTGAAGTGTTTCTGGGTGTGCTGCTCTTTGGAGGGTCAGTGTGGACTTGATGAGCCAAATGGACTGCTTCCATGCTTGAGGAATTCAATGATTCTCCTTCTCAACCCCACCCCTCACCTGAGGCATAGTCACCCTCAGGTTAAGTCATCACCAGAGAGCAGCCCAATGGTCTGATGCGACTATGGCCACTTTACCTTTACTATTAGTCTTCTCAACCCACGAGAAAGCTTCCCAAATTATCTTCATGCTAGTTTCAAACTTCTGCTCCCTCCCAGTGTTTTTAGATGAGATTTATCTCTATTTAATGTTTAATATATATAGGTATATGGGAAGAAGTTAAGGTGAACTTATATTAAAGTTATCTGCATCTTAGGATAATGTTTAAAAAGTTAAGAAAAAAAATGAAGCCATCTTTCCATCATGATAAGACCATAAGACCATAAGACATAGGAGTGGAAGTAAGGCCATTCGGCCCATCGAGTCCACTCCGCCATTCAATCATGGCTGATGCGCATTTCAGCTCCACTTACCAGCGTTCTCCCCGTAGCCCTTAATTCCTCGAGACAACAAGAATCTATCAATCTCGGCCTTGAAGTGGACTTCATTGAGTTGTAGAAATGAGTTGAGTTGCTATAAATGTGTTTTGCTTATTGCTGATGTCTTTTCGAAGTGGATTGAAGCCTACCCTCCTCCTAACGCTACTGCTGAGACTGTGGTGAAGATTTTGTTTAAGGAAATAATTCCCTGCTTCAGTATACCTGCGTGCATTAGCTCGGACAATGGACCACACTTTGTAGGTAATATTAACGGAGAACTCTGTTCCCAGCTTTGTATTTGTCAGCAACTGCATGGTGCTTATCATCCTCAGGCAGCCGACCTTGTTGAATGTTTTAACCAGACTCAAGACTAAACTTGCCAAATTAGTGGCAGAGTGTGGCCTCTCCTGGTTATGCTAATCCCTGTGGCCTTATTCCAATTGCGATCCATGTCTCCAGGCAAGACACGACTGTCTCCAGCTGAGAGTCTCTCTGGTCACCGCCTCCGTACCCCTTGGAACGATTCAACTCCCTTCTCAGTCCACTTCCACCACATGACTGAAGCAATGATTAGTTATGTTCTTGCTCTAACTAGTGTTATGCGTGCCTTTTACTCCCAGGAGCGTGCGGCCTACAGCGATGTACCCTCCCTTTCAGCCTCGTCACGGGTAGAGCCTGGTTCATTCGTGCTC
>NC_057724.1:9141399-9159615 GCF_004010195.1 Chiloscyllium plagiosum
GTCAGTTCCTCTCTCATGCTCTCATAATTACCTTTATTCAACTGTAACACCATTGCATCCGATTTTGCCTTCTCCCTTTCAAACTCCAGACTGAACTCTATCATATTATGGTCGCTACTTCCTAAGGGTTCCCTTACTTTAAGATCTTTTATAGAGTCTGGTTCATTGCAAAGCACTAGGTCCAGAATAGCCTGCTCTCTTGTGGGCTCCATGACAAGCTGTTCCAAAAAGCCATCCTGTAAGCATTCCATGAATTCCCTTTCTTTAGATCCACTAACAACATTATTTACCCAGTCCACCTGCATATTGAAGTCTCCCATGATCAATGTAACCTTGCCTTTCTGACATGCCTTCTCTATTTCCCAGTTCATTTTTTTCTTAAGAGGGGAGATGTTATGAAGATGTGGGTGTACTGTATCTTTCAGTGAATTAAAAGCTGGTAGAGCTACCTGACAGCACCAAGTGTTCTCAATAAGATACAACGTAACAGGTGCTCCAGCTACTGGGGTAGCTAGGGTAACTAGTTGCCTAGAAAGGACAAAAAAGATTTGAATTAGGCCAATCAGTTTAAATTATACCTTGAAAAATGCTAAACTCCAATCCAGTTTGAATTTAATACATTGACAATCTTAAAAGCCAATGACACAATCCCAAGCTTTGGGAAGGAGGGGGGTGTATAAGACCGGGGAAATTGAACAGTTGGGAGGAGAACTGCCCAGCTACCAGCATGTGAAAAGACTGCCTGAAAAATAGCTCTCTTAAAAGTACATTTATCAATCAATAACCTGTGAAACAGAATCCCTAAGAAGAAGACACGGAAGATCCAAATAGAAGAATTAAAATCCACCTGGTTTTGAGAGAAGACGTTTTGTTTTGTAAATTCTGATGGTATCAGGCAAGAACTTTCAAAAGCTGATTGGGGGCAGATGTTCGCAGGTAAGGGGATGGCTGGAAAATGAGAAGCCTTCAGAAATGAGATAACAAGAGTCAGGAGACAGTATATTCCGGTTAGGGTGAAAGGAAAGGCTGGTTGGTGTAGGGAATGCTGGATGACTAAAGAAATTGAGGGTTTGATTAAGAAAAAGAAGGAAACATATGTCAACTATAGACAGGATAGATTGAGTGAATCCTGAAAAGAGTATAAAGGCAGTAGCAGTATACTTAAGAGGGAAATCAGAAGGGCAAAAAGGGGACTTGAGATACCTTTGCCAAATAGAGCTAAGGAGATTCCAAAGGGTTTTTACAAATACATTAAGAACAAAAGGGTAACTAGTGAACGAATGGGGTCCCTCAAAGATCGGCAAGGCAGCCTTTGAGTGGAGCCACAGGAGATGGGGGAGATACTAAGCGAGTATTTTGCATCAGTATTTACTGTGGAAAAGGACATGGAAGATATAGAATGTAGGGAAATAGATGGTGACATCTTGAAAAGTGTCCATATCACAGAGGAGGCAGTGCTGGATGTTTGGAAACGCATAGAAGTGGATAAATCCCCAGTACCTGATCAGGTGTACCCTCAAACTCTGTGGGAAGCTAGGGAAGTGATTGCTGGGCATCTCACTGAGATATTTGCATCATCAATAGTCACAGGTGAGGTGCTGGAAGACTGGAGGTTGGCTAATGTGGTGCCACTATTTAAGAAAGGTGGTAAGAGCAAGCCAGGGACCGGTGACCCTGATGTCGATCATGAGCACGTTATTGGAGAGAATCCTGAGGGACAGGATGCATATGTATTTGGAAAGGCAAGGATTGATTAGGGATAGTCAACATGGCTTTGTGCGTGGGAAATCATGTCTCACGAACTTGATTGAGGTTTTTGAAGAAGTAACAAAGAGGATTGATGAGGGCAGAGTGGGAGACATGATCTGTATGAACTTCAAAAGGCATTCGACAAGGTTCCCCATGGGAGACTAGTTAGCAAGGTTAGATCTCATGGAATACAGGGAGAACTAGCCATTTGGATACAGAACTGTATTGGAGGTAGAAGACAGAGGGAGGTGGGGGAGGGTTGATTTTCAGACTGGAAGCCTGTGACCAGTGGAGTGTCGCAAGGATCAGTGCTGGCTGCACTACTTTTAATAATTTATATAAATGATTTGGATGTGAGCCTAAGAGGTATAGTTAGTAAGTTTGCAGGTGACACCAAAATCGGAGGTGTAGTGGACAGTGAAGAAAGTTACTTCAGATTACAACAGGATCTTGAACAAATGGGCCAATGGGCTGAGGATTGGCTGATGGAGTTTAATTTAGATAAATGGGAGGTGCTGCATTTTGGGAAAGCAAAACTCTGCAGGACTAATACAATTAATAGTAAGGTCTTAGGAAGTGTTGCTGAACAAAGAGACCTTGGAGTGCAGGTTCATAGCTCCTTGAAAATAGGGTCACAGGCAGCTATGATAGTGAAGAAGGCATTTGGTATGTTTTCCTTTATTGGTCAGATTACTTAGTGCAGGAGTTGGGAGGTCCTGTGCAGGACATTGGTTAGGCCACTTTTGGAATATTGCGTGCAATTCTGCTCTTCTTCCTCTAGGAAGGATGTTGTGAAACTTGAAAGGGTTCAGAAAAGACTTACAAGGATGTTGCTGGGGTTGGAGGATTTGAGCTATAGGGAAAGGCTGAATAGGCTGGGACTGCTTTCCCTGGAGCATCGGAGGCTGAGGGGTGACCTTATTGAGGTTTATAAAATCATGAGGAGCAAAGATAAGGTGAATGACAAGAGTCGTTTTCCTTGGGTGTGTGGGTTCAAACTCCGGGTGCATATTTCTAAGATGAGAGGAGAAAGATTTAAGAAGATATGGGGGTTACGTTTTTACACAGAGGGTTGTTTGTGTATGGAATGAACTGCCAGAGAAAGTAATTGTAAGCAGGTACAGTTACAACATTTAACAAGCATTTGGATAATTTTATGAATAGGAAAAGTTTGGAGGGTTGTGGGCCAAGCATAAGCAGGTGGGACTAGTTTACCGAGCTGGGAATTTCTGTTGCAGACGTTTCGTCTCCTGTTGTCCAAGCCAAACAGAGAACAGCCAGGGAATTCCTAGAGGCATGGCACTCATCCACAGATTCAATCAATAAGCACATCGACCTGGACCCAATATACCGGCCACTGCAGCGGACAGCTGGAACAGACAACTGGAAGCGGCAGATACAAATCACTATAAATGCCTGAGGAAACATCACAGAAGCGCTTCACAGGAGGCTCCCAAGCACTGACGATGTCACCTAGACATGGGACGAAACGTCTGCAACACAAATTCCCAGCTCAGAGAACAGAACCACAACAACGAGCACCCGAGCTACAAATCTTCTCCCAAACTTTGGGACTAGTTTAGTTTGGGAACATGGTTGGTGTGAACTGGTTGGACTGAAGGGTCTGTTTCCATGTTGTATGACTCTTTTGCCCATCCCTACTTGCCCAGGGGCAGTTAAGAATGAACCATTTTGCTGTGGGTCTGGAGTCCAGAGCAGCTGAGGAAAGCAGATTGCCTTCCCTAAAAGACATTAGTGAATCAGATGGGATTTTCTGACAATCAACATTGGATTAATGGTCATTATTAGACTCTTAATTCCCAATTCTTTATTGAGTTCAATTCCACTTTCTGTTGTGGTGGGGTTTGAACCTGGGTTAGGTCTCTGGGTTCATTGTCTGGCGATAATACCACTAGGTCATTACGTCCCCCAGGTAATCAGTCACCAGTGGCAGCTATTGCAATGTCAATCCTGTCTCTCACAGTCACCCTCTATCGCACACAACAGTTCATTTTTCAATCTCTCCTTACAGGAGAAAAGAGCACAAAACATCAGAAGAAAACAGAGAAGTTGATGTGTTCACAGATCATAAAATTGTCACAGTGCAGAAGGAGGCTATTTGGCCCATTGTGCCTGCACTGATTCTATCACTTAGTGCTAACCTCCTGCCTTTTCCCCATATCCCTGGATGCCATTCCTATTCAAATAATCATCTAACATCCTCTTCAGTTCCTCAATTGAACCTCCGCCTTTACAGTTTCAGGCAGTGAATTCCATTCCCTAACTTCTCATTATGTGAAAATGAGATTCTCACAATCCCCTTGCTTTGTTGCACATCATCCATTCTGATAATGACAGAATGGTTTCCAGGTCAGAACGAAAGTGTTTGATGAAGCAGTCACCCAGTCTGTTTCATCTCTCCCATCAGACAGGAGGTCACGTTGTGAACACTGAGTACCGTCGGCTTGATTGAGTGAACTGCAGGTCAATCGCTATCCTCTGAGAGAAGAAATGTCTCCTCGTTTCTGTTCTAAATGTGCAACCCCTTATTCTGAGACTGTGCCCCCTGGTCCTAAACCTTTGCAACAAGTGGAAAAGCATTTATATTAGATACAATATAAAAGTTATACTTCATGTGCAACTAGCATTTGGGACAGGATTGACAGCTCAATATTCCGGGCTATAAATGTTACATAAAGGATAGTAGGAAAGGCAAGAGAGGAGGGAGAGAGGCGTTTTTGATTCAGGAAAACATCATCCGAGTATAAGAATATTCCTGGGGATCAACTAATGAAGTTATGTAGGTGGAACTGAGAAATAAGAAAGGTAGGGTGATCACATTGATAGGACTGTACTATAGGCCTCCCAACAGTCAGGGGGAAACGGAGAAGCAAATATGTAGGGAGTTGTGAGAATAATAGGTTTGTAACAGTAGGGGATTTTAACTTTCCAAATGTAGACTGAAAGCTGCCATAATGTTAAGGACTTGGACGGGGAGGAATTTAAGTATTTAGAAAAATACTTTCTCAATCAAAATGTGGATGAGCCTACTAAAGAAAGGGCAAAACTCGACCTTGTCTTGGGAAATAAGGCAGGGAAAATGACTGAGGTGTTAGTGGGGGAGCACTTTGACCATAATTTGATTAGTTTTTAAATTATTATTGAAAAGGCTAGGCCTGATCCACCAGTTGAAGTTCTAACTGAAGCAAGGCCAATTTTGATGGTTTTAGACAGGAACTTTCAAAAGTTATTTAGGGGGTGCTGTTCTTAGGTAAAAGGATGTCTGGCAAGTGGGAGGCTTTTAAAAGTGACATAACATGAGTTCAGGGCCAGCATGTTCCTGTCAATGTGAAGAGCAAGGCTGGCTGGAGTAGGGAACACAGGATGACTGGAGAAATTGACGCTCTGGTCAACAAAATGATGTAGTCGTATGTCAGGTATAGACAACTGGCATTAAGTGAATCCCTTAGGTGTTGTAGGAATACACTTAAGAGGGACATCTGGGGGCAAAAAGGGGGACATGATACACCTTTGGTCAATAGGGTAAAGAAGGATACAAATAGATTCTACAAGTACACTAAGAGAGATAAGAGTAACTGTGGAGAGAATAGGACCCCTTAAAGATCAATGAGACCATCTTTGTGTGGAACCACAGGAGATGGATGGGATCCTAAATGGATAGTTCATGTCAATATTCATTGTGGAGAAAGAAGGAGACTAGGAACTTGGGGAAATAAATAGTGATGTCTTGAAAAGGGGAAGTGCTGGATGTCTTAAAATGCCAAAAGGTCAATAAATCCCTTGGACCTGATCATGTGTACCCCAGGACATTGTGGGAAGTAAGGGAAGAAGTTGCAGGTCATCTTGTAGAGTAATTTGTATCATCGACAACCATGGGTGAGGTGCTAGAAGACTGAAGGTGGGCTAATGTTCGGTCATTTAAGAAAGGTGATACGGAAAAGCCAGGGAACTATAGACCAGTGAGCCTGATATCAGTGATGGGTAAGTTGTTGGAGGGAATTCTGAGGGTCAGGATTTACATGCGTTTGGAAATACAAGAACTGATGAGGGATAGTCAGCCTAAAATTGTGCAGAGGAAATCATTCCTGAAGAAGGGTTTATGCCTGAAACGTCGATTCTCATGCTCCTTGGATGCTGCCTGATCTGCTCTGCTTTTCCAGCAACACATTTTTCAGCACAGGAAATCATGGCTCACTAACTTTATTGAGTCTTTTTGCAGGGGTGGCCAAGAAGATAGATGAAGGCAGAGCGGTAGATGTTGTCTACGTGGACTTTTGCAAGACCTTTGATAAGGTTCCACATGGTAGACTGGCAAGTAAAGTCATCTCACATGAGATCCAAGGAGAGCCAGCCAACTGGATTAGAAAAAAAAATGGCTGGATGGTAGGAGACAGAGGTGGTGGTGTAGGGTTGTTGTTGAGACTGGAAACATATTGCTAATGGTGTGCCACAAGGATCGATGGTGGGTCCAGTGCATTTTGTCATTTATATAAACGATTTGGAGGAGAATATAGGATGCATGGTTCGTAAGTTTCGAACAACACCAAAACAGTGGACAGTGAGAAAGGTTATCTAGGTGTACAATGGGATCTTGATCAGTTGGATCTTTAAGCTGAGGAATGGCAGATGAAGTTTAATTTAGATAAATTTGAGGTGTTGCATTTTGATAAGAGAAATTAGGGCAGGATTTACACAATTAATGGTCAGACTTTGGGGACTGTTGTTGAATAGAGAGACCTCGAGGTGCAGGGACATAGTTCCTTGAAAGTGGCATCACAGGTAGACAGGGTGGTGAAGAAGGCGTTTCGCACACTTGTCTTCATTGGTCAGAGCATTGAGAACAGAAGTTGAAATGTCATGTTATGGCTGTATAAGACGTTGGTGAGGTTGCATTTGGAATACTGTGTACAATTCTTGTCACCCTGCTGTGGGAAAGATGTTATTAAACAGGAAAGGGTACAAAAAAGATTTACAAGGATGCTACTAGAACTGGAGAGTTTGAGTTACAAAGAGAGGCTGGATAGGCTGGGACATTTTTTTCCCTGGAGTGTCAGGGGCTGAGTGGACATTATGACCTTATGGATATTTTTAAAATCATGAGGGGCATAGATAAAGTGAATAGCCAAGGTCTTTTCCTCAGAGTGGAGGAGTCCACAACTAGAAGGCGTAGGCTTCAGGTGACAGGGGAAAGATTTAAAAGTGACCTGAGGGGCAACTTTTTCACACAGAGGGTGGTGTGTGTATGGATGGGCTGCCGGAGGAAGTGGTAAAGGCGAGTACAATTACAATGTCTAAAACACATTTAGACAGGTACATCGATAAGAAAGGTTTACAGAGATGTTGGCTAAAGGCAGGTATATGGGATGAGTCCAGTTTCGGAAACATGGTCGGCATGGGCAACTTGGGCTGAAGGGCCTGTTTCTGTGCTGTATGCCTCTATGACACTATCTCTGAGCAAATTTGTTTGTCCCACAGGATTGGTGTCCTCAATTCTATGTTCCTGCCCATCTCTAACAGCGTTGACACAATTGCCAATTGAAAATCAAAGAGCCTTAAATGACTTCAGTAACTCAACCCCCACTTTTTTCTGAGGATGAGAGTTTCATAGGATAATAACCCATGGAGAGATAAAACAAACTCTTCTGTCTGGAATCTTAGAAACAAGACTTATTATTCATTACTTTGTGTCCCCTAACTTAGTCTATACCACAAGAGGAAACATCTCTCAAGATCCACCTAATCAAGTTCCTTCAAGACCTATAAAAAAGTCACTACTTATTCTGAATTCCAGTATGTAAAGGCCTAACTTGTTCAATGTTTCTTCATGAGATAAACCCTCTTCCCTGAAATGTGTCAAGTGAACCTTCTCTGAACTGCTTCTATAACATTAATATCTTTTTCAGATAAGGAGATCAAAACTGAACACAGTACACCAGATGCGATCTTACCAAGGCCCGGTACAACCACAGTAAAATTCTCTACATTTCTGTTCCAATTCCCCTCAAGTAAACAACATTTCTTTTTGCCTTCATAATCTTTTCCTGAACCTGTGTAATTAATATTTTGTGATTCATGATGCCAGGATACCCAGATCCCTCTGTACTGCAGAGTTTCACAGCCTCTCCACATATAAATAGGGAGTAGTTGGTTAGCTCAGTTGCCGAATGGCTGGCTTGCGATGCAGAGTGATGCCAACAGTGTGGCTTCAATTCCTGCACAGGTCAAGGTACCATGAAGAACACTCCTTCTCAACATCTCCCTTCACGTGAGTCTTGGTGGCCCTCAGGTTAAACACTAACGAGAGAGCAGCCCTTTGATCTGGTAAGATTGTAATGATTTTACTTTTACATATAAATGGGATGTCACTTTTCTCCTCTTCCTGTCAAGCTCACACTTTCCCACCTTATACTCCATTTGCTCCATTTTTGCCCACTCAGTTAATCTATCTATGACGTTTTGTAAAGAATTGTTATCCTCTAGACAACTTATTTTTTGACCTTACATCATTAGCAAATTTAGCAACAAGATGTTTGATCCCCTCATAGAAGTCTTTGGTATAGAGTTTAATTATTTGAGTCCTCAGCACTGATCCTTGTGGCACTCCCATTAGAGTTTGCCAACCCAACCTTTGCTCAGCTAACCAATTCTTTATCCATCTTAATGTATTAACACTTCGCTCATTGGTTCCTATTTTGTGTAGTAGCCTTTGATTTGGCACCTTGTCAAAAACCTTGTGGAACTCCACATGCACCATATCTACAAGTTCTCCTTTATTCACTTTGCTTGTTACTTGCTGAATGAGCTGTCATAACACGTTAAAATGATTTCACTTTTACAAAGCCATGTTGACTTTAATGGATTCCAAAATTTTCCATATGAGAAACGTTAGGCCGAAAATGTCCTGCTTTCTGGATCCCTTCAATTTAGAAAACCCGTGTTATTTGCTAACTTCCAATCACTTTGTATCTTTGAAAATTTAAGAAGTTTTGGGACATTACAAACAGTGTCTTTGCTGCCTCTATAGTTTGGAAAGACTGTAGGATATAGGTTATGAGATCCTTGGGGCTTTTGTTATTCATTTACAGGATGTGGAATCATTGGCTATTTATTGCCCATCTCTAATTGATCAGAAGGAAGTTAAGACACAACCACATTACTTTCAGTCTGGTGTTACATATAGGCCAGACGCCTGGTATGGATGGTCGATTTCTTTCTTAAAGGGTCATTTATGAACCTTATGTGTATTTATGATTATCAACAGTGGTAATACAGTCACCATGAGGTGACATTTTAATTCCAGAACTTTTATTGTACTTAAGTTTTGCCATGGCGAGATTCATTGTCTCATACAGCCTGGAAACAGACTCTTTGAACCAACTCATCCATGCCGACCAAGGTTCCCAAACTAAACTAAAACCATTTGCCAGCGTTTGGTCCATATACCTTTAGACCTTTCCCTTCATGTACCTGTCCAAATGTATTTTAAACGTTAAGACAGCAACTACCATTTTCTCTGGCAGTTCATACTATATACGCACAACCATTTGTGTGAAAAAGCTGCCCCTCAGGTTCCTTTTAAATCTTTCCCCTCCCATCTAAAACCTACGCCCTCTAGTTTGAACTGACCTACACTCGGGAAAAGTTATTTTTTATCCACATTATTAATGATTGGTAACATCCTTGTAAATCTGTTCTGCCCCCTTTCTAATTTAACAACATCCTTCCTATAGCAGGGTGACTGTAACCATATACCGTACTCCAAAGGCAGCCTCACCAATGTCCTATACAGACACAACATGATGTCCCAACTCCTATACTTAATGTTCTGAGCAATGAAGGCAAGTGTGCTAAATGCTTTCTTCACCATCCTGTCTACCTGTGATGCCACTTTCAAGGAACTATGTATTTCTACCCCAAGGTCTCTGTTCCACAGCCCTCTCCAGGGCCCTACCATTAACTATGTAAGTCCTGCCCTGGCTTGGCTTACCAAAATGCTACATCTCGTGATTACCTAAATTAAACTCCATCTGCCACTCCTCGGCCCATTGGACCAACTGATCAAGATCCCATTGTGCATTTAGATAACCTTCTTCACCGACCACTTTACCACCAACTTTGGTGTTATCTGCAAACCTACAAACTATGCTTTCTATATCCTCATCCAAATCACATATATATAAATGACAACCAACAGTGGACCCAGCACCAATCCTTTTTTGAACTCACATCTCCAAACAATATTCTGTTTTTTTGGATTACTCATCCAATATTATTACCACTTTGCCATCATCTCACATACTTGTCCATCTTTAGATTTAATAGTTTTCCCAACATGTTTTCATGATGATCACACTTGGTTTTTTTTCCCCTCACTTTTGCCCTGATTTTCAAATATCTTTGGGAGGTTTTTGTGGGGTTTAACAGTGAAGACAGACCCAAAAACGCTATTCAGTGCCTCTACATATTAATTCCCTAGACTCCCCCTCCAGATGTCCAACATTGGTTAAAGATACTTGTTTCTTTACAAGCACTGCAGAAACTCTTACAATCTAATTTTATATTCGAGCTAACTTTCTCTTATATTTAATATCTTTGCCTTCACTAATTTTCAGTCATTCTTGATGAAGGGCTTATGCCTGAAACATCAATTCTCCTGCTCCTCGGGTGCTGCCTGACTTACTGTGATTTTCCAGTGCCACACTCTTCGACTCAAATTTTCAGTCAGTCCTTTGCGTATTTTCTAAAATCTGTCCAATCATCTGACGTGCCTGTAATATTCAGAGAATTGTTTAACAATTCTTTCAATTTAATACTATTCTTAACTTACTTATTTAGCCAGACGAGTCAGAGTGCGGACATGGATACCACCATTACGCGTGGGGACACCTCCCACCATGTACGTGGCAGGTACTCATACGACTCAGCCAACGTTGTCTATCTCATACGCTGCAGGCAAGGATGCCCTGAGGCATGGTACATTGGTGAAACCGAGCAGAGGCTATGACAATGAATGAATGGGCACTGCCTAACAATCAACAGACTGGAGTGTTCCCTTCCAGTTGGAGAACACTTCAGTGGTCCAGGACATTCAACCTTGGACCTTCGGGTGACCATCCTTCAAGGCGGATTTCGGGACAGGCAGCAGTGAAAAGTGGCTGAGCAGAGGCTGATAGCTAAGTTCGGTACCCATAGGAGGGCGTCAACCGGAACCTTGGGTTCATGTCACACCAGAGGTGACCACCATTGCATTATACACACACACGCACTCCTATATACACACAGACACACCTATACACAGACACGCACACTCCCACAGTCACACATGCATCCTCTCACAGACACTTTACACTCACACACACATATACACTCTCTCTCACAGAAACTCACAACCCCCCACCCCAGACACACACACACACATGCGCGCACAAACCCACATGCACAATTACACATATACATTTGTGGGGTGAATTTGTACTTGCAGAGTTACATTGTACTTTGCTCAAAAACTGCATGAATCCATGTAAGATTCTGTTAACTCACTTTTTAGATTAGGATCAGTCTAAACGTTATGGCACAGACAGCAAAACACCTTCAACATCTTAACATTTTATCTGGGCTGACACCAATTGTTATAGTTAACCTGAGAATGTAACTTTTTAAAAAGGTTTTGTGATTTACATATGAAAGAAATTAAACTATCATGGTCATTCTAACAGATGAGAGACTTAACAATTAAGGTATTTTTCAATGTATAATTTCAGTTACTTCACACTATAAACGTTTGCTATAAATTCTGTGTCTTACAATTGTGTACTCCACAACCACCTGACGAAGGAGCAGCGCTCTGAAAGCTAGTGCTTCCAATTAAACCTGTTGGACTATAACCTGGTTTGTGTGATTTTTAACTTTGTACACCCCAGTCCAGTACCAGCATCTCCAAATCATTATTTATCCATGTATTTCCCATGGCTAATCCACCTAGCCTGCACATCCCTGGGCACCACAGACAATTTAGCATGGCCAATCTGCCTAACCTGTGCATCTTTGGACTATGGGAGGGAACTGGTGCAGCCGGAGAATTTGCAACCTCTACTCAGACAGTTGCCCGAGGCTGGAAATGAATCTAGGTCCCTGGCACTATGAAGCAGCAGTGCTAACCACTGAGCCACCATGCTGCCCCTTAACTCCATCTTTTATGATTTTGCAAGCTCTGCCCTTGTTAATTGGTGTAATCTTGTGTTTACATGTTTTGTATTGTTTGGTCACAAGCTGAATCTTCAAGTTGTTACTTTGCTCTAATGCCCTATCATTTCCCTTTAGTTTACCACATCTCCCCTCACATACTGTTGCCCAACTATTTGTGTAAAACTCAGCACTCTCTCACTAGTGTTTGAGCCACACATTCATGTCTCTGTAATGGCTCTCTCTAATGGATTCACTGCCACAGAAGGCTGTGGAGGTCAGGTTATTGAATATATTTAAGATGGAGATAGATAGGTTATTGATTGTCAAGGGGATCAAGTGTTAAAGCGGGAGAATAGGGTTGAGAAAATTATCAGCCGTGATTGAAAGATGGATCAAACTCAACTGAATGAGCTAGTTTCTGCTCCGATGTCTCATGGTCTTGTGGCTCAGATCATTGGGGTGCTGCTTTCTGAGTTCGACCCTTCCAGTTCATACTCCCTATTCTGAATGCATTTCCTAATCCTATTTATGTCACTGGGGACCATGACAACTAGACCCACACTCACCTCAAGTCCCTCGGCAGCCCAGAGTTCTGAACCTTGGCACAGATCAGGCATCACAGGGTTCTGGATAGAAGCAAATTATGTCAGATGCTAGAATCTGGACCGAAAACAACATATACTGGAGATCACAGCCGTACAGGCAACATCCACAGAGAGAAAGCAAGCTAATGTTTTGAGTCTAGGTGATTCTTCATCAAAGCTGATGCGAAATGTGGAGGAGGGAGCATTTACACAATAATGATGGGTTGTTGGGGTTGGAGTGCTGGGGGGAGAAAGGATGTTGACAGTTCAGATTAAATTATTGGAATGTGAGAATGACAGAACCATGTTTTTTTTTTACAATTCATTTTGTGAGATGTGGGCTGGGGCAATATTTATTGCCCATCCCTGGTTGCCCTTGCGAAAGTGGTGGTAAGCTGCCTTCTTGAACCGCTGCAGTCCATCTGATATGGGTTGACCCACAAAACCATTAGGGAGGGAATTCCAGGATTTTGACGCAGTGACAATGAGGGAACAACAATATATTTCCAAGTCAGGATGACAAGCAGCTTGGAGGGGAATTTGAAGGTGGTGAGGTGCTGGTGTTCCCATATATCTGCTGCCTTTGCCCTTCTAGATGGAAGTGGTCATGGGTTTGGAATATGCTGTCTGAGGATCTTTGGAGAATTTCTGCAATGCATCTTGTAGATAGTACATTCTGCTGCTACTGAGCGTTGGTGGTGGAGGGAGTGGATGCTTGTGGATGTAATGCCAATCAAGCGCGCTGCTTTGTCCTGGATGGTGTCAAGCTTCTTGAGTGTTGTTGGAGCTACACTCATCCAGGCAAGTGGGGAGTATTCCATCACATTCCTGACTTGTGCCTTGCAGATGGTGGACAGGCTTTGCGGAGTCAGGAGGTGAGTTGAGCACTGCAGTATTCCTAGCTTCTGACCTGCTCTTGTAGCTACTGTGTGAATGTGGAGAGTCCAGTTAAGTTTCTGGTCAATGATAGCCCCCAGGATGTTGATAGTTGGGAATTCAGTAATGTAATGCCATTGAATGCCAAAGGGAGGTAGTTAGATTGCTTCTTATTAGTGATGGTCATAGCCTGGCATTTGTATGGCACAAATAATACTTGCCATTTGTCAGCCCAAGCTTGGATATAGTCCAAATCTTGTTGCATTTGAACATGGACTGTTTCAGTGTCTGAGGGTCGCGAATACTGTTGAACATTGTAAAATCATTGGCAAATATCCCAGTCCTGATCTTGTGATGGAGGGAAGGTCATTGATGAAGCAACTGAAGATGGTTGGGCCTAGGACACTGCCTTGAGGAACTCCTGCAGAGATGTCCTGGAGCTGAGATGACTGACCTCCAACAAACACAACCATTTTCCCCCTTTTACCCATTGATTCCAGTTTTTCTAGGGCTTCTTGATGCCAAACTCTGTCGAATGGAGATTGATGTCAAGGGCTGTCACTCTCACCTCACCTCTGGAATTCAGCTCTTTTTGTCCATACTTGGACCAAGACTGTAATGAGGTCCAGAGCTGAGTGGCCCTGGATGATCCCAAACTGGGCATCACTGAGCAAGTGCTGCTTGATAGCACTGTTGATGACACCTTCTATCACTTTACTAATGATCGAGATTTAGACTGATGGGGTGGTAATTGGCTGGGTTGGGTTGGTCCTGCTTTTTATGTACAGGACAAACCTGGGCAATTTTCCACATTGTCAGGTAGATACTGGTATTGTAACTGTACTGGAATGGCTTGGTTAGGGGAGTGCCAAGTTCTGGAGGACAAGTCTTCAGTACTATTGTCAGAATGTTGTGAGGACCCATAGCCTTTGTAGTAACCAGTGTCTTCAACCATTTCTTTGTTTTATGTGCAGTGAATCGAGTTGGCTGAAGACTACCTGTGATACTGAGGACCATTGGAGGAGGCTGAGATGGATCATCCACTCGGCATTTCTGGCTAAAGATTGCTGTGAAAGCTTCAGCCTTATCTTTTGCACTGATGTGCTGTGCTCTTCCATCACTGAGGATATTTGTGGAACTTCCTCCACAACTCCAGTGAGTTGTTTAATCATCTACCACCATTTGCAACTGGATCTAGCAGGACTGCAGAGCTTAGACCTAATCCATTGGTTGTGGAATCACTTAGCTCTGTCTATTACTTGCTGCTTATGATGTTTGGCATTCAAGTAGTCCTGTTTGGTGGCTTCAGATGTGTCTAACTGCCAGAGTAGAAAGAACAGAAAACCCCTGGAGAGGGTGGCGAGGTGGTGGAGGGGACAGATGACCTTTATCTGCTCACCAAATCTCCTCGTGTTACGAGCAAGTCTTCCAGTATCGTATCAGGCAGTGACTGTGAATCCCATTGGGATCCCCTTCTCTTCTTCAAAGGCTCTTTTCTGTTCAGTCAGACTCTCACCTGCATGACAGAACAGATAGATGGAAGGCCAATGGTTACTGTGTTCCCACTGGGTATTCCGTGAGCACTGTGCCTCCTCATGTTTTCAGATCAATTCTCGTGCCCTCTGAGCAAAATCATCTCATCCTGTTGAGTGATCACTCCTTCCTCATCATCAGTGAAGAAGTGGCCTCCGTGGTGTCTTGTGTGTAATCCATATTCTCTATTGGGGTCAGGCTGGACTGTATGCTGCACCTCCCTGTCTCATACTTTTATGATATGGTCCTCTCTTACAAATGAAAGACAATGACCACAAGTAGTTTCCCCTTGGAGTCAAGCACAGCGCCTGTGCCTGAGGCAGCACACAGTCCATACTGGGACACATGAATGCCTCAAGCAAGTTACCATTCTTGAGGCTATTCATGTTATCCTCCACACCCTCACTGGTTGAGCTTCACTCCTTTTTACTTTTCATTACTGGCTACTGAATGATTGTGGATAGTCAGCTGATCCCTATCCAAACCCTCTTCAGTTCCCAATCCCAGGATGTTTATTGTGTTACTGAGCATCTGTTCCATTTAACAGAAGCAGGTCCTGGGCTTTAAAATCAGGATGTAACTCTGACAATATTGTTACTGAAGGAATATTCTCTGAACAGACTACTTCATTGACCCTCCTCTGGATCAGGTCTCATCAATCAAATCCTGGCTTGTAATCCATGACACCATGGTGGATTGTCCTCCCCTTGGGTCTGTCAACGGTGGAATCTGACGATTCCTTTTCTCTGTTTTTGCCGAGGTTCCAAGTTACGGTGTCAGCTTCCCAGTGGCAAACCAGGAAGGTGGATGGGGATGTCACACCCATTCTGTCAAACATAGCGTTTCTATTGAAGGAACTTGGACAAAGTTTGGAATGGCTTTGCTGGCTTTGGAGTTTGAGGCTGCTACCACCATAAGGAATGGGGAGAAGACCCAAGATGACTATGTTTCTCACTCCTTGCTGAATATCCTGTTGCAGGATCTGAGGAATGACAGTGTGGAATTTTCTCCCAACCACCAGAGGAATACGACAGTGTCTTTGAGCAAGGATGGAAATCGGCAGCAGCAGTGTGCTCTCACCAGTTACCAAGGAGATCCGGGATCTCAGAAGGGAGGGAGAAGTCAGTGGGACAACACATTCAGGTGCCAAGCTTCTCTCAACTAATCATATTCCCTGAGAAGTGATGCACAGAGTAGCACAAATTCCAGCTTCATCAATTCCCCTCTTGAAGTGCCTCACACGTCCATTGAATCACTCTCTTCCTCATCTCATTGTCTTCTCATGCCCATGCCTCCTTCAGTCCTCTCTATGCAAGTAGGATACATGATTACACAGTGGTTAGCACTGCTGCCTCAACATCAAGGACCTGAGTTCGATTCCAGCATTGGTTGACTCCATTTGGAGTTTGCACTTCCTTTCAGTG
The DNA here is from genome assembly GCF_004010195.1 of Chiloscyllium plagiosum. Taxonomy (NCBI): domain Eukaryota; kingdom Metazoa; phylum Chordata; class Chondrichthyes; order Orectolobiformes; family Hemiscylliidae; genus Chiloscyllium; species Chiloscyllium plagiosum. Next base: position 9,157,772 of record NC_057724.1, read on the forward strand.
CATGCATACGTTTCCTCCAGGTGCTCTGGTTTCCTCCCACAGTCCAAAGATTAGGTGGACGGGCCATGTTAAATTGCCCATAGTGTCCAGGGTTCTGCAGGTTTGGTGAGTCAGCTATGGGAAATATGGTGTGTAGCAGTTGTGGAGAGAAAGCAGAGTTACAACTTCGGGTGCAGTGACCATTCCTCAGAACTCTGGATGCGAAATATTAATTCCAGTTTCTTTCCACAGATACTGCCAGATTTGCTGAGCTTCTCCAGCAACTTCTGTCTTTGCTTCAGATTTCCAGCATCCACCATTCTGTTTGTTTTGTGCTGGGAAATAATAGTTGGAAATGAGATGCTTTTGCTGTTCATGTTGACTGTATTGGACAGTGAAAAGCCTCAGGATATTTTGTACAGTGGAAAATGACCCAGTGTGGATTCCAAGATGTATGGTGGGACAGCAACTAAACCTTTTAGATCTTTTGCTACTCTCGGCCGCCCCTCCTGAACCTCTCGTTTTTATAGAACATAGAACATAGAAGAAAGGATATTTTGTACAGTGGAAAATGACCCAGTGTGGATTCCAAGATGTATGGTGGGACAGCAACTAAACCTTTTAGATCTTTTGCTACTCTCGGCCGCCCCTCCTGAACCTCTCGTTTTTATAGAACATAGAACATAGAAGAATGCAGCGCAGTACAGGCCCTTTGGCCCTCGATGTTGCGCCGATCCAAGCCCACCTAACCTACACTAGCCCACTATCCTCCATATGCCTATCCAATGCCTGTTTAAATGCCCATAAAGAGGGAGAGTCCATCACTGCTACTGGCAGGGCATTCCATGAACTCACGACTCGCTGAGTAAAGAATCTACCCCTAACATCTGTCCTCCATATTTCCCACACTACCATGACTTCACCTTATTCACTATTGCTTTGGAATTTCCTGGGATCATGAAAGGTTTTACATAAATGCAATTTTTTTTTTATTGGGCACAATACAGCATGCATGTGTTAGCAATGGACTCATCTCACCTCCACAGCCAGGGTGTTTCGGCAGCATCATTCCAAGCCTGTAAATCACAAGATATCAATGTTTATTCTCAGTCAGGTTTGAACTTGAAGGAGAAAATCTGTTAGTTTATGGAGTCTTGACAACTTGGAAAGTTTATGGCTTCCAGACCAAAATGTAGATATTTTAAGCCAGTGTGATTAGATTAGATTCCCTACAGTGTGGAAACAGGCCCTTCAGCCCAACAAGTCCACACCAAATTTTCCAACCCACCCAGACCCATTCCCCTACTCCCTACGAATGCATCTATCACTATGGGCAATTTAGCATGGCCATTCACCTGACCTTTGGACTGTGGGAGGAAACCCATGCAGACACAGGGAGAATGTGCAAACTCCACACAGACGGTCACCTGAAGCTGGAATCGAACCCGGGTCCCTGGCGCTGCGAGGCAGCAGTGGTAATCACTGAGCCACCGTGCCATAATAATAGCTCAATCCAATGTCGATTTTATTTTGGTGACTGAGAATCCTTCGATCACAGTGGTTTACAGTTTGATTGGCTGCTTATGAAACCGAGGAGAAAGTGAGGGCTGCAGATGCTGGAGATCAGAGCTGAAAATGTATTGCTGGAAAAGCGCAGCAGGTCAGGCAGCATCCAAGGAACAGGAGAATCGACGTTTCAGGCATAAGCCCTTCTTCAGGAATGAGGAAAGTGTGTCCAGCAGGCTAAGATAAAAGGTAGGGAGGAGGGACTTGGGGGAGGGGCGTTGGAAATGCGATAGGTGGAAGACAGGCCGCCTACTTGCGGAATGTTTCAGAGAACACCTCTGGGACACCCGGACCAACCA
>NC_057724.1:9163636-9167043 GCF_004010195.1 Chiloscyllium plagiosum
CCAGCATTAGTAATGGCTGTGTGCTCCATTTCTTTTTGTAATAGAAGTGACTGCTCCTTGAAATTTTTGCTGTTTTACTTAAATAAAACAGTGCTGCTGAAAACAATTTATATGTGTTCGAAATATTTTTCCATTAGTGCAAAGTGGTGAAACAAATTCAAATTCGCTGATGAGAAATGTTAGTGGGAAAAGTTATCAAGTTAAATGTTTTGAGAGCAAGAAGGATACCTGGTATGCCACTTTGCATTTTAACAAATAAAATCAAATCTCACAGGTCATTGACACAGCAGTCCCTGAAGAACCAAGAAGGAAAATAACAGACCAAGATCCTGTCGCTGATTGCCAACTCTTCCATCACAAGTGCATATATGAGTACATTGGGTGAGGACTGGACCGTGTCCAGCTAGGATGTCCCTCCGGGTTAATGGTTAATGATGTTAATGGGTTAGGATCTTGGTTGTAAAAATTTAACTTGGACCAGCGACCAGTGGGTGTACAACACATTCTCCCCGTGTCTGCGTGGGTTTCCTCCGATTGCTCTGGTTTCCTCCCACAATCCAAAGATGTGTGGGTCAGGTGAATTGGCCATACTAAATTGTCCATAGTGTTAGTTGCATTAGTCAGGGGGAAATGTGAGGAATGGGTCTGGGTGGGTTACTCTTCGGAGGGTTGTTGTGGACTTGTTAGGCCAAAGAGCCTGTTTCCATACTGTAGGTAATCTAATTTAATTTATACATAAAATTTAATCTACCGGAAAAAAAGTTGCTAGATTGGGTTCAAACTACAGGAAAATCAGAAAAAGGGCTAGAATGAATTTGCATCATTTAACTAATTCATTATTTGCTTTGAGATTCAGAAAGTAATAAAGAAATCAGGCCTGCATTTATTGTCTATGCTGAATTGGTCAGAGGGCAGTTTAGAGTCAACCACATTGCTGTGGGTAGGGTTTCCCATGTAGATCAGACCAGGGAAAGATGGCCATTTCCTCCCCTATAAGACATTCATGAATGAGATGGGTCTTTACAATTGATAATGGGTTCATAGTCACTCTGACTTTGGACTGAGATAAGGAGGAATTTCTTCACTCACAAGGTGATGAATCTTTGCAATTCTGTGCTTTAGAGGGCTACAGAGACTGAGTCGTTGAATACATTCAATACTGAAATTGTTAGAATTGTATGTTTAAAACATCATGTGATATGGAAGTAGATCAGGCAAATTATGTTAAAATTGAAGATCAGCCATGATCTCGTTTCATGGAGCAGAACTGAGGGAATGAATGGTCTACTTGTGTTCCTGTTTTCTAAGTTGTCATATTCTTCATATGTTTTCCTAAGAAGTCTGATTTCTTACTAGGATATGACTGAAGCTTTCTTATTTTAAAATTAATAATTACAGATTTTATTCATTGTATTAAAGTACTTGCCAATGTTCTTGATCTCGGAAATAATTTAAAAGCAACATGGAGATGCCCCAGGAATACTTCGAATAACTAATTGCAACTAAACACAGTTGTTTTTGCTGACTAGCGGAATACATTTACACTAAATCAATTCAATTGTAAATAGTTTCAAATCAATATTCCTGCTTCTATTTCAAATTCAAGGTGTGGGAATTATGATGGTCCTGTTCAGTACCATTATAGACATACAGTGACATCATTGGTTGCACTCTGGACTATCTGTTTGCTTCCTTCCAATCGCCCCTGCCGTGGGCAGACTGCTTCAGTTGGTGGGGAGCAGATGAAACATGCAGCAGGACTCCCAGAGGTACAGTGCTCACTTCTATTGAGGAAAGTATAGACATCTAAGGCTGATGACTCCTTGCAACTGGTTGTACTGTAACATGAACGCGTGTCATCAAACATTAGAGGCTTTTACTATTCATCTACCCGTTCACTGGGCTCCCAGCCAGGAACATATTTTGTTATTATTGATCGTTGATTGAAGAAAGTGATGCAACAGGATCTTTAGGCAGGAATAGCAAGCTGTCTGCACATTGAGGGACTTCTGACATGAGTTTCTGTCAGATCTGCTGCAGCAATTGTTCTGTGCAGTCTGAAGAAGCCAGCAAAGCTATCATTCAAAGTGCTCATAATGGACAAATCTTCCAGCCATTGCATTGTCAGATGTATGTGGGATGGTGATAAGGAATTGTTGAATTGCCCATCATATTGTCAGTCTTTGCAATATCTCAGATTCTGAGCTGAGTGAGAAACGTCACTCGGTTCAATGATTCTTAACCGAATACTTACCCAACAAGTTGGGCAGAGTAAACATGTTCCAATAGTTGACTCTGAGGGAAGGTGGCTCAGTGGTTATCACCACTGCCTCACTGCACCAGGGACTCAGATTTGATTCGAGCTTTGAGTAACCTTTTAGTCTGTGTGGAGTTTGTACATTCTCCGTATGTCTGTGTGAGTTTCCTCTGTGCTCTGGTTTCCTTCCACAGTCCAAAGACATGCAGGTTAGGTGGATTGGCCATGCTAAACTGTCCAGAGTGTCCAGGGATGTGCAGACTAGGTGGGCTAGTCATGGGAAATGCAGGGTTATAAGGATAGAGTAGTGGGCATGGGTCTGGTTGGATGCTCTTTCGAGGCTGGTGTAGACCTAATGGGCCGAATTGCCTCTTTCAGCACTGTAGGGATTTTAATAATCTATGCTTCTAAATCAAACACAAGTACTGGATCTCTTGAAATGCATAAAGGTGGATGAATCCCCAGGACCTGATCAGGTGTACCCTAGAACTCTGTGGGAAGCTAGAGAAATGATTGCTGGGCCTCTTGCTGAGATATTTGTATCATCAATACTCACAGGTGAGGTGTCAGAAGACTGGAGGTTGGCTAACATGGTGCCACTGTTTAAGAAGAGTGGTAAGGACAAGCCAAGGAACTGCAGACCAATGAGTCTGACCTCGGTGGTGGGCAAGTTGTTGGAGGGAATCCTGAGGGACAGGATGCACATGTATTTGGAAAGGCAAGGACTGATTAGGAATTGTCAACATTGCTTTATGCCTGGGAAATCATGTCTCACAAACTTGATTGAGTTTTTTGAAGAAGTAACAAAGAGGATTGATGAGGGCAGAGCGGTAGTTGTGATCTATATGGACTTCAGTAAGGTGCTCAACAAGGTTCCCAATGGGAGACTGGTTATCAAAGTTAGAACTCATGGAATACAGGGAGAACTAGCCATTTGGATACCGAACTGGCTCAAAGGTAGAAGACACAGGGTGGTGGTGGAGGGTTGTTTTTCAGACTGGAGGCCTGTGACCACTGGAGTGCCACAAGGATCAGTGCTGGGTCCTATACTTTTTATCATTTACATAAATGATTTGGATGCGAGCATAAGAGGTACAGTTAGTAAGTTTGCAGATGACACCAAAATTGGAGGTGTAGTTGACAGCGAAGA
>NC_057724.1:9167568-9169218 GCF_004010195.1 Chiloscyllium plagiosum
TACAATTGCAACATTTAAGAGGCATTTGGATGGGTATATGAATAGGAAGGGTTTGGAGGGATATGGGCTGGGTGCTGGCAGGTGGAACTGGATTGGGTTTGGATATCTGGTCAGCATGGACGAGTTGGACTGAAGGTCTGTTTCCATGCTTTACATCTCTATGACTCTATGACAGGTATAACTACAATTCCCAAACTACCCTGACTCATTGAGATGTGAGGCAAAAGTGAGGACTGCAGACGCTGGAGATTAGAGTTGAGAGTGTGGTGCTGGAAAAGCACAGCAGGTCAGGCAGCATTCAAGGAGCAGGAAAATTGACGTTTCGAACATAAGCTGATGAAGGGCTTTTGACCAAAACGTCACAACCAGGAGTGAATCTATCTGCCCATCCTTCTACCTATCCTTCTTACCGACTTGTCAAGTTACACACCTCACCTCTCTACTCACTGCACCGACTCACTTACCTAATTACCCAATTCTACCCAAAAACCCACTGACCTAGCTCATCCATGTAACCACTTCCTCACTCAATATGCAGCATCTAACCAATCTATTAACCAAGCCATATACACCACCTTACACATCAACCTACTTCCCAGATAACCGTACTCCTCATCTTCCTAGTTCATTTACTTATCCAGGTTGCCCACTATCCACTTATTCAGCTCTCACATCTACACACAGCACTCACCATCCTATTGACCGAACTAATAGGCAACTAATAGGATAGACAGCAGAAACGTTATCTTCCAAATGTCCCTCACATGATTAAAAGTGCAACACTGTTTTTGTATATGACAGTACTCGCTGCATAATTTTCTGAAATCAGTAAAAAATTACTCCCAGCTTCCGACATGTTCTGTTCTCCCTATTTTGTTGAGTCATAAAATCCAGTGTGCATCATAGAGTCATAGAAATGTACAGCATGGAAACAGAACCTTCGGTCCAACCTATCCATGCTGACCAGATATCTCAACCCAATCCAGTCACACCTGCCAGCACCCGGCCCATATCCCTCCAAACCCTCCCCATTCATATACCCATACAAATTCCTCTTAAATGTTGCAATTGTACCAGCCTCCACCACATCCTCTGGCAGCTCATTCCATACATGTACCACCCTCTGCATGAAAAAGTTGCCCCTTAGGTCTCTTTTATATCTTTCCCCTCTCACCCTAAACCTATGCCCTCTAGTTCTGGACTCCCCGACCCCAGGGAAAAGACTTTGTCTATTTATCCTATTCACGCCCCTCATAATTTTGAAAAGCTCTATAAGGTCACCCCTCAGCCTTTGACGCTGCAGGGAAAACAGCCCCAGCCTGTTCAGTTTCTCCCTGTAGCTCAGATCCTCCAACCCTGGCAATATCCTTGTAAATCTTTTCTGAACCCTTTCAAGTTTCATAACATCTTTCTGATAGGAAGCAGACTAGAATTGCACGCCATATTCCAACAGTGGCCTAACCAATGTCCTGTACAGCAGCAAAATGACCTCCCAACTCCTGTACAATACTCTGACCAATAAAGGAAAGCATACCAAACGCCACCTTCACTAACCTATCTACCTGCGACTCCACTTCAAAGGAGTTATGAACCTGCACTCCAAGGTTTCTTTGTTCAGCAACACTCCCTCGGACCTTATCATTAAGTGTA
>NC_057724.1:9169248-9171193 GCF_004010195.1 Chiloscyllium plagiosum
CACAGGCCTCCAGTCTGAAAAACAACCCTCCACCACCACCCTTTGAGCCAGTTCGGTATCCAAATGGCTAGTTCTCTCTGTATTCCATGATATCTAACTTTGGTAATCAGTCTACCATGGGGAACCTTGTTAAACGCCTTACTGAAGTCCATGTAGATCACATCTACCGCTCTGCCCTCATCAATCTTCTTTGTTACTTCTTCAAAAAACTCAATCAAGTTTGTGAGACATGATTTCCCATGCACAAAGCCATGTTGACTATCCCAAATCAGGCCTTGCCTTTCCAAATACATGTACATCCTGTCCCTCAGGATTCAATCCAACAATTTGCCCACCACCGAGGTCAGGCTCACCGATCTATAGTTCCCTGATTTGTCTTTACCGCTCTTCTTAAACAGTGGTACCACGTTTTCCAACCTCCAGTCTTCCGGCACCTCACCTGTGACTATAATTTCATACTGTTCTTCTTGAGAATCCTTGAACTGGCTTCCGGTAGCAAAGCACAAGTTGACGATTCCATCTCCCAGTCATGGCAAGGTAACTTGTCCATCATCCTTAAATCTTTACTAGTGCTTTCTCTTTGAAAGAAAGTACTACTGCATGCATTCTGCCTGATGGCTAACGGGAATAGGCTTTTTCCTCAGTGGCCACTGGAATCCCTGTATCTATCTAGCTCACTGTCTGTTTCTCTGTCTGCTAGTTTGCTGCCTACCTCTGTCTGCCTGCTTGCTGTCTGTCCGTCTCTGTCTGCCTGTCTCACTGCTTGTATCTCTGCTTTTCTTACTGCCTATCTCTGCCTGTCTGTCTCGATGTTTGTCTCTCTGCCGAGCTGTCTGTACCCCTCTGTTGAGAGGTTACAAGTCAGTAAGTCTGCAATAGCAATACCAGCTGCCTCTCCCTTTGTGTTCAGCTATTAAATCTGGCACTTTCATTTCAAAATGACATTACTCAGATCTTCCCATCCCAACAGCAACTGGATCACATCTGATATTGATTGCATAAGTAATAGGAGATGACATGCATTTTTGGCCTTGAGCTGACATGACCATAGCGAGTTTTGAGAAGATTTGTAACTCAGGGTTCAGGTTGAGGTTTTGAATGTAGGTTTGCTCACTGAGCTGGAAGGTTCGTTTCCAGACATTACGTCACCCTACCCGGTAACAACTTCAGTGGGCCTCAGGCAAAGCAATGTGGATAGTTCCTGCATAATTAGCGTGCTTCACCTGAGGCCCACTGAAGATATTACCTAGTAGGGTGATGAAACATCTGGAAATGAACCTTTACATGACCATCTTCCAAATCTGCGCACTCAGGGCAACTTGGACATTTAGTACTATGGAGTCTTTGTTATAATGGATATATGAATTGCAATGGGTTATGTGAAATCTCTAGTTTCTCTTCTCATCTTTAATTCAACTTACAACACAAAACCAGAGACCCTTCCATGAAATTCTACAGCTATATTTCATATTTAAATATATATTGATGACTCACTTTGATAATCAGATTAAAGGAACTCTTTATACTTTAATGTTGGGCTATATGATTAAAGTATGTATCAAATAAGATTTGCACTTACATGCAGAGAATGAACCAAAGCTGGACTGTGCTGTGTGTGGTGTACTGACTGTAATTCTCTGTCTGCCTTATCTGTTACCTTACTCATATGAGTGGAATGATTCAGTCAGAGTGAAACAGTGACCTTGATTATATCACTAGAAATGACAGCAATGTTCCCAGTGAAGTGCAATTCCAAAACACATTCCATATTTTCCAGTCCCATTCTGCAATCTCACTCTGAATGATGGATATTTTAAAATCGTTAATACAACATGGCTGTTGGCAAACAACGAAACTTGTCCAAATGGATCAGAAATCTCCATTTCTCACCAGGGTCTGAATGAGCAATACTGGGAGTAAGTACATTGTTGCAGAGGGCTACACT
>NC_057724.1:9171693-9176597 GCF_004010195.1 Chiloscyllium plagiosum
CAAACTCCACACAGAGAGTCGCCTGAGGCGACTTATCTAAGAAAGAATATAATTGCCTTTGAGTCCAACAGAAGCGTACTAGATTGATTTTGAGAATGAAAATGTCTATAAGGACAGATCAAGTCAAATAGGTCAAATGGGATGTAGAGTTTAAAAGAGTGAGCAGAAAGCACATTAAAACATATTTGATTGTGACATAGTTTGGCAGGAGAGGTTATGTCCCCAGAATAAAGTGTCTCATCAGAGCATACATGCTTAGGATAAGATAACAGCCATTTCAGTCTAGGATGAAAATTTCTTCATAACGAAGGATTAGAGTCGTCACCATGCTCCACTCCCTAGAGAACTATGGATCTTCTGTCAATTAATGTATTCAAGGTTCAGGACAGCACGGTAGCTCAGTGGTTAGCATTGCAGGGACCAGGGACCCGGGTTCAATTCCAGTCTCTGACGACTGTCTGTGTGGAGTTTGCACGTTCTCCCTGTGTCCGCATGGGTTTCCTCTGGATGCTCCGGTTTCCTCCCACAGTCCAAAGATGTGCAATTTAGGTGAACTGGCCATGCAAAATTGTCCATAGTGTTAGGTGCATGAGTCAGAGGTAAATGGATCTGGGTGGGTAACTCTTTGGATGGTCAGTGTTGACTTGTTGGGCCAAATGGCCTGTTTCCACACTGGAGGGAATCAAATCTAATCTAATGTTGATAACTGTTTTATTCTAAGTGAATCAAAACAAATGTAGATCTGGGGAGGAAAGGGAAGTGTAGCCTCAGGATGGACTGTGACCTTATTAAACTGAAGAACAATTTTGAAGGGTCAGAAGGTCTAATTATTACGTTCCAACAAGATCACTGAACTACGTCAAATTACATAAGTTCTGGATCAGTTCGTGGATCAAGGATAACAGGGAGAAGGCCGGAGAAAGGGGTTGAGAAACATCAGTCATGAGCAAATGGCACAACAGACTCAATGGATCGAATGGCCGATAAAAGGGAGGCTTTTGTGACGTTGAGACGAGATGGTTCAGTTGAGGTGATGGTAAGTTACCACCATGGGCGGCACGGTGGCACAGTGGTTAGCACTGCTGCCTCACAGCGCCAGAGACCCGGGCTCAATTCCCGCCTCAGGCAACTGCCTGTGAGGAGTTTGTACATTCTTCTGCGTGGGTTTCCTCCGGGTGCTCCGGTTTCCTCACACAGTCCAAAAATGTGCAGGTTAGGTGAATTGGCCATGCTAAATTGCCCGTAGTGTTAGGTGAAGGGGTAAATATAGGGGAATGGGTCTGAGTGGGTTGCTCTTTGGATGGTCAGTGTGGACTTGTTGGGCCGAAGGGCCTGTTTTCACACTGTAAGTAATCTAATCTAATCTAATCATTAACAAAGAAGGATTTAAGGATAGAGCTAAGAAGAGCAATGAGGATACATGAACAGTCTTTAGCAGGTAGAATAAAGGAAAACCCTAAAGCTTCCTATAGGTATGTGAGGAATAAAAGGATGACTAAGGTAGGAATAGGGCCAAAATGTGTTGCTGGAACAGCGCAGCGCTGTTCCAGCAACACATTTTCAGCTCTGATCTCCAGCATCTGCAGACCTCACTTTTTCCTCCTAGGAATAGGGCCAGTCAAAGTCAGAAGTGGGAGGTTGTGTGTGGACTCTGTGGTCATCTGTTAACTCAGGAAAATGAGAATTTTATGGAGGAAAAGACTGAGAGATGGGCTATTAGACTAGAAAGGATTGAAGTTAGTAAGGAAGAGGTGTTATCAGTTCTAGAGGTGTGAAAGTAAATAAGTCCCTTGGGCTGTATGAGATTTATCCAAGGGCGCTCTGGGAAGCTAGGGAGGAGATAGCAGAGCCTTTGGCCTTGATCTTTGCATCGTCATTGTCTCCAGGTTATAGTACCAGGAGACTGGAGGATTGCAAATGTTGTGCCCTTATTCAAGACGGGCGGCAGAGATGACCCAGGTTATTATAGACCAGTGAGACTTACTTATGCTGTAAGAAAAGTTTTGGAAAGGATTATAAAAGATAGGATTTATAATCATTTAGCATGCAACAATTTGATTGGAGATTGTCAACATGGTTTTGTCAAGGGCAGGTCATGTCTCACAAACCTCAATGAGATTTTTGAGAAGGTGAACAACCATGTGGATGAGGGTAGGGCAGTTGACATGATAAACATGGGACTTCAGTAAAGCCTTTGATAAGGTTCCACATTGTAGGCTATTGGAGAAAATACAGAGGCGTGGGATTGAGGGTGATTTAGCAGTTTGGATTAGAAACTGGCTTTCTGTAAGAAGGCAGCGAGTGGTGGTTGATGGAAAATATTCAGCTTGGAGTCCGGTTACTCGTGGTGTGCCACAAGGATCTGTGTTGGACCAATGCTGTTTATCATTTTTATAAAAGACTTGGACGCAGGCATAGATGGATGGGTCAGTAAGTTTGCAGATGACACTAAAGTCGGTGGAGTGGTGGACAATGTAGAAGAATGTTACAGGTTGCAGGGGGACTTGGATAAACTGCAGAATTGGGCTGAAAGGTGGGAAATGGAGTTCAATGCAGATAAATGTGAGATGATTCACTTTGGGAAGAATAACAGGAAGGCAGAATACTGGGTTAATGGAAAGATTCTTGGTAGTGTGGATGTGCAGAGGGATCTTGGTGTCCGTGTACATAGACCCCTTAAAGTTGCCACCCAGGTTGATCGGGCTGTTAAGAAGTTATATGGTGTGTTAGGTTTTATTGGGAGAGGGATTGATTTCCAGAGCCATGATGCCATGCTGCAACCATACAAAATGCTAGTGTGGCCGCACTTAGAATACTGTGTGCAGCTCTGGTCACCCCATTACAGGAAGGATGGGGAAGCATTGGAAAAGGTGCAGAGGAGATTTGCCAGGATGTTGCCTGGTCTGGAGGGAAGGTCTTATGAGGAAAGGCTGAGGGACTTGGGTTTGTTCTCATTGGAGAGAATAAGGCTAAGAGGGAATTTAATAGAGACATACAAGATGATCAGAGGATTAGATAGGATAGACAGTGAGAGTCTTTTTCCTAGGATGGTGATGTCAGCTTGTATGAAGGGGCATAGCTGCAAATTGAGGGGTGACAGATTTAAGACAGATGTCAGAGGCAGGCTCTTTACTCAGAGAGTGGTAAGGGCATGGAATGCCCTGCCTGCTGATGTAGTATACTCAGCCATATTAGAGGTATTTAAACAGTCCTTGATAAACATATGGATGATGATGGGATAGTGTAGGGGGATGGACTTAGATTAGTTCACAGGTAAGCGCAACATTGAGGGCCAATGTTCTGTGCTGTATTATTCTATATTCTATGTTCTATATCTTATGGTCAATCTAGTGTTCAACATTTGTCTTTTCAAAATTTGACTATTGCTGTGATCTTCCATTGTACCAGCTCCTACTGACCTTCACTGACTCCCTCTCCCCAAATGCCTCCCATGTAAAGTTTTCATTAATTTGTTTAAATGCTTTGCTCATCATTAAATTTGTAACATGCAGAAACTCCTGCCATTGCTGCTCCATTGTCTTCTCTGCTAAGCCCCCCTTTCCAATCAACTCTGGCCAGCTTCTCCCTCATGCTTTTGTACTCAGTTGTAATACCATTACATCGGATTCCAGCTTCTCCCTCTCAAGCTGCAGGGTGAATTCTATCATATTATGGTCACTACCCCCTTAGGCATCCTTCACATTAGGCTCCTTAGTCAAGTCTGCCTCAGTATACAGCACCAAATCCAGAATTGCGTGTTCCCGAGTGGACTCTACCACAAACTGCTCCAAGAAAACTATCTTGTAGACATTCTATAAATTCCTTTTCTTGTGAACTGCTAACAACTCGTTTTCCCAGTTCACTTGCATATTGAAGTCCCCTGTGATGATCGTAATATGTCATTCCTACTTGCCTTTTCTATCTCCTGACTTATTTTCTTCCCCACATCCTGACTACTGCTAGGACACAACTTCCATCAGGGTCTTTTCTCCTTTGTGATTCCTGTACTCATACAGATTCTGTGCTTTTCAACTCCATATCAGTTCTTGCTATTGATTTAATATCATTTATTTACAATAAGGCCACCCCACCTTCTCTCCCCATCTGGCTGTCCTTTCAATAGGCCGTGTATCTTTGGATATTCAGTTCCCAGCCCTGATCTCCTTGAAGCCATGTCTCTGTGATACCCACAACATTGTACTTGCCAGTTTTAATCTGTGCTACAAGTTTATTTACTTTGTTTCATAAACTGTATGTGCAGTTGAGTACAACACCATCAGTCTTACATTGACTGCCCCTTCTCCTAGTTGTCCTCATATCTGCTGTGCCTGAAGTTAGACTCCTGGCCTTTTCCATACTCTCTGTCCTATTACTTGTTCTAAAAACTTCAGTAATGTCTGCTGAGTCCTTCCTCCGCGACCCCCTTTTCCTTCCATACTTTGTGATGTTGATAACATGAAATTACAAGGTCAACTTTCAAATTGAAAAGGCTGCAAGCAATCTGATTCAGCATGAGCAAGTGACCGGTGGAAGAGATGGACGAGTAACAAGGGCAATGGGCTTTAGAATGTGACTTCTGTCTCCCTAAAATTTAAACGGAAAAAAATTGGAATAATAAGCTGTTCATGGGGCTTTCAAGGGTACAAGGTGAGGAGGTGGAACTGGATGATGTCATGTATATGAAGCTGATCCACTTCTTTGACGATGTTGCTGGGGGAGTGGGGCCATAAACAGATACTTGACACACTTAAGAGATAATAGTGTGAGATTGAGAAGTGAACCCACTTTTGGATGTTCTTAGGCTACAGATGGATAGATACGTTTGGGAGAAGATTTGTAGCTCGGGTGCTCGTCATTGTGGTTCTGTTCGCCGTGCTGGAAATTTTTGTTGCAAACGTTTCGTC
>NC_057724.1:9177281-9194207 GCF_004010195.1 Chiloscyllium plagiosum
TTGCGCGGGTATCCGTTTTTGGCGAATACCTTGTATAGGTGTTCCTCTTCCTCTTTTTGCAGTTCTGGTGTGCTGCAGTGTGTTGTGGCCCTTTTGAATAGTGTCTTGATGCAACTTCTTTTGTGTGTGTTGGGGTGGTTGCTTTCATAGTTCAGGGCTTGGTCTGTGTGTGTGGCTTTCCTGTATACCTTTGTGGTGAATTCTCCGTTCAGTGTTCTCTGTACCATCACGTCTAGGAATGGGAGTTGGTTATCCTTTTCTTCTTCTCTCGTGAATCAGATTCCTGTGAGTGTGGCGTTGATGATCCAGTGTGTTTTCTCTATTTCTGTGTTTTTAATGATTACAAAGGTGTCATCAACATATCTGACCAGAGTTTGGGTTGAATTTGTGGTAAGACTGTTTGTTCTAACCTTTGCATTACTGCTTCTGCTATGAGTCCAGAGATCGGTGAGCCCATGGGTGTTCCGTTGATTTGTTCGTATATCTGGTTGTTGAATGTGAAGTGTGTTGTGAGGCACAAGTCCAGTAGTTTAAGTATGCCATCTTTGTTGATAGGTTCAACGTCCTGTTGTCTGTTCTGTATGTCCAGAAAGGTTGGCTATTGTTTCTTTGGCTAGGGTTTTGTCAATAGAGGTGAACAGTGCCGTTACGTCGAATGAGACCATAGTTTCTTCCTTGTCTATGTATATATTTTTGATGATGTCCAAGAATTCCTGTGTTGATTGTATAGATTGTCAGGAAGACAGCTAACGATCTGCATCCATGAACATCAACTAGCCACGAAACGACACGACCAGCTATCCTTAGTAGCCACACACGCAGACGACAAGCAACATGAATTTGACTGGGACAACAGGATTCCTGAAGAAGGGCTTATGCCCGAAACGTCGATTCTCCTGTTCCCTGGATGCTGCCTGACCTGCTGCGCCTTTCCAGCAACACATTTCCAGCTCTGATCTCCAGCATCTGCAGACCTCACTTTCTCCCGATAGGGCAAGCCAAACAAAGAACAGCCAGGGAATTCCTAGAAGCATGGCACTCATCCACAAACTCCATCAACAAACACATCGACCTGGACCCAATATACCGGCCACTACAGCAGACAGCTGAAACTGACAACCGGAAGCGGCAGGGACAGGCCATTATAAATGCCGGAGGAAACACCACAGAAGCGCTTCACAGGAGGCTCCCAAGAACTGAGGATGTCACCTAGATAGGGGACGAAACGTGTGCAACAAAAATTTCCAGCTCGGCGAACAGAACCACAACAATGGATAGATAAGGTTTAATCTAAGTGATGGCTATTACATTGAGCTGAAAAGTGAAGTAAGCGTTCTGGCAGAACCCAACATGAGTCGGTGACAGGGCTTTGCTAAGCAAGCGCTGGTTGATAGCTCTGTTGGTAACACTTTCCATCACTTTACTGATTATTGGGAGTGAACTAATGGGATGGTAATAGACCAATTTCAAAAGTTGCCAATTTTCCACATTGTCAGCTGCATGCCAGTGTTGATGCTATGCTGGAACAGCTTAACTAGGACTGCAGCAGGTTCTGGGGACTGGTCTTCAGTACTATGTTGTCAGGACCTACAGACTTTGCAATAGCCAGTGCCTCCAGCCATTTCTTGATATTGTATGAACTGAACCAGCTAAAGACTGACATATATGATGCCGGGACATTTGGAGGAGGCCAAGATAGATCATCTACTTGGTACTTCCGACTGAAAATTGCTATGAATGATTTAACCACAGCTTTTGCACTGATGTGCTGGGCTTTCCCATCATTGAGGATGGAGATATTTGCAGACCCTTCTCTCTCAGTGAATTGTTTAACTGTGCATTATTGTTCGTAACTGGATGTGGCAGGACTGCAGAGCTTAGATCTAATCCATTAGTTGTGAAAATGCTTAGCTCTGTCTATCACTTATACTGCTGCTTATGCTGTTTGGAATGCAAATAATTCTGTTTAGTAGCTTCAGCAGGTTGACACCTCATTTTCAGGTAATGCTCCTGGTGTTGCTCCTGGCATGCCCTCCTGCACTCTCCACTGAACCAGAGTTCATCCTCTGGCTTGATGGTAATGATTGAGTGGGGGATATGCCTGGCCATGAGGTTATAGATTGTGCTGGAGTACAATTCTACTGCTGTTGATGGCCCACAGCGCTTCATGGATGCCTAGTCTTGAGTTGCTAATCTGTTTGAAGTCCATGTCATTTAGCACAGTGATAGAGCCACACAACACGATAAGCAGTATTCTCAATGTGAAGGTGGGTCTTTATCTCCACAAGGACTGTGCAGTGGTCACTATTATCAATACTGTCATGGACAAATGTATCTGCAGCTGGCAGATTGGTGAGGATGAGGTCAAGTATGTTTTTCCCTCTTGTTGGTTCCCTCACCACATGCTGCAGACCCAGTCCAGCAGCTATGTCCTTTAGGACCTGACCAGCTCAATCAATAGTGCTGCTGCCGAACCACTCATTGAAATGCCCCAGAGTACTTTCTATGCCCTTATCCATGGAGTGATGATAGTGTAGGATATTATCTGGAAGGCATTATTCCGTGAGTATGACTATGTCAGACTGTTGTGTGACTAACCCGTGAGACGACTCTCCCAAGCTTGGCACTAGCCCCCAGATGATAGTAAAGAAGACATTGCAGGGTTGACAGTGCTGATTCTGCCATTGTCTTTTCTGATGCCTAGATCAATGCCAGGTTGTCCATTTGGTATCATTTCTTATTTAAGACTTTCTAATAGTTATTACTACTGAGTGCCTTACTCAGCCATTTCAGGCGGTAGCTGAAAGTCCCCATATTGCTGTGGATCTGCAGTCACATATAGACCTTTCCAGGTAAGAACAGCGAATTCCGATTTGTTTTTTTTCCCCTGACAATCAACAACAGTTACCTGGTCATCATTCTCTGTTGTACTGTACAGCTATTGTTCGGGGCTATAGACTATCACTATTAGTGTCTTCCTCTCCATGTTATTTCTTACCTCCACCCATCTTTCAATCGAAGATCGTTTCTTGTTATCACAATGTGCAATTCTACACAGACAGTCACCTGAGTGTGGAATTGAACCCTGGTCTCAGGCACTCTGAGGGAACAGTACTAACCACTGAGCCACTGTGCCATCCACGCCTACGGTCTAGAAGGACAAGGACAAGGACAGCAGATACATGGGAACACACCATTAACAAATTCCCCACCATCGTAACTATATTGCCAATCTTCCAATGTTACTAAGTCAAAATCCTGGAACATAAATGTAGTTGTCCCTATGTCCCAAGGAATGCCACAGTTCAATGAGATATCTTGACACCAATGTCTCCAGGACTATTAGGGATGAGTAACAAATGCTGGCTTTGTCAATGACATCCACATACCATGAACAAATAAAAGATAAGCCAGATTTTTTTTGATTCCTGTAAACTCCCATTTTCTGACAAAGCTCACTTACCATTATCGTGAGGGTCTGCTAGTTTTTTAAAAGTTGATTGAGTACAAAATAGAAGTTGCAAAACAAATCAGGTCCTTTCCATACTTTTTGATTATATTTCAAATTTGTCATATGCAATGACACAAGGGAACAATTAGTGGTAAATTAACATTTGCACCTCATTGACTTTTTTTTGCACAGAGAATGGTTCGCATTCCAAAGAACCTAGTGGATGTGAGTACAGTTACAATGTTGAAAAAATATTTAGATAAGTACATGAATAAGAAATGTTTGGAGTGATCTGGGCCAAATTCAGGAAGGTGGGACTAGTTTAGAAGCAAAAACAAAAGTTGCTGGAAAAGCTCAGCAGGTCTGGCAGCATCTGTAAGGAGAATCCGATGTTAAAGTTTCGAGTCCAGTGACCCTTCCTCAGAACAGGTTTAGTTTGGAATTATGGTCAGCATCAACTGGTTGACCAAAGAGTCTATTTCCATGCTGTATGACTCTACGCTATGACTGCAGTGATATCAGAATAACACTAATGTCAGTGACTAATTTAAAGGGTTTTTTTCCACAATGGTTTCATAATTTTACCACTGGATGGTGCTACAGCGTCATTCTATCTTTGTGTTTGAGGTCAGTGGATTAGTGTTCAAGTATATTCCAGGAGCTCCACGACTAACATGCCCAACACACAATACTCACTACGCTACCCTCCACACCCCGACCATTTACTTAATTATAGGCTCACCTAAGCCTCACTCATTAACCACTGCAGCAAGTGTCACATCCATCCCTCACAGCTTGCACTTACTGACCGTTCTTGAACCTGAATGATGTGTCATCCAAACACATTACACCATGTGATTGTGCATAAAGGTGCAAGCAAACAGGTTATTTTATTTGCTGGGATGTAAAATACATTGCAAAGACAAAACAAGTACAAGCAAATCTGTAGAGATTACAAGAAAGGAATCCTGATAGCGACTGAATCAATTTTGATGTAAGTCATGGCAAGAGAGAAGAAATAAGAACAAAGTCTAAGAAACTAAGTTTGAGGAGACGGGTATAAAATAATAACTTGGAATGTTTGCCTCAGTCAGCGGATCATAACTAGAACCTATCAGTAGCTGCACTCCAGGGGTAAGCTGAGAAAGACATCCTGACATTGCTGAAAGAATTGAAGATTGCTTTATAGCTTAAAAATGCGTTGCTGGAAAAGCACAGCAGGTCAGGCAGCATCAAAGGAACAGGAGAATCGACGTTTCGGGCCGAAACGTCGATTCTCCTGTTCCTTTGATGCTGCCTGACCTGCTGCGCTTTTCCAGCAACACATTTTTAAGCTCTGATCTCCAGCATCTGCAGTCCTCACTTTCTCCAAGATTGCTTTATAGCCAACTGTCCAGATATTTAAACTCCTCAAACCAACTACAGTCTCCCTTCAGAACAGAAACCTCCTGTAACCAACCAGGAAAATTGTCCTACTTAGAGAAGCCTGCGTACCTCACCTGACCACATCCCTTTAACCCCCAAAACTCAACCTGTCAATAACCAGCGACACAAACCCACTCGCCCTCTTTAATGACTGGAAGCCACTGCCCTCCCCACCAAGTAACATTAATCCCATTGAAGTCAACAGCCTAAGCCAGCATTCCCCAATGCTTTTCACCATCCTTTCAATTTGATACTTTCACTCTCATCCCCTCCATACTGTTGCCTTCACTCTCTCCATACTCTCTGATTGCATTTCTTTCCATTATCTTCCATGTTCGCTCCAAGCCTACTAAACCCTGTTACCACATGTGTCTCCCTCCCCTCAACGCCCTCCTGAACTTAATATTGTCTGAATGTCTGCAAGGCCACAGAGGATCCATTATTTGCATTTCAAATTCCAATGCCTGGTTATGTCTATGTGGAAATACCTCATAAAAAGTAAAATGCTCACCCATTATACCTGAAGAGATTTTCAATACTTTTTAAAAATCAAATTATGTAAATAGCTAATTAGCAGCTAGCAGTTATCAATGAAGAAACTAGAGCATGCAGTGGGGCCTGATAAGAGGAAGGCTAGCTTTAATTAAAGCCATTCCACATCTATTAAGCAGAAGGTACACTCTGGTAGTAGCAAGTCATTCTGCAGGCTGGGAAACACATTCGGAGCAGGAAGAACCCTGAACAATGCTGCTTCAAACCAGAAAGAGAACTCTGCAGTTCACTGTTGGAAAGCTTGATGCAGGAAGTTGTAAGAAATAGAGAAAAGCACCATCTAGAGATGTCTAAGAGGATTTCTAGGCACATATTGTTGGAGCAAAATCTCTGCGCATCAACACTAAAATTCCACCTCCTGGATACAATGCCAGAAGAAAGTTCACTGACCTCTAGTGGGTGATTGAGGTCACTGGATGAATCTTCAAGTATATTCACCCACAATTCTCGCTACACCACTCTCCCACACTCCAATCACTCATTATAATCATGTGTTCCACCTTAGCATCACTCATTAACCACTGATACTCACACCCAGTTCTCACAGGTTGCACTCACTGACTGTCATTCTACCCCAACTGATGCATCACCCAAACACATGACACCACCCTGATTTTCACTCCTCTCTCCCACTGCCTCTCCGTCTCTCTCAGGATATGATGTGGAGGTTGGACTGGAATGAACAAAGTTAAAAAATCACACAACACCAGGTTATAATCCAACAGGTACTTCCAAATAAACCTGTTGGACTTTAAGCTGGTGTTATGTGATTTTTAACTCTGTCTCACAGGGTAAGTTGACCCATAACACAGCAGGTCAGGCAGCATCCAGGGAACAGGAGAATCGACGTTTCGGGCATAAGCCCTTCTTCAGGAACACATTTTTAGCAACACATTTTCAGCTCTGATCTCCAGCATCTGCAGACCTCAATTTCTCCATAACACAGCAGCAATGTATCAACAGAGAACAGGCAACCTTGATCACTATTCCCTGTTCTAAGAGCACTCATAGAATCCCTATAGTTGGAAACAGGCTCTTCAGCCCAACAAGTCCACATTGACCCTCTGAAGAATATCCCACCCAAACCCATTCTACATTTACCCCTAATGCATCCCTGAACGCTATGGCCAATTTAGCATGGCTAATTCACCTGACCTGCACATCTTTGAACTGTCGGAGGAAACCCACACAGACAGTTGCCAAGGTGGGATTTGAACCCAGGTCCCTGGCATTGTGAGGCAGCAGTGCTTACTATTGAGCCACCATGCCACCCCAAAGCAATGGCAAACACATACCCTGCATGCATGAACCTGTGACTTGCAAATCCCAACAACATACCTGGTCAGTGTGGGGATTGAACCCATGACCTTGGCGTTATTAGTGCCATGCTGTAACCATCTGAGCTAACTGACCAACTATAACCATGCTTTTGCCTGGAGTCTTTCAGGATGACAGTATCAAACGTTGGAGAAACTGAGTAGGTCAGGGCAGCATCTGTGGAGAGAGAAATAGTTAACGTTTTGAGTCCAGTTTGAATCTTCTTCAGAACTGAAAGGTGTTGAATAGAGGGTTTTTAAAATACTTTTGACAGAGGCAGAGAAGGAGCAAAGAGGAAGATGGTGCCGAGCCCTGTGTAAGATTGTTAATGGTGATGGAAGAGAAATAGAGATGTGGAGTGGGTGTATATTAAGGTGTGAAAGGGAGAGAATGGGTCCTTTCTACTGAGACCAAAGTAAACAAGACAACGCTGTCAGAGAAGGCATGGGGGAGAGAGAATGTAAGAAAAATAGAGATCAGGCATAATGTGGTCAGTTTCTGAAGTTATTGAATTCGATATTGAGACCTGTGGAGTATAAAGTGCCTAAGAGGAAAATGAGGTCTTGTTCCTCACGCTTGCATTGGGCTTTGGTGGAACATTGCAGAAGGCCCAGGTCATAACTTCGATAAGACCAACAGCAGACTGGGTGACCATTTTGCAGAACACCTCCGCTCTGTCCATAGCAATGACCCTGACCTCCCAGTTTCTTGACATTTCAATAGGTCATCTTACTGTCATGCTAAAATTTCTGTTTCAGATTTCCAGCATCTGCAATATTTTCCTTTCATTCCAGGGTGATAGTATGACTGTTCCTAACTCACCTTCATTCTGCACTCTCAACCCACAATCTCCAGACTGCAGAACGTATAAATTAGCACATGTTGCTTCATGCCCACCCTCCAACCTTGTGTTCACGCATTCCTACCCTAATGCCTCCCTTCAGTCACATATAGAAAAACATCAATTTAAACATAGAATCCCTACAGCGTGGGAAAAGGCCCTTTGGCCCAACATGTCCACACCGACCCCCTGAAGAGTAACCCACCCAGACCCATTCCACCTATTCTGTATTTACCCCTGATGAATGAACCTAGCCTACACATCCCTGAATGGGGAATTTTAGCATGGCAATTCACCTGACCTGTACATCTTTGGACTGTGAGAGGAAACTGGAGTACCTGAAGGCAACCCACACAGACACAGGGAGAATGTGCAAACTCCACACAGATAGTCGCCTGAGGCTGGAATCAAACCCGGGTCCCTGGCACTGTGAACACAGGGAGAATGTGCAAACTCCACACAGATAGTCGCCTGAGGCTGGAATCAAACCCGGGTCCCTGGTGCTGTGAGGCAGCAGCGATAACCACTGAGCCATCGTGCCACCCACAATGCAGTTAGTTAACAGTCAGAGTGAGAAGAGTATGAACTGACTGAGAATCAAGACACTGAGGGATGGGTCACAATATCACTAGATCCAACATCTACAGCTCAGGTGCTGGCAAGATGTGTTCTTCCTAGGATAGTCTAGCCACAGAGTCTGCACAATGGCACAAAGTGATGAAACCTCGGGTAAGGTCACACTGCAGCTGGCCAAGGGCAAAGGTCAGTGTGAGGGCCAGCTCTCTGAAGAGCTCATTCATGAGCTCTCTTGCCGAGGTGACAATTGCGGCAGGGCAACATTGAGAGAAAAATCCAAAACGAATACATCTGAGAAATGTATTGGCAGAGAGCCAGCCTGCCCTCAGTCTGCTGCTCACAGAAGTGTTCAAGCGCAACTTGGCTGAAGGTTTTGTGTGGAGCTCAGAGTTGATGCCATGCTCATGTGGAAATGGTAGTTGGTTCCTTAAGGACCGTTTGCAGGATCGGATGGTTGATATGTCACCTGCCTCTTGCCTTCCTCCTCCTCCATTCACTGCTCCCCACCCCCTCCTGCACTCCCCAACCCCTTCTACTGAGGTGACCATTGAACCCCTGGTGTCAAGGACTGTACCTAATGCTAAGGATTCCCATAAGCCAAGCCACCAGCTGAACCCTGGAGGGTAATTCCCACATGATTCATTTCTCTTCAGTATTCCCATGACATTTCCCATGAGTGGTCGCCACACAAGTGCAGCCCACGTGTGGTGGTTTTGCAGAGTGGACGCCTTCACCCGGGGAATTGGATAGACAGCATTTTGACTTGGGGTTGTGGTGTTTACTGGAACTGATGCACAATAAAACCCTCACGCCTACTGCCAGAACAGTCGACATTCACCAGCACACAGCGTTCCAGGCATGGGTCACCTAACAACTAACTAGAGGTTGCACCCATCCCTATTACAATGCCTCTCCCACTGAGATGCTGTACCCATCTCCATGTAATCAAGGAGTCCCTATACCAGGGGGAAACTAACAGCCTGCTAAAGCCAACCAGCTTCCTGTCCCCAGAGAAACAAAATGCCATGGATTAGAAACTCCAACTAAAAAGAAACAGAAAAGTCAGATAAATCCAGCAGATGTGGTTAGATGAACAGTGTTAATTCTAGATCTTGACTTTTCGTCTGAAAGTTAAGACCTGATGTTTTTCTCTCTGCCTGACCTGATGGGTCTTTCCAGTTTTTTCTCCACTGTTTAAAATTCCACTATTCCTTTTTCTCTTTGTTGACTGAGAGGAGACAACAAAGTCTTCTCTCCTGATGTAGAATCATAGAATCCTTACAGTGCACAAAGAGACCATTCGAGAGTGTGGTGCTGGAAAAGCACAGCAGGACATCAGTATTCAAGGAGCAGGAGAATTGACGTTTCGGGCATAAGCCCTTCCCAAAACAATGGTTCTCCTGCTCCTCGGATGCTGCCTGACCTGCTGTGCTTTTCCAGCACCACACTCTCGACTCTGATTTGCAGCATCTGCAGTCTTCACTTTCTCCAAAGAGACCATTCAGCCCTTTGAGCCTGCACCAACCCTCCAAAAAGCATCCCCACACAGACCTGCTACCCCTGCCCCATTCCCTAATCCCGTATTTACCTGGCCAATCCATTTAACCTGTACATTCCTGGACACAACAGGGCAATTATAATGGCCAATCCACCTAACCTGCACATCTTTGGACTCTGGGAGGAAACTGGAGCACCTGAAAGAAATCCACAGGGACACAGGGAGAATGTGCAAACTCCACACAGACAGTTACCTAATGGCTGTGGCTCCTGGATACAGCAATGAACAGCAGACAGCAATATGTTGGTAACATTTCTGGCTCATTTCTGGAAATGCTCTGACAAAAGGCTTGAGGGCCATCCTCACCCTGATAGTTGCTGACAATACCATCCTCGCCTTGCTCTGTGACTGGCCGGTCTGCCTCCAAGAGATGATGCAGTTCTGCAACTACGCTGTCAGTAAAATGGAGTTGCCAAATACAGTGTGGAGAGTCCCCCCACTCCTCCTCTCTCGCCAAGCAGTCTGTCTTCCTTGCATCTTCCATTCTACCCCGGCTCCACTCCCCGTTAACCCAACTTTGTTGCTACATCGCAAGGGGAACAATTCCCATCATCCCCATGACTGGGGGCAAGGAGTGTATTCAGAGGCATTGTCACTCCTCAACGGCCTGCCGAATTTTTCACAACTCCTTCAATCAGGCAGGATGGGCCGAATGGCCTCCATCTGCACCGGAATAATTCAGTGAATCTGATTCACTGCTGCAAAGGCAAATAAATGAACAGGCCTGCTGACTGAGTGGCAGTGCCTTTAAATAGCATTACTGAGGAATGACGATCCCTCATCCAGTCAAGATATTGATATGGTTCAAAATGGCAGGTTAAAGAGTCAGCTCCAATGTCACCATTCAAGGTTTATACTACTGGCTGCCTGCCCTGGGAATTTCTATGCTATCACCCTCAAAGGCATGAAAATCAGTGTGGACTGCTTTGGAAATGGTCAGAGTACCACTTCCATCTCTCCCAGCTCCCACAGCCCTGGAACCATCGATGTTGCAGAAGTCAAATTTTGAGGCCATCTACAGACACTGAGTGATGGAGGCGGGGTGAAGAAAAGAACCAATGAAGACACTTCCAGTTGTTGAATTCTGTTACTGGGGGATAGTGGAGCAGTTGGCACTGAAACCCTCATGTGATAATTGGCAATCATCTTTGGAAGATGGATAACGCTTCCAAGGCCAGCATTCATTGCCCATCTCTACTTGCCCTTGAGCAGATTAGCTCTCTGAACCATGACAGAACGCAAATAAATGCTAACCACATCATCCTGGGTCAAAATGTGTGGTGCTGGAAAAGCACAGCCGGCACAGGCAGCATCCGAGGAGCAGGCGAGTCAACGTTTCGGGCACAACCCCTTCATCAAGAATGTGGAAGGGGAAGAGAGCTGAGAGATCAATAATGGGCTGGGGCTGGGGGAAGGTGATTGGTGGATGCAGATGGGGGGTAATTGCGATAGGTCGGTGGGGAGGGTGGAGTGGATAGGTAGGAAGGAAGACGAACAGGTGGAACGGGTCAGGAGGGCAGTGCCAAGTTGAAGGGTTGGATCGGGGTGGGGGATTGGGAAGATTTGGAAACCAGTGACGCCAATGTTGGTGCCATGTGGTTGGAGGGTCCCGAGGTGGAAGATGAGGCATTCTTCCTCCAGTTGGCAGGTGGCTTTTATTTGGCAGTGGAGGAGGCCCAGGATTTGCATGTCCTTGGGGGAGTGTGAGAGTTTAGCATTACACACAGACCAGACAAGGATGACTGATTTTCTTCCCTAAAGGGCGTCTGTGAATCAGATAGGGATCGTTTCTTAATGACACATGACAATGGCTACCAATTTAATTTTATTGAATTCAAATTTCACCATCTGCTGTATTCAGATTTTAACTTATGTCTCCACAGCATTAGGCTTGAGGGCTCGTAACCCAGTGACAATGCCATCACACCACAACTGGATGTTAAAGAAGGATACATGTGGATATTTGTATGCACATTTTGTTTGCTTAAAATTATTTGACAACTTATCACTTTCCTATTCCACCCTGCCAGATTACGCTTGCTCAGTGATGTTAATCTGTCAGAAAAATGCCTTTAACCAATCCCAATTCATTTGCTCAACATCCTCCTGATCGTTTACCAGGCTGTGGTTTCTGGTTGTCCCTTTTTATCTCAGGATCCTAGTCCATCTCAACCACTGAAGCACTTTCGAAGTGAAGTCAGTGTTACAAAATAGGAAGTGTGACAGCCAAAGTGTCCACAGCAAAAAAGCAATTCAATAAAAAACAGACTATCTAGAGTAGAAATTGTTTGGTAGGTATATGTTGGTCAGGACATTCAACGGGTTTCACTCCCACATCTTTAAACAATGCCAAGCAATTTTTCCTGTGCATCTGGGAAGGGAGATTTTTACCTTTCATCCAAAAGACAGTTCCTCTAATCACACACCACTCTCTCAGCAATGCTTGACATGTCAGCCTAAATTAGTTGCTCAGCTTTCTGAAGTGGGTCTGAATTGCTACCTTCAGATTAAGAGGAATGTGACCCCACAATAACAGGACGATATTGTGGATGCTGAAAACCTGAAATAAAAAGAGAAAATGCTGGAGAAACTCAGCAGGCCTGGCAGCACTTTTAGAGTGAGAAACAGATTTAAGATTTCTTAAGAACTGAAATGATGTATTTTGTGTGCCATGAAAGAGGAGGAGGAGGACGAGTGAGTGGGACAGATTGTGAGAGTGCCCAGGGCAAAGGGCAAAGAGAGTGTCAGTAGTGGTAAAGGGGAGATAGATATACAAAGTGAGAGTGTAAATGAAAAACTGGGAACTTTCTGCTGAAAAAACCAACAAGACATAGTCTTATCAAGGAGCGGAATTGTAAGAAAACTGGAGGACAGAGGTCTTGCTCTGAAATTGTGGAATTCAATGTTGAATCCCAGAGGATGGAAAGTCCTGAAGTAGAAAATAAGAAACTATTCCTCCAGCTTGCATTGAGTTTCTTTGGAACGCAGCAGCAAATCAAGGATAGAGACGTTAGCATAGGAGGAAGGGGATTCATTGAAAAGGCAAGCAACTGGAAGATTGAGGTTATTACTGCAGTCAGAGCAGCTATGTTCCAGCAGTCACCCAGTCTGTATTAGGTCTCACAAATGTAATGGAAACCACACTGTGAGCAGCAAATATAGTAGACCAGATTGAAAGAAGTACAAGCAAAATGTTGCTCCACCTGGGAGATGTGTTTGGGCCCTTGGAAAATGCAGAGGAAGGAGTTGAATGGGTGTCAATGCATGGGAAGTTGCCGTGGGAGAGGGGGAGGTGAGGAAGTGTTGGAAGTGACAAAGGAAGGAATAGTCCCTGTGGAATGCTGACAGTGGAGGAGAAGGGAAGGTGTGTTTGGTGGTGGTATCCTACTGGAGGTGGTAGAAATGACAGCGAATGATTCTCTGAATATGGATTTAATTCCATGGTGTCCTCATGTACACTCCCAGTAGATGAAACCCCACTCTGAGACAGCAGTTGGTCAGAGGTAGCCCCACGATAAACATTGCCAGTGCTTTCATGTCATTCTAGTTTCCACATTACAAATAACTGGATTAATGATCCTTACATAGTGAGCAGATCGGACAAACAGCAGGAGACATATATGTTATATGTCACTACTGACATTTATCCCATATTAAGGAATTAACTCAATTCTTCGATAATTCATGAAGACGACAAATGTAAAAGAAGCCTTTGAGCATGTTCTGAATGGGAGATATCATTACACAAGGTGTGTAGAAGATGATAACGTCGATGTATGATCCAAATAACAAATTAATGATGAAAATGGGAAGTTCAGATACCTCGGATGTGTTATGACCCACAAAATGCTGAAAGGGAATTGTTGTTCTTTAATTCCTATTCTTTGTCTGCTTGCCATGCAGAATATCACATATACAGGGATGTGTCACATGACCATCACATAAATGACAGATTGAGAAAAAAAACACATCTAATGATAAAACAATAATGTTGTAAAGCTATCTGATCAGCGTGACTGTGTTACTGCCACATAATTCACTCTTGATGCTTTCTATGGTCCCATTGTAATCTCAGTGGGACATTTTCAAAGAGGTACTGAATCATTCTGTGTAACTTGGCTGTTGAGTTCATTGTTGATCTTGAGAGATCAGCATGAGAAATCCTTTTTGCTTTAGTTGAGGCACAAACCTTCAGGGATGGAAAA
The DNA here is from genome assembly GCF_004010195.1 of Chiloscyllium plagiosum. Classification (NCBI taxonomy): domain Eukaryota; kingdom Metazoa; phylum Chordata; class Chondrichthyes; order Orectolobiformes; family Hemiscylliidae; genus Chiloscyllium; species Chiloscyllium plagiosum. The sequence goes on from NC_057724.1 coordinate 9,191,207, forward strand.
CGTTTGATGACAAGTTCCATGAAGTTCTGAGGCTAATTCAATGTTTCGTATAAATAAAGAAAACAATCATTGGCAGAGTAATGTACATTCAATTATTAAGTGTAATATATAGAGTTAAATGTAACAATTTGTGGGATTGGAGTTCAACAGCCACAGAAAATGAAGTTTGGGCAAAGGAAGATGGTTATATTAGGTAATTATTTTTAAGGTTAGTATAGGTTAGAAATATGAGAGATGGATGGGTAATTTGTTTTAACTTTGGGCATGACTACAACGTGTAGATTATTTATTAAATATCTCTACTTTATTTTGTTTGCATTAATGTTATTCCAAAATACTGTTTACTGAGCTCCCAAACAAAATCAACATTACCTTCATGTTAGCCATGCAATTTGGGAACCTACATGGCTTCAGAAAGGATAATTACATGAACATAGAACAGTACAGCACAGCACAGGCCCTTCGGCCCTCGATGTTGTGCCAACCTTTTATCCTACTCTAAGATCAGACTAACCCACATACCCTTCACTGAACTATCTTCCATGTGCCTATCCAAGAGTTGCTTAAACGTCCATAAAATATCCAACTCTACTACCACTGCTGACCATGCATTCCACACACCCACCACTCTCTCTGCAAAGAACTGACCTCTTACAAATCCCCTAAACCGTCCTACAATCACCTTAAAATTACGTCCCCCGTGATAGACATTTCCATCATGGGAAAATGTCTCTGGCTATCCACTCCATGCCTCTCATCATATTGTCTACCTCTATCAAGTCACCTTTCATCCTTCTTCGTTCCAATGAGAAAAGCCCTAGCTCCCTCAACTTCTCTTTATAAGACATGTCCTCCAGTACTGGCAGCATCCTGGTAAATCTCTTTTGCACCCTCTCTAACATTTCCACATCCTCCTGATAATGAGGCAACCAGAACTGAATACAATATTCCAAGTGTGGTCTAACCAGAGCTCTATAGAGCTGCAGCATAACCTTATGGTTTTTAAATCCAATTCCCCTGTTAATGAAAGCCAACAAACTATACACCATCTTAACAACCCTATCAACTTGGTGGTAACTTTGAGGGATCTATGGACATGAATCCCAAGATCCCTCGGTTCCTCCATATTGCCAAGAATCTTGCCTTTAACCCTCTTTCCACATTCAAATTCAACCTTCCAAAGTGAATCACTTCACACTTTTCCAGGTTGAACTCCATCTGACACTTATCAGCCCATTTCTGCAACCTACAACAGCTCTCCACACTTTCCACAATTCCGCCAACTTTTGTATCATCGGCAAACTTACTAACCCACCATTCCATTTCCTCATCCATGTCATTTATACAAATCACAAACAGCAGAACTGATCCTTGCAGAAACACCACTGGTCACCGAGCTCCAGGCTGAATACTTTCCATCTACTACCCTCTGTTTTCTATGGGTCAGCCAATTCTGCCACCAGACAGCCAGATTTCCCTATATCCCATACCTCCTTACTTTCTGAATTAGCCTACCATGGGGAACCTTATCAAATGCCTTGCTAACATCCATATACACCACATCCACTGCTCTACCTTCATCAACGTGTTTTGTCACATCCTCAAAGAATTCAATAAGGTTTATGAGGCATGACATGCCCCTCACAAAGCCATGTTAATTATTTCTACTCAATTCATAGATTTCCAATTAATCATAAATCCTGTCTCTTAGAATCCTCTCCATCCTTTGTCCACCACTGACGTAAGACTGACTGCTTTGTAACTCTCAGGATTATCCCTATTACCTTTCTTGAACAAGGGAATAATATTTGCCACTCTCCAATCATCTGCTACTACTCCAGTGGACAGTGAGGATGCAAAGATCATCGCCAAAGGCACAGCAATCACTTCCCTCACTTCCTGTAGTAACCTTGGGTATATCCTGTCCCTGTACACCTCCATCCCCCATCACGAAGGACTTAAAGCCCTCCGCTTTTTCCTTTCCCGCCGTACCAACCAGTACCCTTCCACCGACACCCTCCTTCGACTGACTGAACTGGTCCTCACCCTGAACAATTTCTCTTTCCAATCCTCCCACTTCTTCCAAACCAAAGGAGTAGCCATGGGCACCCGCATGGGCCCTTCTTCCAAACCAAAGGAGTAGCCATGGGCACCCGCATGGGCCCCAGCCTATGCCTGCCTCTTCATCTCCCGCAGCTACACTGGCACCATCTTCCACCTTTTCCTCCGCTACGTCGATGACTGTATCGGCGCTGCCTCGTGCTCCCACGAGGAGGTTGAACAGTTCATCCACTTTACCAACACCTTCCACCCCGACCTCAAATTCACCTGGACCGTCTCAGACTCCTCCCTCCCCTTCCTAGACCTTTCCATTTCTATCTCGGGTGACCGAATCAACACGGACATTTACTATAAACCGACCGACTCCCACAGCTACCTAGACTACACCTTCTCCCACCCTGCCCCCTTTAAAAACGCCATCCCATATTCCCAATTCCTTTGTCTCCACCGCATCTGCTCCCAGGACCTGCAACCCAGATGGCCTCCTTTTTCAAGGACCGCAATTTCCCGCCAGACGTAATCGACAATGCCCTCCACCGCATCTCTTCCATTTCCCGCTCCTCCACCCTTGAGCCCCGCCCCTCAAACCGCCACCAGGACAGAACCCCACTGGTCCTCACCTACCACCCCACCAACCTCCATGTACAACGTATCATCCGCCGTCATTTCTGCCACCTCCAAACGGACCCCACCACCTGGGATATATTTCCCTCCCCTCCTCTATCAGCGTTCCGAAAAGACCACTCCCTCCGTGACTCCCTCGTCAGGTCCACACCCCTCACCAACCCAACCTCCACTCCCGGCACCTTCCCCTGCAACCTAAAGGAATGCAAAACTTGCACCTACATCTCCCCCCTTACTTCCCTCCAAGGCCCCAAGGGACACTTCCATATCCGCCACAAATTCACCTGCATCTCCACACACATCATCTATTGCATCC
>NC_057724.1:9194427-9230856 GCF_004010195.1 Chiloscyllium plagiosum
CATTTCCAAAGCCCCTCCCCCAAGTCTCTCCTCCCTACCTTTTATCTTAGCCTGCTGGACACACTTTCCTCATTCCTGAAGAAGGGCTTATGCCCGAAACGTCGATTCTCCTGTTCCTTGGATGCTAACTGACCTGCTGCGCTTTTCCAGCAACACATTTTCAGCTCTATATCCTGTCTGACCTAGGGGATTTATCTCTCCTTATGTCTTTCAAAATGTTAAGCTCATCCTCCTTCTTAACATCAACCTGTTGAAGCACATCGGTCTGTTTCATGCTGTTCTCAGAAATGTCAAGGTCCCACTCAGTAGTGAATACTAAAGCAAGGTATTTATTAAGGACATCCACTACTTTCTCCAACCCCAGACGCAAGTTCCCTCAACTATCTCAGATCGGCCCTACCCTCATTCTGGCCATCCTCTTGTTCCTCATGTAAGTGTAGAACGTCTTAAGGTTTTCCTTAATTCTACCTGCTAAAGCTTTTTCATACCCCCTTCCAGCTCTCCTAAGTCCATTCTTCAGTTCCTTCCTGGCTACGTTGTAACCCTCTACAGCGCTGTCTGATCCTGCTTCCTCAACCTATAAGATTTGCTGCAGAAATTCACCAAAGTTCTTTAGAGAACACTTCCAGACACATGACTACTGCCATCTAGAAGGACAAAGGCAGCGGAGATTCCAATGCAAGCGAATTATATAAGAATATTGTTCTGACCTCATTTCTTTCTGTGTCCATCCCAGGAGAAAACCAAATTCCTCCACCCTTCACTTCCAACTGAGCGTTCAATTTCCAGCTGACTGGCTTTCCTCTCATCATTTGATGCAATATTAATGCAGCTGCTTATTTGCTCAACCTTTCCCTCATATTCAGCTCCTGGCAAAACCTTCATCTTTTCCCATTCTGTCCATTCCCCCGGAACAGTCCATATCATTAACCTCCGACTCCACCCAAACATAGGGCCTATAGACATACCCAAAAGATGCACACAGTTGTTTCAGCATTAATCACCAGGTTTACTGGGCGATATGGTGGCTCAGTGCTAAGCACTACTGCCTCACAGCACCAGGGACCTACGTTCAATTCCAGTCTCGGGTGACTGTCCATGTCGAGTTTGTACATTCTCCCTGTGTCTGCTCCGGTTGGGTGGATTGGCCATGCTGAATTATTCATAGTGTCCAGGGATAGGCAAGTTAGCCAAAGGAAATGCATGTTTACAGGAGTGGGATATGTCTGGGTGGGATGCTTTTCAAAGGGGGCACATGGTCTATTTCCACACTGTGATGATTATATAATATCTGAAGAACGGTCACTGGACCTCATCAAGCAATATTGCTAATCATTCCCTTTGTCAAAACAGACTGTGATTTCAGTATTATCTTAGGGCTCAAAGAAAACCCCTAGTTTCTTTTGCCTATTACCAACCAATCTCTCTATTCCTTCTAACCACATCTTCTACAAGAAACAAAAGAGTTGGTGGACATCTTTGCCATTATAGTTGGGACCATCTATTAAGCTGCCTTTATTGCATGAGCCCTTGAACATAAAACCAAACCTACCCCTAGACCTCCCAGTGCCTGAATCCTGATCATTTTACCTCTCTCATTCCTCTCCTTCCTTCCATCATATATTTTCCTCCCTCATCAGTTCTGAAGAACGGTCACTGGACCCGAAACATTCATTCTGCCTTCTCTCCACAGACGCTGCCAGATCTGCTGAGTTTCTGTAGCAATGTTTTGATTTTGTTATCAATGGGATTGACGTGCTGTTGCTGGAACATTTCCACAAGTTCAAGTATATTTAGCTTTGCTGAGGGATATATGTTAGGAGAAAGTGAGGACTGCAGATGCTGGAGATCAGAGTCGAGAGATTGATGCTGGAAAAGCACAGCAGGTCAGGCAACATCCGAGGAGCAGGAGAATTGATGTTTCGGGCATAAGCCCTTCATCAGAGATATATATTGTTCATTTGAAATGAACTGTGGAAATGCATTGTTGAGATTTGAAACTGACACTCCTTTTGATGACTGAGAGCCTGAATAATTTGAGATTCACACAACAAGAGTGGATATCGACATTCAAATATGTCTATAGAAACTGCAATCTTCCATTCATCTTCAGTAAATGGTATATAGACTGGGTGCTGTTCTCTGTACTGAAATGTACTTAAATCTCATTAAGTTCTGCCCTAGAGATCTGACTCATCTAATTTAGCCAGTGGGTGAAACCAGACTGCAACAATCTTTGGCAAGTAATGAGCACTGAGTAAACCTGACAAATATTCCCAGAGCATTATTAAATACTCAAAGTCTTTGGCAACAGTCTGAAATGACACCAGTCTGTTTGCAACCTTGGAGTCAAAATTTACCACAAGATGATATTCCACGGCCATAATCATGACGTCTCCTTTAAGATCAGCTATTTTTATTTCCACAACATCAACCAACGTCACTCCGTCTCAACTGCTCTTGAAATTCTCTTCATGCCTTAATTTCCCTCAGCCTAACTATTCCAACACGCCCCCCAGTTCGTCGCCTACATCCAACTTCCAAAAAACTTCCAAGCACCCATGTGCACACAGAAATATTGGTCCCCAACCAAGCAAAGTCTTGATTTTAAACTTTTCATCCTTGTTTTCAGATCATTCCCCGACCTTGCTCCTCCTGAAAGCTTCTGTGTCCTCCAGCCCCTCCACCTACTGAGATTTCTGTGTTCGCCTCATTCCGCCCGCTTAAGCAACTGGACTTTAAGTGCTCTAACTACTGATAACAATGCCTACAGTCACCTAAACTCCGGAATGCCTTTCCTAAAAATGTCTTACTTTGTTTTTCCCCTTTAAGACACTCCTTAAAGCTGATCATTTTCATTACCTAATCTCGCCATTCTCTTTTTCTGTGTAACGCTCATGTGAAGCACTTTGTAGCATTTTATTACCTCAAAGATAAAGTCATTGTCTTTCTCCTGTGAAGGTTAAAGCGAACCGTGAATGTTTCATTCCTCACTTTCAGTATCATGTTTATGATGGTTTTATTTTATTGATTATTAGCACTCATTGTATCTTAAGGAATGAAACTTGTGCTGTGCTTCGTACCAATCAGAATTACAATGATATCTTTACCAAATACTTTACAAATGTAATAATCAATCCCTTCGAAGCAGCTTACTTCCAAAATTACTGCAGTTTTTGTTAGAAAAAAACTGCCGCACAATGTGAAAATATATTCTGAAACAGTTTCAGGGAAGTCCCTCCTACCCTGGACATACCGGTTTTGCAAGTTCCTGTTGAAACACTGTAATGTCTCATTGGTACAATATAAATTACTCAAAACACAAAATTCTTTACATGATATTATAAAATAAGTATATTTTACTCATTAAAAACAATGTCGTTTGAAGCTGATTTTTACCTGTTCAGATGATAATAATTTTGAAGTGACGTCCATCTCTAAGGTATAATGAAATGATTTTAAAACAATGCAATTGTTTTAAAATCATTTCATTATACTTTAGAGATGGACGTCACTTCAAAAATATTATCATCTGAGCAGTTAAAAATCAGCTTCAAAGGCCAGTTCTTGCAGCTCTACTAAACACAACTAACCTTTTTTAAAATAAATCACACCCTTTACCCAACTGGGTAACAATTACTGTGAATGATGTTCGTGAGAAAATATGTGGAGCTTTCAAATATTGGACAGCATGCTCAATGTTACCTTACCACAGATAGATTAAAGTGAGGAACTTCATTTAATCGAAATATCATCTGTCCACTAATAATGGAATTGTGCTGTTTTTGTGATGACTTTATATACATTTACTGTATTTTCACAAATACAAACAACAATAAATGTCTATCAATGTAATAGATTAACAATGTCAAGGTCAGTTGGTTCCAAGATCCAGTTAGATTTAACAGTACAGCATTGCTACTGCAACACAATGTAAATACGAAATGCACAAGATAACCATCACAGGTACACCGTAAGCAGTACAGGTACAACTGAACAGATTTCACTTTGCGGTGGATGTGAGCCCACTTGGAAGTGAAGCAGGTAGATTCAGAATAACTGGAGCATGACCAAATGGTCAGACTGCCAGTTCAAAGTCTGAAAGAAACTCAGGCACCAATAGATTTCCTTTAAGTTTCTGCATTTGAAAAGATTGTTCTATTTTTAAGCAACACGCAGTTCTGCTTTGCCTAACCTCCTGATTGATGCAGGTGTGTTTGATGTTTTCCCTTAAAAAGTTCAGCTCTACCTAACCTGCGGATACTGAATAGCTTTACTTGTTTTTAATTTTCAACCCTAATACAAATAGTTAACAATTGATCATGTTGTTCTAGCAGATCGATGTATTAATTGAAGAAATATTCTGGGAACTTGGATGTCATCATAATTGGAATAAACAGAGCAACACCCCTTTTAAATTGCATATAAGGAACTGGGTTCTGACTGTGTAACAGGCATAACCTACTGTGGAGCTGAGTAAACCTCAACAAGTGTCCCGGAGCAAGACAAAGTTGGAAGATCTTTGAACAAAAAAAACTGCTGAGTTTTCCATCCCACCCTCAAGAAACAAAAGAGAAATTCGTCATTGTTCAAAAATGGACAAGAAGCAATTGCCTTTACCTGGGTTCTTAAAGAAAGGTCAACAAATACAACTTCCAGAGAACACAGTGAGTATTACCAATTGTGAGAGTAAAGTCATGCAAAACCCTGAAAGGTGTTGTGGAATTTGACGAGTGTGAATTGTGGAGGTTTGCAGTAGGTTCCAAACTACCAACTGGTTACTCCAGATGGAGAAGAGCACAGTGTTTTTGTAGTTATATACTTTTACAGAGCAAGTGTAATTTCTGTTTCAGTTATTTCCTCTCTCTCCCCCAGGCTGCAACTAATGACCATGTAAGTGAAGGTGATGAGAATGTAGAACGAGGGAACTGGTCCTCGAAGGCTGACTACTTGCTCTCGATGATCGGTTACGCTGTGGGTCTGGGCAATGTCTGGAGATTCCCGTACCTGGCTTACAGAAATGGAGGAGGTACTGTAATGAAGTTCAAACTACAGGGCAGAGAAAGCAGAAAGAAATTAAAGGGGTCAACCATTGAAGTAAAAAAAATTCATTTCATTATAGCTGGAAACCCTTTAGTACGAGATAAATCATGTAGATTTGAGCTAAGTATAAAGAATACTAATTTGACTTAGCTTTAAACTGTACATTGTCTAGAAATTCTAGTGAGGATTCCAGATGCAAGTTCACAATGACATAATGATCAGCACTGCTGTTTTACAGTGTCATGGATCCAGGTTCAGTTCCAGCTTTGGATGACTGCCTGTATGGAGTTTGCATGTTCTCCCTATGACTGTATGGGTTTTCCCTAGCACTCCAGTTTCCTCCCGCAGTCACAAAGATGTGCAGGTCAGGTGAATTGGCAATGCTAAATTGCCCATAATGTTAGGTGCATTAGTCAGGGGTAAATATAGGGTAGGTTAATGGGTCTGGGTACGTTACTCTTCACAGGGTCGGCTTGGACTTGTTGAACAGAAGGGCCAGTATTTATACTGTAGGGAATCTAATCTAAAAAAATGTGCAGCCGAGTGAGCCATGCTAGCATCCAAGGCCAAGTGGGTTAGCCATGGTTATTGCTAACTTACGTGGTGGGGATGGGGGAGTCTTCCAAGGGTCAGAATGAATGAATGGCCTCTTTCCACTCTGTAGCGATTCTATGAATCATGCATGCAAATAATGTAAACTTCAATGATATTCCCAAAATAATCTTGAAAGTTGGGTTAATGCAATGCAATGAAAGTGATCAAAGGAAACCAAGAGCAGAAATGTCACAACATTTTTAATCAATACACTGTATCAAAGAGACAGAAAGTATTTTAATTCAGTTTGACATGAATTTGACAAGCTAGGTCTTCTCCTGCTTCACTTTGTTGATGGACTGAATTTCAGAACTAGAACTAAGCATTAAACATGCTCCATACATTCATGTATATGGACATCATAAATTTCTTTGGAAATTATGATATGGCCAATTGAATAGGTGAGACTGAAGACTCATTGATTATTCTGTGCAGTGCCAGAGAGAAGTCTTTCAGAATAGAGGGATGAATGTCAAACAGTTACATATTTTCAATAAAAAACAATACCTATGCCCTGTCCTTACAGAGGTTTAGAGTGCTAATTACTTTTTTTTAGAATCCCTACTATGTGGAAACAGGCCATTTGGCCCAACAGGTTAACACTGACCCTGTGAAGAGTAACCCATCCACACCCAATCCCCTGTCACTCTGCATTACTAATGCACCTTACCTACACATCCCCGAACACTATGGACAATTTAGCATGGCCAATTCACCCTAACCTGCACATCTTTGAACTGTGGGAGGAAATTGGAGCACCCAAAAGAAACCCACGCAGACATGGGGAGAATGTGTAAACTCCACACAGTTAGCCGCCCAAGGTTGGAATCGAGCCCGGGTTCCTGTAAGGCAGCATTGTTAACCACTGAGCCTCCATGCTGCCCCATAATAATCTAAAATTAAATTGATCTTCCCTGAAAATAGTACTTCTATGAAAATATCTCCAGCATTTGACATCCTTTAGAAATGAGTAATATCCAACTCCGGGGCATTGTCAGAAGGGGGTGAGACAGAGCACTGCCCTTTCACACAGACTGCTTAATATGTCTGGAGATCGTGCACAGAACTTCCAGCCTTTTTCTTCCTCATGTTTATGTGAAACATTCATATTTCCATATTATGTGTAACAAGAAGCATTTACAAAGCAACTTCTCCAATTTCTGAACAGAGCCCTACCCTTAGGAATCAGATTACAGGATGTCTTTAAATATATAATCGCTAAAGAATTATTCACAAAACAGGTTAGCTTACTCACATACCTTCAGCTCAGGTTTCCACTTCCAAGTCATTTCTTGCCTTAGTTTTGCTAGAGATGCGCAAGTATTGGGAATGCTCCTTTAAGTTAGTTTGAAAAATATTCCCATTGGCTTCTCTTTCCATACTTTAAGTTACAAGGAAACCTCCCATCAATATAAATCATTCCAATGAAATGTCATTGGACTATGGCACTTGAAAGTACACAGGTGTAAAAAATCTTTCTGTTTCCTGACCATCATGTGAAAATAGATAGGTGTAGAATGCAGATTATATTGAAATCTACTTCGCCGCTGAATGTGATACGTATCAAAACAATTTTAATACAATCTGCTCCCTATATCTCAGATCTTGAAGGGATTTGAGTATAGGAGCAGGGATGTCTTGCTGCAATTGTACAGGGCATTGGTGAGACGATGGCTGGAATACTGCAGGCAGTTTTGGTCTTATCTGAGGAAGGACGTTTTGGCTATGGAGGGAGTCCAGTGAAAGTTTAGCAGACTACTCCCTGGGATGGTAGGACTGATGTATGAACAAGGACTAGATTAGTTTAGACTATTTTTACTGGAGTTTGGAAGAATAAATCAGGGAAGTGAGGACTGTCATAGAACCCTATAAAATTCTAACCATGCTAATGAGAGTGGCACAGGGCTCAATGGTTAGCATTGCTGTCTCACAGCACCAGGGATCTGGGTTCAATTCCTGCCTTAGGTCACTGTCTGTGTGGGTTTCCTCCCATAAGCCAAAGATGTGCAGGTTAGGGTGAATTGACCATGCTAAATTGCCCATAGTGTTCAGGGTTAGGTGCTTTAGTCAGGGTAAATGTAGGGGAATGGATCTAGATGGGTTACTGTTTGGAGGGTTGGTGTGGATTTGTGCCAAATGGCCTGCTATAGGGAATCTAATCTAAAAGCAAATGCAGGAAGAATGTTCCCTATGGGAGGAGAAAGATTTAAAAGGCTTCTGAGGGGCAAGCTTTTCACACAAAGGAAAATTTGTAAATGGAATAAACTACTAGAGGAAGTGGTAGATGCAGGTACAGTTACAACACTTGGACAGGTACATGAATAGGAAAGGTTCAAAGGGATTTGGGCCACACGCAGGCAAGTAGGATTAGTTTAATATGGGAAACTTAGTCAGCATGGACGAGTTGGACCAAAGGGTCTGTTTCCATACTGTATGACTCTATGACTATGACTTTATGACTGGAGAGTCCAGAGCTAGGGGTCACAGTCCATATGGGCCATCTAGGACGAAAATGAAGACAATCTCTTCACCCAGAGATAGTCTGTGGAATTCTTTGCCACAGAATGTAGTTGAGGCCAAAATGTTGGATATTTTCAAGAAGGATTTAGATAAGGCTCTGAGGGTTTAAGAGATCAAGATTATGGTGAGAAAGTGGAAACAGGGTACTGTGCTGGATGATCGACCGTGATCGTAATGAAGAGAAAGAGCAGGCTCGAAGGGCCAAATAGCCTACTCCTGGCCCTAGTTTCTTAGTTTCCAATTTAATTCCCAAAATTCATGTGGTACTTTTAAATGAAATATGTAAAGGAACAACATAAATTGGTTTCATGAATTGTTCAATGACCTGCTTCACTGCCTCACTTGGAAAGAAGGTGAAAGTTGATTTTCTGTGCTCTCTGCCACACATTCTAACTGAAGTTCATTCAATAGCAATAGAGGCCACGTCAAGGTAGACGCATCAATAAAAGCCAATTATAAATTCAGGGAGGCTATTGCCTGTGGGTTTTCAGTCATTCAATTATAAAAAGTAGCTGAAAATGTGTTGCTGGAAAAGCGCAGCAGGTCAGGCAGCATCCAGGGAACAGGAGAATCGACGTTTCGGGCATAAGCCCTTCTTCAGGAAGAAGGGCTTATGCCCGAAACGTCAATTCTCCTGTTCCCTGGATGCTCCCTGACCTGCTGCGCTTTTTCAGCAACACATTTTCAGCTCTGATCTCCAGCATCTGCAACCCTCACTTCCTCCTCAATTATAAAAAGTACCTAATTTATTAAAGACCTTTTTTTGTTTCCCAAATTGTTCGGTTATTATTCACTGCGGATATTTACTTTATCTGGAAATTTGAACTTGCTCTACCGTTTACCTGAAGTAGTGGTGATATCTGATGAATTAACCATCTCTTTAAGTAAAGTAATTACTTTCATTCATTCATGGAATGAGTGCATCGCTGCCTGCCCCTAGTTGCCCTTGAGAAGGTGGTGGGGAGATTCTGTCTTGAACTGCTGCAGTCCGTGTGCTGTAGGTTGACCTACACTTGCTAGGGTGCCAGTTCCACGATTTTGACTCAGCAGCACTGACATAATGGCAGACTCTTCATTTCTTAGTGAGAAATCAAAGCAAAAGATATTGTATTTCAGATGTCATAATCAATTCCATTTAAATCCCATGACTGTGTAAACACGCATATTTACAGGTGCAATTTGTGACTTTTTGAGTGCTAGGGACTGGATAAAAAGAACCTGAATGTTAATTTCTCGTCGTTTGTTTTTGTATTCAATACTGAGTACCTTCTGCAGTTAAACTGTAATGAGCTTCCTCGTCAAAATTGTGTTCTTGTTCGTTAAATGTTCAGTCGCAAACGACATGAATTATCCCCTGTAACATTTTCTAACATTTCAATCTTTTTCAGGCGCATTTCTGATTCCCTACATAGTCATGCTGACACTTGCTGGAATCCCCTTGTTTTTCTTGGAGTGTTCCTTTGGGCAGTTTGCCAGCCTCGGGCCTGTGGCAGTGTGGAAAGCTGTGCCAATATTACAAGGTGAAAGTTTATTTAGCAACTAAGCTGAAATAATGCTATTTATTTCATAGTAATACTTTGGCTCCTATCATCAGATAGGAAAATAAGCTGGCCTTACTGAATTATTGTTGAAAATTGGATTTTTTGTACACTTTTAAAAATACAGACACAGATAATGATGTGACATGCACAGCAAATAAATATTTGCTTTCATCTTTTGCAAGATATTATACCCAACACAAATTCTCTACCTTTCATCTCAACTGATTTTTTTTTCCACTTATCCTGAGTGTGAATTGACAGTAGTTGGGCGGGGTGGCGGGGGGGGGGGGGGGGGGGGGGGGGCTGCCCAGCATGGGTTCCACTTGTGAACCAGCAGAAGGAAATGGCTATGGTAGGGGGTCAGCAACAATGTGAAGGAAACTGCACCCCACACTTTTACAGACAATGCCATCGGCCCTGCGTAAAGTTCAGTTCCTGGTTATAGACTTTGCATCCTGCCTCCTTTCTCCGGAACAGTCGAAACTTAACTCAGAGTATCTCCGTTTCACTTTTTTAAACCTTGAGGTCACTGAAGGTAATTCGAAGATTGATATTATTCATAAAATGTGGAGAAAGTAATTCAGTCCTGATGCAGAGCTGTCAGAGTGTACAGCTCAGTAGCACAACTAGGCTGCAGACTCCCCCAGGTCCTTAAACAGAGGAGGGGACAGAAAATAGACAAACACCATGTTCCTGCTATAGGAAAGTGGTTGTTAAACTTGAAAGGGTGCAGAATGGATTTACAAAAATGTTGCCTGATCTGGAGGGTTTGAGTTACAGGGAGAGGCTGAATAGGCTGAGGTTATTTTCCCTGGACGTTGGAGGCTGAGGGGTGACCTCATAGAGGTTTATAAAATTATAAGGACCACAGATAGGATGAATTGCCTATCCCAGTGTAGGAGAGGCCAAAACTTGAAGGCATAGGTTTAAGAAGAGGGAGGAAAGTTTGAAAAGGGACCTAAGGGGCAACTTTTTCATTCAGATTGTGATGTGTGTATGGAACAAGTTGGCAAGTTTTAGGATTGCGATGAACTTTCTTGGTCATTCCAAATTTCTGGAGCACGGAGCTCCGTGTGATTTATTGAATCAAATGTTTTGGTCAGGTCAATGAAGGTGATGAGCAGTTTCCGCTGTTGTTCTCTTAAAGATCTAAACCAGGCTGGACTTTCTCAGGCACAAGAAGGAGGTAATGCAGGAGAATGAGTATCAGGATTTTCCCTAAACCAAACAAGAGGGAAATACCTCAGAAGTTTCCACAACATGATTTATTTCTATACTTGGAAGAAAGTTATAAATGCAATATTCCTGAAGTTCGGGTGGAGGGGGAAGGGAAAATCCCGAAAATCCCTTTTTCTTCCTGAGTCCACAGGAGGAGTGCATGAAAGTTTCAGGTCTGAAAATCCCCAGCAGCTTAAAGGATCTTTCACCTTTCCAATGGCGCGTCAGAAACAGGGCAACCAATTTGCAGACAGCAAGCGCTCACAATAGCAATTTGGTAACTGCATAACTTTTTTATTATTTTACTGCTGTTGATTGACAGATAATTGTTTAAAATTTGTCACCTTTCAGGGAGAAAGCTGCTGTCTTTGAAATAGCACCATGTCTTTTTTAACACCCACAGGAGAGAACAGTAAAGAGAGCAATTTAATGTCACAACCAAACGGCAGTACCTGTAATATTGCAGCACTCTCTCTACTGCATTGCAGGGTCAGTCTGTGCACAAGTAAGCCCACAACCCCCGTTCATCTTGAAGTGAGAGGCCTGTGAACAGAGCAATTGACAAAAATATAAGCATTTGCATCGAGCTGCTTTGTAATCAAGTGAGATCATTCTAATGAAATATTTAAATACCAAAAACAGCACAAGTTTTGGACACCACCCACCTCCTTCTCACCAAACGACAATCAGTGTATACACCAACCAACTTTCCACTCTTTCAATGATACTCTGTCTTCCCACTCTCTCAGTGTACCCTGGTATTCTCCCTCATTCTCAATTTATCACTCCTTTTATCCTTATTTAGTTCTAGAGAAAGACATGCACACAGGCAGTAGTTTGTTAATCAATTTGTTTGACAGTGAAAAAAAACAAATACTGCCATTAAAAGTTTCTAATTTACATTGCTTTCTCTGTCCATTTAAAGGTGTGGGAATCACCATGGTCCTAGTATCGACATTTGTGACCATTTACTACAACTGCATTATCGGATACAGTCTGTACTACCTGTTTGCTTCCTTCCAATCGCCCCTGCCGTGGGCAGACTGTTTCAGTTGGTGGGGAGCAGATGAAAAATGCAGCAGGACTCCCAAAGGTACAGTGCTCAATTCTACTGGAGAAAGTATAGATACCTGGAGAAAGTGAGGACTGCAGATGCTGGAGGTCAGAGTTGAGAATGTGGTGCTGGAAAAGCACAACAGGTCAGGCAGCATCTGAGGAGCGGGAGGATCAGGGCTTATGCCTGAAACATCCTGTTCCTCAGACGCTGCCTGATCTGCTGTGCTTTTCCAGCACCACACTCTCAAGAGTATAGATGCCAACTGTTTATTTTAAATTCAATACAGATTAAAATTGTTAAAGAAGCAAGAACTTAAACTGCTGATTGCAAGGCAACCTATGTCATTCATCCCTGTACTTTACATGAAATTATTCACTCCTTACTCCCAGTCCAACCCACTCCCTGTCCCTAACACTGCTTAATAAATAGCACAAGACTCACTTACCACACTCCAAAAGCGGCCACTTTTTTTTGGTCTACTTCATTAACATCATTTTGTGGTCATATAACATCTTGAGTCTAACAAAATGCTCTGAGTCACATATGTTTAATTGAACGTTCAAAACTGCACATCCTCTTCAGTTAAAGTTTAGCACAAAGTAGGCTGGAGCCAGTAATGCAGAGCAGCAGCTATGTTAAAGGCCCATGTTAATGAAAATTCCAAGCCACTATATCTGCTGGATCCTGTTAGTATCTTCAAATAAATCAGTGTCTTCCTCTGCAATTCCTTCTAGTTATATATTCCACACTGACCCCCTTCATTTCTCCACCTTTGGCCTTTTAAGTTTCCACAGCAGAACCATGACTGATGGAAACTTACTCAGCTTCCCAAATCCCAATTAAAAAGACTCAATACATAAGGATTCATTACAACTTGTGTAGTTGCTAATTTTATTTTACAAATAGGCTGATGAGACTAATCTTCTCCATTGAAAGTATGCTCTCTAATTTGTTTGTCTGTAAACAATATGCATCCTCTAAATCTGGCTGTGGGACTCTACTCCTTAAAGAGTCCTTTCGTACAGCTCTCAAAGTGGTATCAAGAATACAGATCTCCCTGCCCACAAATCAGGATTAGCAGACCCCTGTCAGGGTACATCGTGCTATTTTTTGAAGGGGGATTTCTACATTCATTGGCAACATCTATTGCCCAGAGGGTAGTTGAGAATCATCCACATCGCTATGGGTCTGGAAGCACATGTAGGCCCAGTCCAGATCAGGATAGCAGTTTCCTTTCCTAAAGGGCATTAGTGAACCAGAGGGTGTTTTTTTTTCCCCACAACAATGTGTTTCATGGTCATCATTCGACTCCTAATTCCAGATTTTTTTTTTGTCTTCCACTGAATTGAAATTCTACCATAGCAGAATTCAAGGCCAGGTTCCCAGGACATTATCTGGATCAACAGTCCAGCGATGATATCACTGGGCCATTGCTTTAGTCAAGTTTATGGATACATCATTGCTGTCTTTGTGATACAAAATGGGAGCATTTATATGGTCATAAAGCAGGAGAAATGAGGACCTATGTTTCATTGTACATTGCAATCCTCAAGACTTTGTCTTCACTAGGACTGTGCAATGGTCAATCCTCACCATACTGTCATGGAAGAATACATCTGCAACAAATAGATTGATGAGGACAAAATCAAGTAGATTTTTCCCTTTTGTTGACAGCCTCAGTTCATGCTACAGATCCAGTCTAGTAGGTATGTCCGTTAAGACTTGGCCAGCTCTATCGCCAATCTATAGAGGAATTACTAAGTTACTCTTGGTGATGGGTATTGTAGTCTTCCACCTAGTGTATATTCTGTGTCCAGTGCCACAGTCACTGCTTTCTCCAAGTGTGATTCACCATTGAAGTATGTTGGTTCATCAGTCAAGACGAGGAATTGGAATCTAGCAGTGCAGAAGTTGACTATTATGATTCCTACATTGCAAAAGCTTCAAAAATACTTCTTTTACTGTAGAACACTTTGTGATTCCAAATGTTGTCACTTCCTTAATGAAAATGCATGTCTTTTAGTCTTCTAAATTCCATATTTTCTAGATCCACTCTGCAATCTCACTCTGAATGATGGATATTTTGAAATTGTTAATACAACATGGCTGCAGACAAACAATGAAACTTGTCCAAATGGATCAGAAATCTCCATTCCTCACCAGGGTCCGAGTGAGCAATACTGGGAGTAAGTACGTGCTGTGGAGAGCTACACCTATAACCTGCATAGCTGGACCAGTAACTCCTCTTGAGACACTTGATTGCTGAATGCCTTGTTTAATCAATGAAAAGAATGTATAAAAATGCAATTGTCATTGAGAATTAAATAGGTCAGGGCATGGACAAGCATTTACAGTCATAGAGTTGTACAACATGGAAACAGACCCTTCAGTCCAACAAGTCCATGCTGACCATGTTCCCAAACTAAACCAAGCTTTCCTGTTCATGTACTTATCCAAATGTCTTTTAAATATTTTAATTGTACCCACAGCCAGCACTTCCTCAGAAAGTGCATTCCACAAGCAAACCACCCTCTTTTCTAAGCAATTTGCCCCTCGTGTCTTTTTTATATCTCTCTCCTCTGACCTTAAAATATGTGCCCTGGTCTTGAAATCCCCCATCCTAGGGAAAAGACAACTACCATTAACTTCATCTACAGCCCTCATTATTTTATAAACTTCATTCAGGTCACCTCTTACCCTCCTGACTCCCAAATGGTATATTGCCTCCAAAGAGCCAGGAGGAAGAATATTATGGAGTTGGCATAGGATATCCTGTGGGGAGAACAAAAATAGCCAGCAGTTGGCATCCATAATAGAACCAAGGACATGTTGTGGTTCTTCCAACAAAGTCTCCAGGGCTGTGCTCGATGGTGGAGGATCATTAGCCAATTTGGTAGTGGTTCGCAGTTGGACCTTCATCAGAATAACCATCTTTCAGTTAGTAACTGAGTTATTTTCAGAGAGGGAAGGGCCCAAACCTCCAGAGCCCACTCTGATTTACCTGTAGAGTGCCCCCCCTCTGGTGATGGTCCACCTGCAGCCCCATCAATCGCAGCAGCAGTGGGAAGAGGCTATTAGTGGTTATTAATTGTCCACTTAAGGGTGTCCATTGTTAGCAGGATGGAAAAGCTAATCAGAAGCCTTCTTTCCTCACATTTAATCAAAATGGATGCAGAAAGGCAGCTGGATGCTCACTCCCCAATCTTCCTGCCCAATCAAATGCCTGCTCCTCCACCTCCAAATACCACCAGAGAGTGTGGGTAATTCTGCCCGGCAACACTGTCCCTCTCTCTGCAATGGTGTCCAGTATTTTATATTTGCACTGTGCTAATCTCAGTTCACAAATTTCTATATTCTTTATGCTCCTTTTACTTGATGGCAGCAGAAAATAAAGACTGGGTAGCATAAACACAAAGGAAATAAAGATGAAATTTAATTTTAATCTATTGCCAATTCACTTCTAAACACAGTATTCACTCTCTTTATATTTCAAATCAATTATTATGGGTGGCACAATGGTTTTATGGCTCAGTGGTTAGCACTGCATTAGGGATGCAGGTTCAATCCCATCCTCACACGTCTATCTATGTGGAGTTTGCACATTCTCCCCGTGTCTGCATGGCTTTTCTCTGGGTGCTCAGGTTTCCTCCCACAGTCCAAAGATGTGCAGGGTTAAGTGGATTGGCCATGCTAAATTGCCCATAGTGTTCAGGGATGTGCACATTAGGTTGATTAGCCATGGGAAATGCTGGGTTACAGGGATAGGTTAAGGGGTCGGGTCTGATTGGGATGCTGTTCAGAGGGTTGGTGTAGATTTGATTGGCTGAATGGCTTGCTTCCACACTGTAGGGTTTCTATGATGAAGTGTTATTGTCTAAAAAATCAAATGCAATGAATAATTTGCACTGACAAGACTTTTTTTTTCATTTTATTTAGTAGTGTGGCTTTGCACCGTAGCAGCTCAATAGATGAGACTGGGCCGGTAGTCTGGTATTTAGCCCTCTGTCTGCTGCTAGCCTGGATTATAGTTGGGATAGCACTATCTAAAGGAATCAAATCTTCAGGAAAGGTAAAATGACTGGTTGTGAATAGAATTAAAATTAGTGACAAAATAAATTTTTCTGCAATGATACATGAATAAATTTGTAAAATGGACAGGCTTCTGCCCAAAACATCAATTTTCCATCTCCTCGGATGCTGCCTGACTTGCTGTGCTTTCCCAGCACTACATTCTCGACTCTAATCTCCAGCATCTGCAGTCCTCACTTTTGCCAGGTTTATCTCAAAGCTAATACTAACTCTCTCTGCGGAGAGTGTGAGATCTGCAGTTCATGAGCACTTTGGGCCTGAATAGGATGTGGGCAATTTTCTCCTGTGTGATGTAACAGCCACAGATTAGGCATTTTTCCACACGCGACAACTTCAAACATGATTTTCTGTTGAAAAACATGAGAAATTAGAGCTGGTTACAGATTGGCAAGGGAAATCAGCATCCTAGTTAAACATTAAATTGACAGATGGACAAATGAAATAGAGAGTGAATCAAAGGATGTTATAGAGAGAGACTAAGGGAAGGGGAAAGACAGGAAATTTCAAAGAACAACTTTATACCTGAAGTTCCATGGTGTAGATTGTTCAATTTCAAGATCAGAGGTTGATTGACTTGAGATTAACCAAGTGTCACTTCATTAACAAGGTATTTACAGTTTGTTTCATTGGATGACTACATTTCTGTCATGTTTCAAGTATGTAGTATATGTGTAAATCCACTAAGCTGTTAAAATTAATAGGAGGCTAGAAGGCATTTGTGTAAAGCCGACAGCAGAATATGACAGGAAGTTGATCAAATTGGAGAGATTTCTAGCTCACAGCTCTTTATCCCAGAACTTGCTGGTTGATTTGCACATAAATAAGTGTTACGAACATATCATTCTTGCAGCACGATCCAGACTAATACTTAAACTGTGTTAAAAGTATCTTCACAGTAGTCATTACTTTTTTATTTAGCTATTGGTTCATTCTCTGCTTTATTAGTTTGTCATTAAATTGGATGCAATTGATATACTAACAGGAAAATCTAACAACAATTTGTGGGTGGCACGGTGGCACAGTGGTTAGCACTGCTGCCTCACAGCGCAAGAGACCCGGGTTCAACTCCCGCCTCAGGTGACTGATGGTGTGGAGTTTGCACATTCTCCCTGTGTCTGCGTGGGTTTCCTCCGGGTTCTCCGGTTTCCTCCCACAGTCCAAAAATTGCCCGTAGTGTTAGGTGAAGGGGTAAATGTAGGGGAATGGATCTGGGTGGGTTGCGCTTGTTGGGTCGAAGGGCCTGTTTCCACACTGTAAGTAATCTAAACTTACTCTCTCTGGTCAGGTGGTTTATTTCACTGCAACATTCCCTTATCTGGTTCTCATCATACTTCTGATCCGAGGTGCTACTCTGGATGGAGCCTATAAAGGAATTGAATACTACATTGGATCCCAATCAAACATCACTAAATTGAGAGATGCTGAGGTAAATATGCCAGGGTAAACCAAATAATTTCAATTATGTTATTCTGTTAACCTTTAATTTCCTGGTTAATTATTAGTTGATCTCATGCAAAAGTCGACCCACTATTTTTGGCCAAAAAATCTGGAATTTTCCATATATCTCGAGTAAATAGCAACCCTAGTTCTTCATAGATAACAAATCAACATTTATGAGTCAAGGTATTATCCTGTACATAAATGTTGCAATGAGGAAATGAATATTTTTTCATGCTATTATGTGATTTGATGTAAAATTCAAACCAATATTAGTGTATGGGTTTCTTAAGTTCATTATTAAACGAGCTCTATTACTGGTATAATTGGTATTCACGTTCTGTATGACCATTCTGTTTCACTCCGGGCCTCCAGTCTACTCTATTCTGGCCCTCGGCTGCACCAATGATGTCATCGCCGCTCCAAGGTAAGTGCTTTTTTTTAAAAAACGTGAGAATAACAAGAAAAAAAATTGGACGGAATAACAACTAATTCGTTTTTGTTTCAATTGTCTTTATCCAATAATTACCATCATTCATTGTGTTTTTTTTTCTTTATTCGTTTAGAGAGCAATTGGGCTTCTGCTAATGATATGGTTTTTTGGACTGTAGCATGAATTTCAGCCCCTCAAAAGTTGTTTCTATGTAATAGTTGACCCCATAAGTTTAATCTTAAAACATAGTCGAAAAGACTCAACTTTTACATGAGGATATGCAGTACATGTTTGAAGTAAAATTTGTGCTGCTCTTGAACTTTAGGGAAAATTGATTTCAGTCACTGTATTCTGATTGCTTTAGAATTAGAAAGTATTTGTAAGTGAAAGCTAGCAATGAAAGTTAATGATTTAATGTGTGCTGTCTAAGATGTAGCCATTTGCAGGTGGAATGGGATTACAATAGCAGAATGGGCTGTGATTAAATGAAACAATGATTGCATAGAATGACATATCTGTATTGGAATGGACAGAGTAGATTACAATTATAATGGCCACCATTTCTCTTTGCTTGTAAACAATCTGGTAAAAGATTATCTGTTAAATATCTAAATATGTTAGCTGGGAAGCCACCAAGTAACAATTAAGACAATTCAACAAACTATTAATTGACATTGAGATTTGATTGTTAGTTTTACTACAATTCTGATGGAGTTCTGGTGAATCTTCGATTTGTGCTGCTTTCAACGATGGTGACAGGGGCTTACATTAAGCTGAAACTGAAGCTTAATTAAACACAGTTCTGAAGAAGGATCACTGAGCCTGAAGCGTTAACTCTGATTTCTCTCCACAGATGCTGAGATTTTCCAGTGGTTTCTGCTTTTGTAACTTAATTTAGCTGTAAGTTTCTTGTAAACAGAGCTGTGCAAAGCTTTTGATCCCCTTTTGGGAATTGGAAAAGGAAAATGAATAAATGTATGTCATACTATTTAACAAAGACTCCATTGGCTGAAGGGATTTTCATTCAGTCAGCTCACCATTGAGCTCTGAAACTACTTCCCACAGATTACTCATGGTTAATGCAGTGTTACCTGTCACAGTTCAGAATGTCATGCAAAAAAGTCCCACAGCTGATTAACTCTGCTTTCTATTTTCCAGGTCTGGAAAGATGCTGCCACACAGATTTTCTATTCACTGTCAGTCGCTTGGGGAGGTTTAACAGCACTGTCATCCTACAACAAATTCCACAACAACTGTTATACAGATGCCATCATTGTCTGTATTATTAATTGTGCTACCAGTGTGTTTGCTGGGTTTGCCATCTTCTCCATTCTTGGACATATGGCTCATAAACAAGACAAGCTTGTTTCAGAGGTTGCCCAGTCAGGTACCTGCCCATTCACCTTATCGTCTTTTGTTAAGAAAAAGTGTTAGATAAAATTGTCCGACAATCTCAGCTATTCCACAGTCTGCCTCCTATAGTTTTACCTGGTAATAGTTTAAGGTAATAGTGCTGTAATCTAAACAAGCAACAGCAATGCTAACTGTTAAGCTGCTTGTGACAAGAATAATAAGGATTTGCAAGAATATCAACGAGTCTCACAACTTAAAACATCTTGAACAACATAATCATGACTTAATATAATCATGGCAGAGTGTGCTGACAATCAAGTCTCATATTTCACACGTCATCACCAATGTGTACCCACCCAAATAAAATCACCATTTACCAGACAAAGCACTATTCACGATAAAAGTAATTTACATGGTTTTGTCATTGATGGGAAAATAGTTTTATTTATTGTAAACAAACTTTTTCTTTAACAGTTGGCAAAATAAGATTACTAACTTACTAATATGTGGCTTAAGTTATACCCATTTGAAACCCAAACACATACCCATGCTTTCATTCACAAATAGGACTGACAAAAAATAGAATAGTTTCATTTGACACAAATGCTATGCATGGGAGAATATAGATAGGGAGTAATGAATTCTGGTGCTCAAGACCACAAAAGTGGATAGTTAAGTCCAAGATTATTTTGATTCTAGCACTGATGACACGATGTTGTATGCAGAATGATGGTTACTCTTCAATTCAATTGCTGATTGGGTGTACCTGGGTCTTACCTTGCATTAGAATTCTTTCAGAAGGTCTCTCGGTTTTTATCTTTTCACTCAGAGAGAGATGTAACAGGAAATGCTTCTTGTTTATGGCCTCTAATCTACAGAAAATCACAGCTGGACCAATCTAAAGGCTGTTCTCAAGCAATGTTTCCTTAGCTCAAAGGCTCATGGTGTCACTCTGTCTCAAAAGTGCCCACCTCATTGCTCTGAAAACTAATATAGAATGCATAGCTAGTGTGTCCACCACACAATCTCACTTGATCTTCAAGTTGAAGGAGCAATGTAATAATCCAGGTGCTTTTAGCTACATAGCTATGTCCAGCTTCCATTTTCCAGTTTATTGTCCAAAAGAAATAAAATGCAGTCCCTTTCAATATTAGATTCTTTTTGAAGGTAGGGAGGTTTATTGGGCAAGGTGATATTTTTGCTTCTCATAACTAGTACAATGCTAATATGATTAATGTTTCCCTAGCTACCGAGTATGAAGGGGTTGTACATCTTTTTCCCAAGATGTGGGCATCACCGGCTAGGTCAGTATTTGTTGCTCATCCCTAATTGCCCTGAGAAAGGTGCTAGTGAGATGCCTCCTTGAATCTCTGCAGTCCTGCAGCTGTTAGTTCACCTACAGTGCTGTTAAGAAGAGACTTCCATGAGAAGAGTTTGGGCAGATCCAAGCTGCTCATGCTGTGCAAGGAACTAATGCACCAATTAGCACTTACTTGGAAACATCACTCTGATCAACTCCAAGATAGCTTCTATGAGCAATGAGAAATGGTCACACTGCCACAACGATTGGTAGAGTAGGGTAGAGGGTTCTATACTCTGCAGACAACTGTGATAAAAACTTGAGGTGCACAATAACTCAGGAAGCCCAACTGGAAAGGAGTATCTTTTATTGTTGAACACCAAAATAGAGCCACTACAGTCCACAAGCTAGTCCCGGCCCAGGGCATGCTATTCTACATACCAATCTCTGGGTCTGCTTTATCTCTTTTTTTTATTTAACCTGTTCGGAGATGTCAATACAGACCTTTGGAGGCAGGTGGAACTTGAACCTGGGCCTCCTGGTAAAGTGGCAGGGACACTACCACTATAAAGGGCTCAGGTGATGAGTTCCAGCTGGGCCGACCCTTGCCTGTTACGAAGAGAACTCACACATGTTGAGCTCCACAGGGAGATTCCTTCATGATTTACCATGTGTCTTGTAAGGAGTTGTCACAAGGTGTGAAATGAAAACTGCCCTGTTAACATCTCTACCCTCACTGTCCCTGATATAATAAATACAAAATCTCAGGCTGCAATATAAATTCTGAACAAAAGTTATATTTTTTTGGTAAAATGGATTGTCAATTAATTAATATGTCTTAAATAAATGGTGCAATTTACAGTATCGTTAGCTTATGTACCATTAATTACACAATTTCTCTTTTGATTCACTGTCTAGGTTTCGGTTTGGCTTTCATTGCTTACCCAGAGGCCCTTGCACAGTTGCCAGTGGCACCTTTATGGTCCATTTTATTTTTCTTCATGTTGGTCACTCTGGGACTGGATAGTCAGTTTGCAAGTATAGGTAAGAGTCACATTATTTCCAAGTATTTCCTTCTTTAGTTATCCCTCACATATCACTGATTTAAGTATTCAGGGCGCTGCATCTTTGTGGGGCTACATTATGTATAGTTATTTATTACTTAAAATGTACACTGTTCTACCTCTTTTAGATCAAAATGAATGGCACTTGTTAACTTGGAAGCCATTTACCACAGTTTGCTCATTTGCACAACCTAATCCCACCTTAATGACATGCTTCCATCGACATGTCACCTATCTTTTTATCATTGGCTACCTTGTATAAATGGCTTTCCATGCTGATATCTAGGTCATCTGTAAATTTGGTGGACAGTTGAAATCTCTCTACAAATTCATGGAGGGCATCAAAAATCCCACCTGGTCATTTAGAGAATTGACCGATAATACCTACTCTCTCTCCCTGCCACTCATCCAACCTCCTTAGCAGGGTCAATCAATGGCCTCAATTTCAATGAGTTTCAACTCTAGCTAACCATCTCTTACAAGGAAACTTAATCAAATGCTGTCAAAAAGGCCATATAAATAACAACCTCTGCAGACATTTCCTTACCCACAACTTTTATTACCCCTTCAAAGAAATCAATCAGATTCACCTATCGGAAGGATGTTGTGAAACTTTAAAGGGTTCAGAAAAGATTTGCAAGGATGTTACCAGGGTTGGAGAATTTGAGCTATCAGGAGAGGCTGAACAGGCTGGGTCTGTTTTCCCTGGAGCATCGGAGGCTGAGGGGTAACCTCATAAGGTTTATAAAGTCATGAGGAGCATGGATAGGATAAATAGACAAAGTCTTTTCCCTGGGGTGGGGGGAATCGAGAACTAGAGGGCATAGGTTTAAGGTGAAAGGGGAAAGATGTAAAAGAGACCTAAGGGGCAACTTTTTCACGTGTGTGTTGTACATACGTAGAATGGGCTGCCAGAAGAAGTGGTAGAGGCTGGTACAATTGCAACATTTAAAACGCATCTGAATGGGTATATGAATAGGAAGGGTTTGGAAGAACATGGGCCAAATGCTGGCAGGTGGGACTAGATTAAGTTAGGACGGCACGGTGGCACAGTTGCCTTACAGTGCCAGATGCCTTGGTTCAATTTCTGCCTCAGGCAACTGTCTGTGTGGAGTTTGCACATTGTCTGCATGGGTTTCCTCCGAGTGCTCCGGTTTCCTTCCACAGTCCAAAAATGTGCAGGTCAGGTGAATTGGCTATGCTAAATTGCCTGTAGGAAGAATGTGCAAAGTCCACACAAGCATTTGCCCAAGACTGGAATTGAACCCAGGTCCCTGGTGCTGTGAGGCAGTAGTGCTAACCACTCAGCCACCATGTGACCCATTTCTGTCCATTTACTCATGACAGATTTGTACCCTTCACTCTGGAATCTCAGTTGCACCCATGAAGTCAGATTTGACTAAATCTGGGATCGGGGAAATGGTTTCACATTTCTCCCTTTTAAACAAAACACTGAGTTCAATCATGTTATGATCACTGCGAAGTAAATATTTCACTGGCCATTAAACTCTTAATTAATTCTGGCTCATTAATTCTGGCTAATTAATCTAATATGAATCTTATTGGTTTTGAATATGTTAAGCTGTATTATGAGGGCTGTGCTGCAGTGCCCCACACTGAAGATATTCATGACATTTTGGCTTTTTCACCACTGTGGTATGGCACTGAGGAGCTTACTTGCAGAGTGATAAAGTTATCAACTTGTCCAAAGGTCAGTTTAAATGATTCCTGTAGTCCTGGAATAAAGACAACTTGAGTACAAGCAAGCCTTGTGATGACATTCTGTTTATAATATTGTAAAGGCCTGACCCAGACCACTGAATGCTTCAGAAAGTGAGCATTTAGTGAGAAGACTACATCATCACCAGGCTTTCTGCTGTAATGGTGGATTTTAGTGAGCTGTGGAAATTATTAATCATTGATTGCATTTAATATTTTGTTTCTTCAGAAACAATTATAACAACCTTGCTGGACCAGTTCCCTAACTTTCTACGAACAAAACGCATTTTTGTGACATCTGGCGTGTGTTTGATATTTTTTTTCTTGGGCCTTGTATGTGTAACACAGGTATGCCTGTCTTTTAATACTGTGTATCGTGTCTACATTGTGGTGCTGATTGTCATTGAAATCTGCAGTTTCACAGGATTCAGGGATTAGGAAGGATCTTCTATGTTGGTCCTGTCTTTCTTTTCCAGTCATTTAAAATTGTGAAGTGATGGTATGGAACTGACTGATTTTCACCCCTGGTTAAGATGTTGAAAGTCACCTTCTTAGCTTTAAAGCCTTAGGAGAGCAATTTTCTGAGTCCTGGAGATACGTTAGTCTTCAGCATGGTCATTTTCTTGATTACTGGCATTTTGTTTACTTAGTCTCTCTACCTGATTAAGTGCAAGTTTCCTAGGAACATTTGAAATTCTATTGTTTTCACCTGTCGTAAATACCTGTCGCAAAGTGATGTCTGTCATGTCCTTATTTTCATTTACTTTATCATTGTTACCTGTTTCAACATGTATACCATTGTATTCATTTTAGATCCCTAGGATGTCTTTGGATATGAATTCTTTCTGTTCAAGAGTTGCCCACCTTGATAAATTGCTGTTTTAAAGTTTGTTCACCTCCTTTGAAACACACTACGCTGTGAAGTGGGAATTCAAACCAAAAATGCAAATTGAAGTACATATTCAAGGCTGAGATTTCAAAGTAGTAAGAAAGGGACTGCTCCATTAGTATAGATGCTATCCTTTGCAAGTGTTATGCAAGGCCTGCCTCTACTTGATCAGGTGCCAATTGAGATTTCCTTCACAATTTCTAATTAATTTTCCCATGGCACCTAAAGGCTCATTTTACTGTTCATTATGGAATTTTGCTGCATGGGAAGTATTTTCCCTTATAAGCATAGGATCTACACAAGGTAAACTATTAGGCAGTGATTTCCTTCCAACTTGGAAGCACAATGGTGGGAGAAAGCACAAGTCTGTGAATTTGACCTTTAAAAATGGCCACTGCTGGCACGATTTTGGTCCAGGCTGGGCACTCTGGATTGGTGAACCTAGAATATTGCCCATTTCCCAAACTGGACTTGGTGGGAAGCTTTCCATGAGGACTCTGGCACCATACAACAAGTTTAGAAACACAGATTAAAATGGAAAACATCATTCTTGCTCCCATCGTCTCACTGTCAATGCCCCACTCATGACTACACATGCCCCACCACCAACCCCTGTGGTCCTTCTTAACTCCTGTGTCACCCGAGGTGAATCCAGCCATTCCCCAGGCCCCTCATAACCCCTTTACAAAACTATGGCCCTGAGGCCAACCCCTATATCTCCACTCATACATCCTGCGCAATCTCCCATTATCCCTCATGCCAACATACTCTCAATGGACTCAATGTTTTTTTCAATTGTTCCCTAGCCTTGGACATTGTTATGTTGGAACAGGCCAGTCTTTATTGACAATCTCTAATTGACCTGAAGAAGGTGGTGGTGAACTGCCTTTAGCCCTTCTGACAACTGATCTCATAAGACTTAGAAGCAGAAATTAGGCCATTCAGCCCATTGAGTCTGCTCTGCCATTCAATCATGGCTGATAAGTTTCTCAACTCCATTCTCCCACTTTCTTCCTGTAACCCAAGAGTCTATCTAACTCTGTCTTAAATATACTCAATGACCTGGCCTCCACAGCCTTGTGTGGCAATGAATTCTATAGATTCACCAATCTCTGGCTGAAGAAGTTTCTCCTTATCTCCATTCTAAAGGGTCTTTCTAAGGCTGTGCCCTCAGGTCCTCCTCTCTCCTACTAATGGAAATATCTTCCCAACATTTACTCTGTCCAGGCCATTCAGTATTCTGTATGTTTCAATTAGATTCCTCCTCATTCTTCTAAACTCCACTGAGTATAGACTCAGAGTCCTCAAACATTCCTCATATGTTGAGCTTTTCATTCCTGTGACCATTCTTGTGAACCTCCTCTGAGTGCGCTCCATGGTCAATATATCCTTCCTGAGATATGGGGCCCAAAATTGCGCACGATACTCCACATGTGGTCTGACCATGTGGTCTTATCCACGAATTCTTTCCTTTTCTTCTCCAGGGCAGTTTACTCATATCCAGCATTAATCAGGGCACATCATGACAGCAAACTAAAGTTGCTAGTCTATTGTTATATCGTTCTTTTAAAATAATTGCTTAATTCCTTTATATTAACAAACATTTGAATTCAGCAATCCAGTGGGACTGTCATGCCCTAATGTAGGGAAAGTTTCGTGAATGAGTCAGCATCAGTTTGCTAATACCAATTCAGTTATGCAATTAATTACAGAGTGTGCCTTTTCATAGCACTAAAGGGTGCCTTCTCTCTCCCAAAGGTCTCCTGAGGCTAGATTCAAAACAGCATGTTACCTCTTCAACAGGGAGCAAATATGAAACATATCTCTGGTCCTTACCCCATACACATTGAACCCATGCCAATCCATGCAACCTAATGTCCTCTGTGCTACATGCCTCTAATTTAAATTAGGCCCTATCACACGAAGGGTGGTGCATTCATGGAATGAGCTGCCAGAGGAAATGGTGGAGGCTGGTACAATTACAACATTTAAAAGGCATATTGATGGTTTTATGAACAAAAAGGATTGAGGGATATGGCCCAAATGCTGGCGAATGGAAGTAGATTAATTTAGGATATCTGGTCAGCATCGATGAGTTGGACTGAAAGGTGTATTTCGGTGCTGTACAATTCTCTCAGTCTGTGACCAGCCATTCCCCTTTCACCTGCTGTGCTAACCCATTGATTATGCTGAATTAGTGCAACTCCAACAACAGTTAAGAGACTTACAACTCAGGACAAAGGAGGCTGTTGGTCTGGCACCACATGCAACACTTTGAACTTTCCCTCCCACAAAGCCAGCAGGTGCACAACAACATTGCCACCTGCCATTTCCCTCCAGTCACACACCTCCATCCTGGTTTGGTGTCATTTTCTTGCTGTAACTGGGGCCAAAGTCTTCCTAACAGCACTGCAGGGATCCTTACCTTCCAATGAATGTGGTGATTCAAGGAAACAGATCACCACCAGCTTCTCTGGTACAATTAATGTTGAACAATAGATGCCAGCCCAGCTAGCAATGCTCGCAGCCTATGAATAAATAAATAACGCTATTTGTAATACTCAGATGAATCTCTCCATCCAATTAAGGATATTGGATAGGTTTGCAGAGTCAGTGAGAGATCTACCAGCAGCGAAAATTTGGCAGCCCACCTTCAGATGTGAATACTCCTAATGTAGATAAGAGAGAGCAGTGACTCTATGATGAAAGTAGAGATGGAAAGAGACTAATTATGGGATAGAACCATTCCCCACCTCAACCCACTCTGCTGCCTCAGAGCTGCCTCCCTTTCTTGACCTTATTTCAGTCTCAACAGGAGACCTCATAATACAGAAAGTTCTGCATAATGACCTTATTAGATGTTTTTGTAGGCATAAGAAACTAATCTCTGGACAGGCAGGAGTGATGCTGCCTGGCTTGTTGCGTTCTTCCAGCCTCTTGCCTGTCTACTTTGGATTCCAGCATCTGCAGTTTCTTTGTCTATAATCTCTGCGCCTTCCAATCTGACCTGAATGATAATGGCCTGGAGATGAAATCATGACAGAGGAGCAACAGAGCAGCTGGTCATATGGTATTGTAGGTCTGCCCACCAGGTTGTTCCCCACCCCCATGCAAACAAAAAACTATCTGATATCTCAGAAACCATTTTGGACTAGCTGGTTTGTGGTTGAGAAAAATGTAGTTTTGTCACAGCCAATGAAAGCTTTTATTTTGAATAGCGGAGTATTACAGTTTCTTCATGCTGACTATTTTCTAATATTTGGTGTATTTTCAGGCTGGGATTTACTGGATCAATTTAATTGACCACTTCTGCGCTGGATGGGGAATTCTCGTTGCTGCGATTGCAGAACTTGCCGGAATAAGTTGGATCTATGGTAAGTACAGCAGGGACAGCACCAAAATGAAATGAAATGAAATGGTTGTATTTTGATAATAATACTCCTGTGGGTTCTTGCCTCTTTATCCTAGTGTTGTGTGGTTTTTAACTTTGTCCACCCCAGTCCAATACTGGCACCTCCACATCACGGCTCTTAAGAAGAGACAAGGTGAATCATATAATGAGAACAAAAAGTGCTGGAGATCACAGCGGGTCAGGCAGCTTTCATGGAGAGAGAGCAAGCTAACGTTTCGAATCGAGATGACCTTTCATCAGAGCTGACGTGAAGGATGGTGGGGGCAGCATTGATGCAATAGTGGGAGGGTGGGGGTGTTGGAGTGCTGGGGGAAAAAAG
Organism: Chiloscyllium plagiosum; assembly: GCF_004010195.1. Taxonomy (NCBI): domain Eukaryota; kingdom Metazoa; phylum Chordata; class Chondrichthyes; order Orectolobiformes; family Hemiscylliidae; genus Chiloscyllium; species Chiloscyllium plagiosum. Next base: position 9,222,416 of record NC_057724.1, read on the forward strand.
GTGTTGATGGTTCAGATTAAGAATTGGAAATGTGAAAATGGCAGAACAAAGGTGTGTCCAACTGCCAGACTGGAAGGAACCCTGGAGTGGGGGAGGGGAGAGAGGTCATGGTGACAGAGAATGTAACAAGCAACGCTAAAGGAAAGGGAAGGAATGGGTTTACAGTTTGAAAGTGTTGAACTCAGTGTTGAGCCCAAAAGGTTGTAAATTGCTCATTTTGAAGACGAGATGTTGCTCCTCCCATTTTCGCTGGAGTATTGCTGCGTGCCAAGGACAGACAAGTGGGCATGCGAGCAGGACGCTCTGTTAAGATGACCAGCCATGGGAAGGTCAGGGTCATGCTTGTGCACAGATCGGAGGTGTTCTGCAAAGTAGTTACCCAGTCTGCATTTGGTTTCTCCAATGCAGAGTAGGCCACATTGGGCACAGTGAATATAATGCACAAGGTTAGAGGATGACTAATGTGTTCCGGAAGGAACAATCCCTGCAAAATGCAGACACAGGAAGTGTGGGGAAGATGTGTTCGGTTTTGGAATTCTGCTGCAGATGTCTGAAATGGCAGAGAATGATCCTTTGAAGGCGGAGGTTGGTAGGGTGAAAAGTGAAGACTAGAGAGACCCGATCATGGTGTTGTGAGTGACGGGAAAGGGCAGGGACAGAATCACGGGTAATAGGTTGGATATGGTCGAGGGCCCTGTCAACCACAGTGGGTGGGAAACCCCGGTTATGAAAGAAGGAAGCCATGACAGCAGCACCGTTTTGGAAGGTGGCATCATTTAAAGTTGTTGTAGAGATAACCCTTCAGAGATGACTAGACAGTCCAGTGCTCCTATTCCCTGTCAAATCTTTCCCCACTTGGGACATTATGACTTAGACAATATTTGCTGCATACTTTGAAAAACTCACCTTTCTCTTGTTGGGTTACAGTTGGTTAGTTATTGGGTTTAATTGTGGAGCAACCACTTTTCAGCTAGTTACATTTTGGAGGTTGTTCAAACATCTTCATCATGAGTTTGCCACTTGACTCAGTCAGTTATTAATTTCTCCCAAATGGAGAGCCAAGTGGAACCACAAGCCAGTCTCTGCTGTAGCATGCCCATGAGGATTGTGAAATCCACTTGCTATCTTCCATGTACGATACAACACTGTCCACCTTTCCCCATTCTGATAGCGGAGGCCTCCCTATCTCAGCACTGATCAAAAGTGCAAACTTTTCTTTGAAGGGTTCCTCAGGATTTGCATGAACCCTTCACTTTCACGGGGACAGGGAACAACTGTCTGAAAAGCCAGTAATCCCTTCTCTGAATTTACAAGCTGAATTTTCCACACTCAGCCAGAGGTGGGCATGGTGGGGCATCTTCACTGGGCAGCAGGCAAAAAGTTTAGTTTCTTGAGGCAAGCCGAAGGTGTGTTGAGAAGTTCTCAGAACATTTGAGCAAGACACCTCTTTTGCACTCATCAACATTTGTCATGCGTATTTATTAAGATCCCAGCTGCAAGACTTATGTTCATGGGTACGATTTTGTTAGTCAGAAATGTGAGCCACATGGATTTACAAACCCGACTATAGGATGCAGAGTTGATGGGGTCGACTGTTTCTGCCAGGCTCTGTTGAGGAACTTGACTCCTTTGTGTTACAAGCTATCTCTTTACCGAAATGCTCAGTATAGGGGGTGAAGCCTCTCCGTGCTGATCAGTTCATGAGAAGCCGCAGCAACGTGTGTGTCTGGCTTCTTGTTGCTAAACACTGTATGGTGTAAGAAGGAGACTAGATCAGCAACCCTGCCCAAGTGAGGCCACCCCAGTGGCTGATGCCAACAAACCTGACTGAGCTTGGCAGACAGGCCAAAACTCAGAAGGTGAGCTGAACCTCAGAAGACCATCCTTTGCGGTTGTGTACTTTACTCAGGCAAGGCCTTAGTGAAAAGCTACCAACTGTGTACATTTTCCTCATTGTGGTTAAATATCAGTGAGCCAATGGTGTGATATGCTGAACGTTGCAGCTCCTCTTATGTTTTAAGCCTGGCAGATGTATGAGAAGTGATACCCCTGTGATACCTGGAGCGCTAAATGCGGAGCAACAATCCTCTGCAATGGCAACTTTCTAATGCTCATTCATCCTGACTGGAGCTTGAAGCATTGGTTGGCATCGTGGAGTTTTCATTCCCTTGTGGCACAGGGTCCAGACTCTCCTAAACCATCCGAGTGTGCTGATTTCATTTTTTAAATTCCTTCATGGGATGAGGGCATCACTGGCTAGACCAGTATTTATTGCCCACCCCTAATTGCCCATGGGGCAGTTCAGGCCCAACTACATTGCTGCAGATCTGGAGTCATATGCAGGCCAGACCACGTAAGGGTGGCAGCTTCCTTCCCTAAAGGACATTAGTGAACCAGATTGGTTTTTCGGACAATTGACAATGGTTTCCTAGTCTTCCTCTGACTCTTAATTGCAGATTTCCTTTATTGAATCCAAATTCCACCATCTGCTGGGGCGGGATTCGAAACCGGGTCCCTAGAACATTACCTGAGTCTCTGGAATAAAAGTACAGAGATAATACCACTAGTCTTGCACAAACACCTGTGTCTTCATCAGTAAGAATGGCCTTTTTGTTGACATCACTAGGGGAAAGCCATTTCCTTATTTTGGGACAGCCTTTGGCAGTGCATCTAGGGAGGTGTCGTTAATGCATGGCACTGTTTTTTCGCTCGATCTCTGACATTGTCAGGAGTGTGTGCATGCGTGAGCTGAGGATGAGGGATGCTCCTGGGTGACCAGGAGTTACATGCTGTGTACCTCCTAATCCGCCCTCTTGTACTAAACCTGTTCGTTAGTGCCAGTATGTGATGAACATCAACAGTATATAAGCCGCCCTGAAGACAGGACAGAGTGAATGATGGTATCTATCTGCTTCCTTGTTGTTCACAGGAATAAACAGATTCATCAAGGACATTGAGATGATGATTGGGGAAAAGAATTGGGTCTTCTGGCTGTGGTGGAGAGCATGCTGGTTTTTTATCACCCCATGTTTGTTAATGGTAAGCAAATATTGCATCTTTTAGTGAATAAAAATGAAATTATCAAACTGCAGGTGGTCTTTCATTGTGATATTGATCTGGTTTTGTGAATTCCTTTTATTCAGGCAATCTTAATCTGGTCCTTAGTGACATTTGTACCACCAACTTATGGAAAAATAGAATACCCTGTTTGGGCGACAGCACTTGGCTGGTGTATGATCATCTTCATTATTTTGTGGATCCCTGTTGTAGCCATTGTGAAAATTGTCCAAAGCAAGGGCTCCAATTTATGGCAGGTAAGAAAATATGTTGATCTATTCCTCCATTGCTCACTCCATTCTGTTGAGTAATTTTCTCTCTGTTTCCTCCATTATCATCAACACTGTATTTGGTCAAGATGGCCCTGGGTGTGATGCTCTTCAGCAGGTCAGTATGGGCTCAATGGGCAGAATAGTCTATTTCTGAGCTGTAGGGATTATATGTTTTTTCTCTCAACGTTAAGGGCACAATATAAATAGACTAATGTTGTGATTAATAGGAAAGGCAGATGGTGCTGAATGGAAACAGGCAACACATTGTCAACAGACCTTTTGATAATGCATTGGAATAATACTGCAGTAATCGAGGAACTTTATAACATAAGAAACAATGCACAGGCTATTCATCCATTCATGTCTGATCTACCATTGACCATGGCTGTTTTGTAATTCAATGTAATCTCTTCGTTTGGTTCCATGTACCTAATTTAAACATTTTCTTTCCACAGAAAATTGTTGCAGCTTCCAAGCCAACTCCAGACTGGGGCCCGTACTTGAAACAACACAGAGGAGAAAGATATGACACGAATTGGGACTCAACACAAACTGGCATTCCTGAGATGGCAAAAATGTAAGGAACATTTTCAGTTCCATTGACACATCACCCAAGTTAAATTTAAAAATGCATAATGCCTCTGGAATTTTGCCAGCATGGATCGCTTAGTAGAAATTTGGACTTCCGTTTCAATAGCAAATCATATGGAGCAGACGGCTGAATTCCCTTTAAGGACTCCAGTGAGCAAGGCTCTGTATTTGAAGTATGCATTCATAAAATTGCCCTTTTTACCGTTTCACTCAAAATATGTTGGCCAGATTTTCTGACGATCAGATGGTCATTTCTGTAGCATGGATGGGATTTGCTCAGGGGGACCCTGCAGACCACCTGAGGTAGCACTCTCAAGGGACATTGAATATTTTAATGGATGATTTTCCAATGCATGGAACACTCCAAAGATGTCCATTAAATCAGAGAATTCAGAGGCCATCACTGCTGTTAAGTAAGTGGTCACCGAGAAAGTGTTAGAGACAGACAGACAGACACACGCGCGCGCACACACAAACACACATCCCTTCTGTTAGACTGGGATAGAACAAATACCAATTTGACTGTGATTATCACTCCTTGGAAAGTCCAACTCTGTCTATAGCAATACTTAAGGAGGAATGAGGAAGTTTAAACAAAGACTAAGGCTTTTTTAAGTCTGAATGAAGTAAACTAGATTTATTTTTTTCCCAAAAGTACTTCCTCTCCTTCTTCCAATTCTGATAGAAAGAGTAGTGATTTATTGACGGAATATCAGTCTCTGTGGAGTTAATTCAGGAAGCAATTATTATTATTTCTTTCTTGTATTCCAAACAATAATCTACTAGGAACACAAATACAAATTGTGTAATTATCTCAAATTAGAGGCCAGAATTATTCACTAGTAGCCTGCACATGCCGAAGGGATCAGTTTGGTGTTTCACGTAAAATTAAATACATCCCATAAATACTTTGCTTGTAAATTTTTGGCATTCTTTTTCGATGAGGAAGAATCCACCTTCTTTTAATCATAGTTAAGGAGTTGTCATAATATCAATGGACTGCTCTGAGATACAAGAAGTATTTGCAGTTCCCTGCAGTTGAAAGCTCGGTCAAATGCCAACCCAATGCATCAGACGAAGAAAAGCACAGTTTGATTTCTTCAGTCACTGTCACACAATGCAGCGGTGCTTGCTGTGTTAACATATCTAATCCACAGTTACAATTCAACTGAACGAACATCCAAATATCAGAGTCCGTCATATACAGATTAGGAACAGGTATGGGCTATTCGATCCCTTCAACCTACACTACCAATCGATAAGACCATCTGATTGTTGCCTGAACTGCACTTTCCTGTCTACCTCTGGTGCCACGTGACACCCTTGGTTCTTGACAATCCATCTACCTCTGCCTTAGAAATATTTAGTGAGCCTGCTTCCACTACTCTCTGTGGAAGAACATTTCACAGCCTCACAACCCTCTCTGAGGGAAAAAATTTTTCTAAATGCCCATCTTACATCAGAGGCTGCTTATTTTTGAACTGTGTCCTCAAATTGTAGTCTCCCCCACAAGGGAAACATCCTTTCTCAAGGGTGAATTAAAAAGATCTCCTCTTCATTGTCCCCTCAGGATCTTATGTTTCAATAAGATCACCTCTCATTCTTCTAAGCTTCAATGGATACAGGCCCAACTACAGTATCCAACTTGTCAACATAAGCGAGCTTCCTGATCACAGAATACTCAAAATATTCAAAGTAAGAATGGATATTAAGTAAGAAATTACAAATCCCTACAAAATGATTTAATAACACAGGTCAAAGCAAGTTGCAGTCAAGTTGTGGTGATCAGAGAAGTGAAATTAGTTTAGGTTTATGTAGCATAGAACAAGGACTGACAACATGGCAATATGGCTGCCAATGATTCTGTAATTTCCCATGGAGGTATGGGCAACTAACTATGTTATTAATTGTGACCTTCAAAAATGTGCTACTAGGGTAAGGCTCAAGGAAAGAATAAAGAATGACATCGACCTGTTGGGTTGAAGACTGTGTTTCTGTGTTAGATTCTATTACATTTATAAAATAAAATAATTTTAACTCACTGAAGATTTCTTTCTCTGTGTTTGTTTCCTATGAATTAATGGGTAGGATTGTCACACCATTTTAGCCAGTCCGTATTCTGGGTAATCAGCGCAATGTGATCGCAGTTTATGAAGGCCGAGTGTCAGAGGTCAATTGGTACCCTGAGAGGTAGGCACTAGGCCCTTGGACCTGATGAAGCCTCCTGGCCACGGACTGGGCATCAATGCTTCTTCCATCATCACAATCTACATGGCGACAGTTGTTGCAGGCTGTCCTGAGGGAGTGATGGCAGGGTGGTTGGCATTCCTTTACCTACAGTTTCCCAGCTGCTGAGTACCTATATCAATGCAAATGTTTTAAAAACTGCAGAGCGAGTACTGCTCAAGGTAATGGCAGCTCTCCTTCTCTCCCTCTCTTTCTCTACCCAAAGTGCTCCTTCCAAACAAAGGCCCTCCTACTGTCCCTCCAACTTCAAGCACTGCCTGAGTCCACCCTGAGTTGATTAATAAACCAATTCAAGGAACATCATTGCAGAGGTCCCCACTTTAACTCATAGTACAGGATTATGACCATTAGTTGACCTCACAATCAAGCTTCCAACCCATAGAATGTCATAGAATCCCTACAGTGTGGAAACAGGCCATTTGGCCCAACAAGTCCACACTGACCCTCCCAAGACCATCCCACCCACACCCTTCCTACCCTATTATCCTATACTGACCCCTGACTAATGCACCTAACCCACACATCCCTGAACACTATAGGCAATTTAGCATGGCCAACTCACTTAACCTGCACATCTTTAGATTGGATTTGAACCTATTTAGTCAAAGTGTCAGATTCCTCCTTCACTTTGAAATCTGAAGCCAGTTCAATCCCACTTTTTACTCATCCTAAACTCCGTGATGTGGAGGTAGTGGTGTTGGACTGAGCTGTATATTGTCAGAAGTCACATGACACCGGGTTATAGTCCAACAAAATTATTTGAAATCACAGGCTTTCAAAGCGCTGCTTCTTCATCAGGTGACAAAGGAGCAGCACTCCGAAAGTTTGATATTTTAAATAAACCTGTTGGACAATAACCTGTGGTGTGACTTCTGATGTTATCCTAAGATCCAATTTCCACCTTCCTTTTTGAGTTTTGATCTGCCCAAAATCAATTAAAGGATTTACCACCTCCTTTACCTTTTTTGTTTGAACATTACTTCACCATGAAATGACTTTAATCCATAGAAGGATGGGTTAGTAAATTTGTGGATGACACTAAGGTCGGTACAGTTGTAGATAATGCCGAAGGATGTTGCAGGTTACAGAGGGACATAGAAAAGCTGCAGAGCTGGGCTGAGAGGTGGCAAATGAAGTTTAATGCGGATAAGTGTGAGGTGATTCACTTTGGAAGGAGTAACAGGAATAAACAGTACTGAGCTAATAGTAAGATTCTTGGTGGTATAGATGAGCAGAGAGATCTCGGTGTCCATGTACATAGATCCCTGAAAGTTACCAGCCAGGTTGATATGATTGTTAAGAAGGCATACAGTGTGTTAGTTTTTATTGGCAAAGGGATTGAATTCTGGAGCCATGAGGTCATGCTGCAGCTGTACAAAATTCTGGGGCAGCCACGTACCGTTCTGGTCATCACGTTATAGGAAGGATGTGGAAGCTTTGGAAAGGGTTCTGAGGCGATTTACTATGATGTTGCCTGTTCTGGAGAGAAGGTCCTACGAGGAAATGTTGAGGGACTTGAAGCTTTTTTTATTAGAGAGAAGAAGGTTGAGAGGTGACTTAACTGAGACATATAAGATAATCAGAGGGTCAGATAGGTTGGACAGTGAGAGCCTTTTTCGTCAGAGGGTGATGACTAGAACAAGGGAACGTAGTTTTAAATTAAGGGGTGATAGATATAGGACAGATGTCACAGGTAGTTTCTTTACCTTGAGAGTAGTAGAGGTGTGGAATGCTCTGCCTGCAGCAGGAGTAGACTCGCTAATTTTAAGTTAAAAATCACACAACACCAGGTTACAGTCCAACAGGTTTATTTGGAAGCACTAGCTTTCGAAGCGCTGCTCCTTCATCAGATGGTTCATCAGGTGGACAATCATCTGATGAAGGAGCATCGCTCCAAATGCTAGTGTGCTTCCAAATAAACCTGTTGGACTGTAACCTGTTGTTGTGTGATTTTTAACTTTGTACACCCCAGTCCAACACCGGCATCTCCAAATCATGACGAAAACGAGGGTAGGTCCGATCAAGGACAGTAGTGGGAGACTGTGTATTGAGTCGGAAGAGATAGGAGAGGTCTTGAATGAGAACCTTTCTTCAGTATTTACGAACGAGAGGGACCGTATTGTTGAAGAGGAGAGTGTGAAACGGACTGGTAAGCTAGAGGAGATACTTGTTAGGAAGGAAGATGTGTTGGACATTTTGAACAACTTGAGGATAGACAAGTCCCCTGGGCCTGACGGGATATATCTTAGGATTATGTGGGAAGCAAAAGAGGAA
>NC_057724.1:9231753-9242252 GCF_004010195.1 Chiloscyllium plagiosum
TCTTTTTCCACATAAGGAGTCAGCTATTACGAGGGGGCATAGCTTTAAATTAAGGGGGGGGTAGGTATAGGACAGATGTTAGGGGTAGGTTCTTTACTCAGCGAGTCGTGAGTTCATGGAATGCGCTGCCTGTGGGAGTGGCAGTGTCAGAATCATTGGTGACTTTTAAGCGGCAATTGGATAGGTACATGGATGGGTGCTTAAGCTAGGACAAATGTTCGGCACAACATCGTGGGCCGAAGGGCCTGTTCTGTGCTGTATTGTTCTATGTTCTATGTTCTATGATGCTAATCTTAAGGCCATTTAAATGGTCATCAGATAAACATTTGGATGAGAATGGAATAGTGCAGGTTAGATGGGCTTCAGATTGGTTTTCACAGGTCGGCGCAACATCATGTGCTGAAGGGCCTGGACTGCGCTGTAATGTTCTATGTTCTATAAATCAGTTGCTCAGCCACATTGATCAACAAAACATCAAATCAGTTACCAGGATTATTTTGACTTTCCTCTATAAGTGCGTTTGTAATTTATGAGTAAGAAACTGGGTGTTTGCGAACTATTAACAACGTTGGAATACGTACAGATATCCAACACATTGTCATCCAACTCAATCGGGAAGAAATGCTGAAAATGTAAACAGGGACCACTCAAAGGTCATCAGCTGAACGCAATTCTCACTTACCTGTCTTATAAAGAATGCAAACACATTCAGATTCACCTACAAAACTGCTCAGTCATCCTCGTGAGGCATTTTGAATAAATGAAGACCAGAAATACAGACAGCAAATCATTTCATTTGAGTAGTGTGAGTGGAAATGGGGTTAGGAAGATGCATTAAGCACCTCAGAAATGGTTTTGCCTAACCATGACTGCACCACGAACACCACATTTTACTATCACAGAGGTTCACTTTTTTTTAATACTCAGCTAAAATGATTTCAGAATACAGGAATTTCTTCCTTTTTACTAAATATCAAAAAGAATCTCAATCAAATTTGAGATGTGGTCATATTTAGAAAGACAATATGGGCAATTGTGCCCATTATCTAAGTGTGGAGGTGAATACATTAGGTGGTAATTCATTCATCATCCCTGCTAGTGTGAGCTAATTTCTTGTTTTACGCAACAGACAGCTCACTAAGAGCTGAGAGGAGTGTAAGTGTGTGTATCTTGCCCTTATCAGAGGCCTTGACACAGCAGAAGCTGCTGGCCAATCAGAGACCAACATTCTGTAGATCCCCCAGTTGACGCCTATTCCTCAAGGTTATCCAGCAGTAGGAAGCTAAATACTGTTTTTCCTTTCATCTTTCAAGAGAAACCAACTGAATATTTTGTTATTCATTCATGGGATGCAGGTGTCACTGTCTGGACCAATATTTACTGTCCATCCCTAATTGGCCAAAGGGCAATTAAGAGTCAACCACACTGACTTGGGTATGGCGTCACGTATAGGCCAGACTAGGTAAAGATGGCAGATATAAAATTGAAAGAACTGTAGATGCTGTAAATCAGAAATAAAAATAGAGATTGCTGGAACAGCTCAGCAAGTCTGGCAACATCTGTGGAGGGAATCAGTATTAACATTTTGGGTCGAGTGACCCATTTCAGAAGATTTCCTTCTCTAAAAGGACATTAGTAAATCAGATGGGTTTTTCCAACAAATGACAATAGTGTCATTGTCATCATGAGACTCTCAGTTCCAGATTTTTATTAAATTCAAATTCTACCATCTGCCATGGCAGAATTCAAACCGTGATCCCCAGAACACTACTTGGATCTCTGGATTAATAGGCTAGTGATCATACCAATAGGCCAACTCTTCAGAAATTACTCGGAAAGCCAAAAGGAAGGCTGAACTTTAAATTCAATGCATGATAATAAAGGACGGGAGAAGTTAAGGTTTCAATTCAACCAAACCTGGAAAACTATTCAATTCAGGGCACCACATTTTAAGAAGGTTACAGTGGCCATGTAGAGAGTGCAGCATAAACTAAACAGAGTGACACAGGCTTCAAGTTTGAATTGGATGAAGAGATTACATGAACTAGGGTTGTATTTCCTGCAATTTAGAGGTACACGGGAAGGTATGATGGATGTTTTCAAGGTATCGAGGGAAACTGCAGGTTAGATGGAGATAAAATATTTGCACAAGGATAGAGAAAGTGGGGAGGCCAGGATTAGGGGACATGGTGCAAAATTTATATCAGGCGTTTCAGATATGCCATTCAAAAATGCTCCTTCATGTGAAGGAAGGCATTAGTTTGGAATTCCCTTCCACAAATAACAGTTGATGCTAGGTCAATTATTAATCTTGGATCTGAGCTTGATTGATTTTTCTTTCTAAACAAAAGTATTAACAGACATGAAGCTGAGCCAGAGTGGAATTGGATCACAGACAGCCATGATCTCATTGACTGGTGTAACTGGCTAGTGGGTCTAAGTTGCCAATTGCCTGGTCTTACTTGGCTATGTTCCTGAAGAAACACTCAGGTCTGTCAAGTTCATGTGAGAAGGAACCTCCACCTACTTCTGCCCCACACTTGAAAAGTAATTTCAGTGATAAGAGAATTGAATTCATGCTGGCAAGGTGAGGCAATGGTGCATGCTATGTTTATGCCAAGGAATATATTTCACTTGTTTTGAAATCAGGTCAATGTGACTGTGTGCTGTATAACACAAATCTTTATTTGTCTCACTTGGTAACTAGGCAGCCCCAATCTGCCCATTTCCCAGGGTGAGTGATGCCAAAACTCCTCTAATTTCCATTCCTTCCTTCTCAGCTCCTCTGTTGCCAGATATTTGTAGGCCCACCTTCTTTCCTGGCCTTTTTGTTTCTCTGTTTCAAGCTCTCTCGCTCCAACACTGAGGGAAAGAATAAATCCATGAGTTACTGCTCTTATTCCCCCAACTGGTGAAATGCACTGCATTTGATGATAAAGAATGTAAAAGGACGCAATAAAAAGTGAGTGTGAGTTGCAGTGGTGTGTGCCCTAATGGAAACATGAGAAAGTGCAGAGACATAGCAGGGTGTGTGCATCTTCAGGGTAGGTAAGTGTTAAAAGCAATATGACCTATGCTTGGCAAGGCAGACTAAGGGAGTTAGGGTGATGCACGCACCAGGATGTATATGAATGTTCAACATTTACCTGTCCTGGGGGCAATATTAAATGCTTACTGCATTGCCTCCAAACATGTGGGTCCACACAGTCCTGCTGTTAACCCCTTGGGCAATCTGCAGCCACACATTCTTTGATTTGGACTAACGTTTTTCACCCCTCGGTTGCCAAGGAGTAGTATGTTTGATCAATTCCTCACAGCACGCAGCACGGTATCAACAAAGGCATCTGTGAACTGGCTCCTCAATGTCTTGAATCCCTTGTTGAAGTTGTTTCTCTCTCTTTCCCAATCACTAAAATTGCATTTTAGGTGGCCTTTTTCAGTAAGGAGTTGAGATTAGCAGTGATAGTAATGAGGTCAGACAGGTAGACCTCATAGAATCTGAGTTCCCTGATTGGGGTTGTTAACCTGATCCAATCAGGGAGCCCTGGCTAACAGGCAGGAACAGGAGTGTCAGAGGTTCTGTTCACTCTGAGAGCTGGTTCTGAGGGAGTTAGACCAGTGTCAAGGCCTCTCTCTCTGTGTAAGTAAAGGATGACTTGCTGACGGGTGTTTTGGACCTGACCAGACCCCTTTAAAACATTCTAAGAAAGTAGACTATACCCTAAACTTTTTTTATTTTAAAGGCAAGTGTAAAGAGTCTCGTCGCGATGTGATGCGACTGGTCAAACTACTTGATATTATGTAAAACACTGTAATTAAAATACAACCAAAGAAAGAGGCATTTAGAATAACTCAACTCTACTGGAAAACTTAACAGAACAATGGACACAGTTATTATTACTAATTAACTGTTCCAATTAACTGTTCCAATATAGTAACATCCCTGAAACACACTCCTTGGCAAAAAAAAAAGGCAAATTCAGACAAAATTCTCACACACAGTTCTCCAATCGAGGAGGAAAGCATCAAGAGAAAATTCAGGGAGTGTAGCAGCCAGGAGGCCTTCACTGAAGTGTCCAATTCTCCTGAGACCCCAATAGCTTCTGCTTAAAGCTAAACCTAAAAGCTAAAAAAACAAACTAGAGAGCTAGGTCTCTGAGAGCTGGCCACACCCAAGCCACTTCCAAAAGCAAACATCTCACTAGCTGTCTACTTTCTAAGAGACAGCTTTCTTCCTCGGCCTTACAACTTCTCCTCATAACAAAACAGGACAAAATAACCTCTTGAATTCCACAGCCTTGTCCTCTAGGATACCAGCCTCTGTGGAGTTATTTCAAGATCATGTCAGGCAAGTCCTTATTGCATCCACCACCACCGTGGACTGGAGGGCAGAGCTGGATGTAAAATTCTGATACTTTTGCCGAGTTATGAAGTCACTGACAGAAGGGCTGAATGTAGTTTTTACTTTCCCACATGATGTCAGGCAGCCCCCACTCCCTGTACATCTCTGTGTTAATATTATGAGCAAAGAAAATGGTGCTATTTGATAAACAAGAAGACTTTGAGCTGATGGTTCCCAAATCTTTCTCCCATTGGGATTTTTCACATCTTAAGCTTAGAACGGTAGCAACTCTATTTTGTAGAAAATGATTAATCAATAATTCCATTACTGTGTACCTATGGCCAAACGTTCGGGAGAGACAAGCTTAATGGATATTGGCATTTGTATTGTCTTCCTATGTTGCTCTGGGCTCGTGAGTACACTGCACTTTATTCCAATGATTAAACCACTGGAATGCAGATTTGTTCCCATCTATGACAGGATACTGTCACAACACTGCAATTGATCGACAAAGCTAATGTGAGTACAAGGGACCCTACTGTGTGGTCAGCCTCTTGTATACAAAAGAAGGTAACATTACTAGCCCCAGAAATTGGAAGTCTGGATTGAAAGGCTCCAAATTAATTAGGTCAGCTATAATATGTATAAGAATACAGGATCGGTTGAAGAATTATTTTGTGCCTGCTTGTTGATTTTGATTGATTATTTAATCACCATTCTAAGAATCAAGAGAATGTTGAAAATCAATGACAAACAATGGAGCTCATTCATTGACTGCTGTGGGCAAATTTAAAGCTCTCGTCACAGCCTTCAATAGTGCCATTGTACTGATCAACGCTATGGCATGCATTAAATAAACACGCTGTCAATTACCTTCTGGTCCACTGCTTTAACTAAATAATCAGCAGACTTTGGATTGAGTAAAAGATAAGAATGGATTTTCCCACTGTCTCCATTAAAAGCTCATTGTTTCGTTCCCAGCAAAGTCCATAACTTCTTCATTTAGCAAGTTCTCACCTATTCAATGTTTACTTGTTTAGTTCATTTGCCGATTCAAGTTTGGAGAACTTATAAACACTGAGCAATTTACTTTTTGAAAAGTTCATTTTCAGCAGCATTAAGGGAATTGTTCCTTCAACTACTAACATTCTGTCAGGTAATCCCACCTTGCTGCGATTCTTTCTATTCATAGAAAGTACAGACAGATTCAAGCAGCCTGTCCAATAAAGAACAAAATGTGGTTTAATCATATGATAGCACAGAACCTGAACAATACAGGGAGTTGCCAATTTACAACCATCTGATGAAGGAGCAGAGTTCCGAAAGCTAGTGTTTCCAAATAAACATGTTGGATTATAACCTGGTGTTGTGTGATTTTTAACTTTGTACACCCCAGCCCAACACTGGCTCCTTCCAAATGCCACCCCATTCATGGCTTTATTTTTTAAGGGCCAACATATAAACATCACCTGGATGTATTAATGGTTGCTTTCCATTATCTTACATTGTGTTCTGCAAATGTATAAACTGATTTGCAAAAGGACTCCAGAGCAGAATCCATCTGCAACCCAGAGACTGCATGTACTGAAGAAAGGCACATTGTGTCAAATGTTTCATCGTGCACTCCTCAGGACAGCTCACATGATTGCTTTTTCTTATGAATTGTCCCAATGAGTGCAATTGTTTTTTATTCATTCATGGGATATGGGTGCCGCTGGCTGGCCAGCATTTATTACCCGTCCATAGTTGCTCTTCAGAAAGTGGTGATGAGCTGCTTTGTTGAACTGCTGCAGTGCATGTGCTGAGGGTTGACCCACAATGCCATTAGGAAAGGAATTCCAGGATTTTGACCCAGCAACAGCGAAGGAACGACAATATATTTCCAAGTCAAGATAGTGAGTGGTTTGGACAGGAACTTGCACGTGATGGTGATCCCATGTATCTGCTGCCCTTGTCTTTCGAGATTGAAGTGGTCATGTATTTGGAAGATGCTGTCTGAGGATTAGATTACTTATAGTGTGGAAACAGGCCCTTCGGCCCAAAAAGTCCACACCGACCCTTCAAAGAGCAACCCACCCAGACCCATTCCCTTACATTTACCCCTTCACCTAACACTATGGGCAATTTAGCGTGGTCAATTCACCGAATCTGCACATTTTTGGACTGTGGGAGGAAACTGGAGCACCCGGAGGAAACACACGCAAACACAGGAAGAATGTGCAAACTCCACACATTCAGTCACCTGAGGCTGGGATCAAACCCGGGTCTCTGGCGCTGTGAGGCAGCAGTGCTAACCACTGAGACACTGTGCCGCCCACAAGTTTCTTTGGTGAATTTCTGCAGTGCATCTTCTAGATAGTACACACTGCTGCTGCTGAGTGTCAGTGGTTGGAGGGAATGGATGCTTGTGAATGTAGTTCCATTCAAGTGGGCTGCTTTGTTCTAGATAGTATCAAGCTTCTTGAGTGTTGTTGGAGCTAAATTCAATGAGAAAGTGGGGAGTATTCCATCATACTCCTGACTTGTGCCTTGTAGATGGTGGACAAGCTTAGGGGAGTCAGGAAGTGAGTTCATTTGGGATTCCAAGCCTCTGATCTACCCTTGTAGCCACAGGATTAATATGGTGATCCAGCTCAGTTCTGGTCAATGTTAATTCCCAGGATGTTGATAGTGGGGATTCAGGGATGGTAACACCATTGAATGTCAAAAGGCAGTGGTTAGATTGTCCCTTGTTGGAGATGGTCACTGCCTGGCATTTGTGTGGAGTGAATATTACTTGCCACTTGTCAGCCCAAGCCTGGATATTGTCCAGATCCTGTTACATTTGAATATGGACTGTTTCAGTATCTAAAGTGTCACGAATGGTGCTGAACATTGTGCAACCACCGTGGAACATCCATACTTCTGACCATTATGATGGGAGTCATTGATGAAGCAGCTGAAGATGGTTGGGCCAAGGACACTACCCTGAGGAACTCCTGCAGCAATGGCCTACCTCCAACATCCGCAACCATCTTCCTATGTGTCAGGTATAACTCCAACCAGCAGAGAGTTTGCACACAATTCCCGTTGATTTTAGTTTTGCTAGGGCTCCTTGAGCCACACTCGGTCAAATGCAGCCTTGATGTCAAGGGCTGTCACTCTCACCTCCCCTCTGGAATTCAGCTCTTTTGTCCATGTTCGAACCAAGGCTGTAATGAGGTCAGGAGCTGAGTAGCCCTGGCAGAACCCAAACTGGGCGTCACTGAGCAGGTTATTGCTGAGCAGGTGCTGTTTGATAGCACTGTTGATGACACCTTCCATCATTTTACTGATGATCGAAAGTAACCGATGGAGCGGTAATTGGCTGGGTTGGATTTGTCCTGCTTTTTGTTCAAGACATACCAGGTAAATTTTCCACATTGTTGTGTTGATGCCAGCGTTGTAGCTGCACTTGATCAGGGGAGCGGCAACAGAATCATACAGATGTACACTACTGAAACAGACCCTTCAGTTCAATGTGTCCATGCTGACCAGATATCCCAACCCAATCTAGCACTCAGCCCATATCCCTCCAAACTCTTCCTATTCATATACCCATCCAGATGCCTTTTAACTGTTGTAATTGTACCAGCCTCCACCACTTCCTCTGGCAGCGCATTCCATACACGTATCACCCTCTGCCTGAAAACATTGCGTCCTAGGTCTCTTTTATACCTTTCCCCTCTCACCCTAAACCTATGCACTCTACTTCTGGACTCCCCCACCTCAGGGAAAAAACCTTCTCTATTTACCCTATACATGTCCCTCATGATTTTATAGGCCTCTATTAGGTCGCCCCTCAGCCTCCGACGCTCCAGGGAAAACAGCCCCAGCCTATTCAACCTCTCCCTATAGCTCAAATCCTACAACCCTGGCAACATCCTTGTAAATCTTTTCTGGACCCTTTCAGGTTTCACAACATCTTTCCAATAGGAAGGAGACCAGAATTGCGCACAATATTCCAACAGTGGCCTAACCAATGTCCTGTACAGCCACAACATGACCTCCCAACTCCTGTATTCGATATTCTAACCAATAAAGGAAAGCATACCAAACACCTTCTTCACTATCCTATCTACCTGCGACTTTACTTTCAAGGAGCTATGAACCTGCACTCCAAGGTCTCTTTGTTCAGCAACACTCCCTAGGACCATACCATTAAGTGTATAAATCCTGCTAAGATTTGCTTTCCCAAAATGCAGCACCTTGCATTTATCTAAATTAAACTCCATCTGCCACTTCTCAGCCCAATGGCCCACCTGATAAAGATCCCATTGTAATCTGAGATAACCTTCTTTGCTAACCACCATACCTCCAATTTTGGTGTCTTCTGCAAACTTACTAACTATACCTCTTATGCTCACATACAAATCATTTATATAAATGATGAAAAGTAGTGGACCGAGCACCGATCCTTGTGGCACTCCACTGGTCACAGGCCTCCAGTCTGAAAAACAATCCTCCACCACCAACCTCTGTCTTCTACCTTTGAACAATTATGGGCAGCACAGTGGCTCAGTGGTTAGCACTGCTGCCTCACAGTACCAGGCTCCCAGGTTCGATTCTAGCCTTGGGTGACTGTCTGTGTGGAATTTACACATTCTCCCCATGTCTGCATGGGTTTCCTCACACAGCTCAGGTGAATTGGCCATGCTAAATTGCCCATAGTGTTAGGTGCATCATTCAGAGGGAAAGGGATCTAGGTGGGTTGCTCTTCGGAGTGTCGGTGTGGACTGGTTGGGCCGAAGGGTCTGTTTCCACGCTGTAGGGAATCTAATCTTAAAAAAAAGTTTTGTATGTAAATGGCTAGTTCTGCTTATATTCCCTGTGTTCCTTGCTAACCAGTCTCCCATGGGGAAATTTGTCGAACGTCTTACTGAAGTCCGTATAAATCACATCCACCGCTCTGCCCTTATCAATCCTCTTTGTTACTTCTTCAAAGAAACTCAATCAAGTTTGTGAGGCATGATTTCCCACGCACAAAGCCATGTTGACTATCCCGAATCAGTCCTTGCCTTTCCAAATACATGTACATCCTGTCCCTCAGGATTCCCTCCAACAACTTGCCCACCACCGACGTCAAGATCACTGGTCCAAGGTTCCCTGGCTTGTCCTTACCAACTATCATAAATAGTAGTACCACGTTTGCCAACCTCCAGTCTTCCGGCACCTCACCTGTGACTATCGATGATACAAATATCTCAGCAAGAGGCCCAGCAATCGCTTCCCTAGCTTCCCACAGAGTTCTAGGATACACCTAAACAGGTCCTGGGGATTTATCTGCTTTTATACATTTCAAGACATCTAGCAATTCCTCCTCTGTAATATGGGCATTTTTCAAGATGTCACCATCTATTTCCCTACATTTTATGTTTTCCATGTCCTTTTCCACAGTAATCACTGATGCAAAATATTCATTTAATAACTCCCCAATCTCCTGCGGTTCCACACAAAGGCCACCTTGTTGATCTTTGAGCGGTCCTATTCTCTCCCTATTTCCCTGTTGTCCTTAATGAATGTGTAAAGAGCCTTTGGATTCTCTTTAACTCTATTTGCCAAAGCTATCTCATGTCCCCTTTTTGCCCTCCTGCTTTCCCTCTGCCTTTATACTCTTCTAAGGATTCAATCGATCTATCCTGTCTATACCTGACATATGCTTCCTTCTTTCTCTTTACCAAATCCTCAATTTCTTCAGTCATCCAGCATTCCCTATACCTACCAGCCTTACCTTTAACCCTAACAGGAATATACTGTCACTGGACTCTCGTTATCTCATTTCTGAAGGCTTCCCCTTTTCCAGCCGTCCCTTTACCTGCGAACATCTGCCCCCAATCAGCTTTTGAAAGTTCTTGCCTAATACCGTCAAAATTGCCCTTTCTCCAATTTAGAACTTCAACTTTTAGATCTGGTCTATCCTTTTCCATCACTATTTTAAAACGAATAGAATTATGGTCGCTCGCTCCAAAGTGCTCCCCCACTGACATCTCAGTCACCTGCCCTGCCTTATTTCCCAAGAGCAGGTCAAGTTTTGCACTTTCTCTAGTAGGTACATCCACATACTGAATCAGAAAATTTTCTTGTGCATTCTTAACAAATCCCTCTCCATCTAAACCCTTAACACTATGGCAGTCCCAGT
>NC_057724.1:9243079-9251075 GCF_004010195.1 Chiloscyllium plagiosum
GGGTCCCACCCCCCCACCTTACTAGTTTAAATCCTCCCGAGCAGTTCTAGCAAATTTCCCTGCCAGTATATTAGTCCCCTTCCAATTTAGGTGCAATCCGTCCTTCTTGTACAGGTCACTTCTACCCCAAAAGAGATTCCAATGATCCAAAAATGTGAATTCTTCTCCCATACACCAGCTCCTCAGCCATGCATTCATCTGCTCTATCCTCCTATTCCTGACCTCACTAGCTCATAGCACTGAGAATAATGCCGGTATTATTGCCCTCGAGGATGTCCTTTTTAAACTTCTGCCTAACTCTCTGTATTCTCCTTTCAGAATCTCATCCTTTTCCCTTCCTATGTCATTGGTACCAATGTGTACAATGACCTCCTGCTGGTCCCTCTCCTCTTTGAGAACATTCTGCACTCTCTCTGAGACATCCTTGATCCTGGCACCAGGGAGGCAACACACCATTCTGATTTTTCGCTGCTGGCCACAGAAATGTCTGCCTGTGCCTCTGACTAGAGAGTCCCCTAACACAGTTGAACTCTTGGAATGCAACGTATCCCTCATTGCATTAGAGCCAGTCTCAATACCAGAAACTTGGCTATTCATGCCACATTCCCCTGAGAATCCATCACCCCTACATTTTCCAAAACAGCATACTTGTTTGAAATGGCGATAGCCACAGAAGGCTCCTGCACTAGCTGCCTACCTCTCTTTCCTTTCCTGGAGCTAACCCATCTACTTGACTGTATCTGCAGCTTTTCTCCCTACCTACAACTGCCGTCCATCACACCCCTCTAACTCTTGTCGATTCCTCATTGCCTCTAACTGTCTCTCCAACCAATCCATTCAATCTAATAGGATTTGCAACCAATGATATTTATTGCAGATATAATCCTCAGTTTTCCCTGAACTCCCACATCCGACAAGAAGAGCATGTCACTCTACTAAAGGCCATTTTTGCTCTTCCAATCTACAGACCCAGAAAATAGCACTGTCTTATTCCTCTGCAAATACTGCTCTCGGCTAATGTAATACTTATGGCTTATATTTTTAAGTTTAATCAAGAGACGGACCTCAATAAAACATATAATCAAGAAAGAACCCACTCTACTCACTACTGTAGACTTACAGCAAGGCCACACTTAAAACTATTTGCTTATCTGTTTCTGTGTTGTGGTCTCTCCCAAACAGGTTCCTCCAAGATCAGTTGTGAATTTCACTGTTTGTTAATTTCCCCAGACGCACTCTGACGTCCAGTGACACATGAATTCAACAGCAAAGGCAGTAACTGTGCAGGTTCACTGCTGTGGCAGTTAGCAGTTTGGGTTTCTTTCTCTCTCTCTCTCTCTTCAGTGCAGACCATGTGCTGCCTTTGACTGTCCTTCTCCTTTTTGAAAGTGCTGTTGTTTTGACTTTTTTCTCTCCAAAGTCCCAAAACAATGCACTTCATATAAAACAGTAATTGCTGCTCCTGGAGTTCGAGGAAATCACCTCCAACACCGAAAATGCCTCCAAAAGGACCAGCCTGTTAACAGCCAGACATTTTTCCTGTCCTCCACTTTATCCAGAAAAAATGTATCTTTTCTCAGGAAACTGGATCGTTCGCTAAACATAGGGCAATATGCAATAAATGTATTGAGAATGATGCAACATTAATATGAATATCGTAGTTTCAGTACTGGAGTGGGGTAGTTTCTTGAAATTGATGCTCTTCCTGGTTTATGAATGAAAATAACTTTTGTGTAAAATGCTGTTTTTTTCATACTTTAGTTGAAAACAGCAGACTAAGCATAGAGATGGTATTTTGACCTTTGCAGTATCGTAAGAGCTAATACAGGAAGTGATGCCCATTATACATCTCTGTAGATGTTCATTCTGTTCAGATGGAGAGAGGTTATAAAGATGGTGAATTCATATTGCTGTTTTGACACTTCTTGTCCAAATTTAAAAGAACATTCTTGGTCGAGGTACAACGTACACCTTAATCACACAAATGTCATTTCAGGAGGTGCCACCTGTACTTGATGAGCTGAATTAAGTCACAAAGCTCCTCCATCGGTAATGATTAACCAATGGGCAAACCGAAAAGCAATCACTTTCTCCATTGGATTGCTGTAAAACATGAGAGGTAGTTCTCGTCTCCTTGAACAGGGCTCTGAAAGGAATCACATCACATACAAATGTAAGAGTACACAAAATTGGAGCAGGAGGAGTAGGCCCCTTGACCCTGCTCTGAAATTTCAGAATGTCAAGGCTGATCTGATTATGCATTCAATTTTTCTGTCTACTCCTTACATTAATTGAGGAGAAAGCCTGCTGGACCAACTTTCCTCATTCCTGAAGAAGGGCTAATGCCCGAAACGTCGATTCTCCTGTTCCCTAGATGCTGCCTGACCTGCTGCGCTTTTCCAGCAACACATTTCCATCTCCTTACATTAATTCCCCTGTTAGACAGGGATCTTTTCAACTCAGCTTTAAAATTACTCAGTGCCTCCTCTGCGCTCGAGGGAACAGAATTTCACAACTGTACAAACTTCTGGGAGACAAATATGCTCCTTTCTACCATCTTAAATCAACAATACATTTTTTTAAACAGCGTCCACTGATTCTACTCTCAATATTGCTAACATTTGAACCATTTGCTCACAGAATAAAAGAGTTGGTTGCATTAATTGCCTGTTCCCAACTTAGCATCAGAAGATAATGCTAGACTATCAAATACGCCTTTGCATTTATCTAGGTTAAAGCCCACCTATCATTGTTCAGTCCACTCCTATAGCGCGTCCAATCTTTTTTGTCAAAGATTGTAATTGTCTACTTCTCAATTCTTGCTAACATTTCAGTAGAACCTGCCAATTGACTGTTCATGCTCCCAACACTAACAACCAGGTCATTAATATAAATGAATGAATAGTAATCGGCTCAACACCAAGCACTGAAGAGGGCAGAGTGGTGGATGTGATCTATGTGGACTTCAGTAAGGCGTTCAACAAGGTTCCTCATGGGAGACTGATTAGCAAGGTTAGATCTCGTGGAATACAGGGAGAACTAGCCACTTGCATACAGAACTGGCTCGAAGGTAGAAGACAGAGGGTGGTGTTAGAGGGTTGAAGACTGGAGGCTGAGACCAGTGGAGTGCTACAAGGATCAGTGTTGTCTTGCATCATTTCATCAATGATTTGAATGTGAACACAGGAGACATAGTTAGTAAATTTGCAGATGACACCAAAATTGGAGGTGTAGTGGACAGCGAAGTAGATTGGTTCAGAGTAGAATAGGATCGTATTCAGATGGGCCAATGGGCTGAGGAGTGGCAGATGGAGTTTAATTTAGATAAATGTGAGGTACTGCATTTTGGAAAGGCAAATCAGGGCTGGACTTATACATTTAATGGAAAGGTCCTAAAGAGTGTTGCTGAACAAAGAAACCTTGCAGTGCAGGTTCATAGTTCCTTGAAAGTGGAGTTACAGGTAGATAGGATAGTGAAGAAGGCGTTTGGTATGCTTTCCTTTATTGGTCAGAGCATTGAGTACAGGAGTTGGGAGGTCATGTTGTGGCTGTACAGGACATTGGTTAGGCCACTGTTGGAATATTGCTTGCAATTCTGATCTCCCTCCCATCATCACGATGTTGTGAAACTTGAAAGGGTTCAGAAAATATTTACAAAGATGTTGGAGAATGAGAGCTACAGGGAAGGCTGTATAGGCTGGGGTTGTTTTCCCTGGAGTGTCGGAGGCTGAGGGGTGACCTTATAGAGGTTTATAAAATCATGAGGGGCACAGATGAGGTAAATATACAAGGTTTTTTTTCCCTGTGGGGGAGTCCAGAACTAGAGGGCATAGGTTTAGGATGAGAGGGGAAAGATATAAAAGAGACCTAAGGGGCAACTTTTTCACACAGAGGGTGGTGCGTGTATGGAATGAGCTGCCAGAGGAAGTGGTGGTAACTGGTAAAATTACAGTATTTAAAAACTATCTGGATGGGTATATGAATAGGAAAGGTTTAGAGGGATATGGGCCAAATGCGACTAGATTTATTTAGGATATATGGTCAGTGTGGATGGTTTGACCAAAGGATCTGTTTCTGTGCTGTTCTTCTCTATGACAGCTGCCAGAGGATGGAATTGAACCTGGATCCCAGGTACCCAGGTACTGTAAGGCAGTAGTGCTAACCACAGCGCTACCCCTTTCCACATCCACCCGGTCAGTCCCAGCAGTCTTATATGTTTCACTTAAGTCATACAAATGTCTTTTTTTCAAGGGGGATAGAGTATAAGAGTAGGGAAGTCTTACTGCAACTGTACAAGGTGCTGGTGAGATCACATCTAGAGTAATGTGAACAGTCTCAAAGAGTGATCGATGTCATAGTGTCATAGAGTCGTACAGCATAGAAACAGACCCTTCAGTCCAATGACTCCACGCTGACCATATTCTTAAACAAAATTAATTCCATTTGCTGTGCTTGGTCCATATCCCTCCAAACGTTTCCTATTCATGAATTTATCCAAATGTCTTTTAAACATTGTAGCTGTACCTGCATCCAGCACTTCCTCTAGCAGTTCATTCCACACATGAAAAATAGTTGCCCCTCATGTCCTTTTTAAAACTTCTTCTCTCACCTTAAAAATATGCCCCCTAATTTTGAACTTCGCCTCCCAACCCCCAACCTTAGGGAAATGACCCTTATCATTCATCCTATCTATGCTCCTTATGATGTTATAAACCTCAATGTGGTCACCCCTCAACCTTTTATGCTACACTGAAAAAAGCCCCAGTTTTTCCAATCTATTTTTACATTCAGTCCTGGCAACAGCCTGGTAAATATTTTCTGAACCAGCTCCAGTTTAATAATATCCCTCCCATATCAGGAAGACCAGGATTGCACATACTATTTCAGAAGAGGCATCACCAATGTCCTGTACAACTTCACCATGATGTCCCAGCTCCTACATTCAAAAGTCTGAGCAATGAAGGCAAGCATGCCAAACGCCTTCTTAACCACATTATGTACTTGTGACACAAATTTCAAGGAATTATGTACCTGAACCTCTAGGTGGCTTTGTTCTTCAACATTCCCCAAGGCCCTATCATGTACAAACCCCTTGCCTACAATCTATTGGGACAAAGCTTTTGGATTTCCACTATTGCGTGAAAAAAGTGCTTCCCTTCTGAATAGCTCACCTCTGATTTAATTACACTGCCCTCTTATTTCCACCTCTGTAACATTATCGATAAAATCAGGGGCCATATTTTTAAGGTGAGAGGAGAACAATTTAAAAGGGACTTGAGTGGCAGCTTTTCCTCACAGATGGTGGTTCATGTGTGGAATGAACTGCCAGAGGAAACAATAGACACAGGTAGAACGACAGCATTTCAAAGGCATTTGAACAGGTGCATGAATGATGCAGACAAGTGGAGCAAGTGGGAAATTTGGTTGGCATGGATGAAGGGTTTGTTTCTATGCTGTATGACTCTCTGATTATACTCCCATTTCAATAAAAGCAAAATGCTGTGATTGCTGGAGAAACTCAGCAGGTCTGGTAGCATTTGTGGAGAGAGAAACAGAGTTAACATTTTCAATTCTGGTCTCCTTCCAATTGGAAAGATGTTGTGAAACTTGAAAGGGTTCAGAAAGGATTTACAAGGATGTTGCCAGGGTTGGAGGATTTGACCTATAGGGAGAGGCTGAACAGGCTGGGGCTGTTTTCCCTGGAGCGTCGGAGGCTAAGGGGTGACCTTATAGAGGTTTACAAAATTATGAGGGGCTTGGATAGGGTAAATAGACAAGGTCTTTTCCCATAGGTTTAGGGTGAGAGGGGAAAGATATAAAAGAGACCTAAGGGGCTACGTTTTCACGCAGAGGGTGATATGGGTATGGAATGAGCTGCCAGAGGAAGTGGTGGAGGCTGGTACAATTGCAACTATTAAGAGGTATTTGGATGGGTATATGAATAGGAAGGGTTTGGAGGGATATGGGCCGGGTGCTGGCAGGTGGGACTAGATTGGGTTGGGATATCTGGTCGGCATGGACGTGTTGGACCGAAGGGTCTGTTTTCTTGCTGTACATCTCTATGATTCTATAATATGACATTTCTTCAGAACTGAAGAAACCTCTGCAGAATCACAGCAGACTCAAAATATTAACTCTGTTTCTTTCCATGGATGCTGTCAGACTGTTGAGTTTCCCCAGCATTCTATGTGTTTGCTTCACACACTCATTTCAGCTCATCTGCTGCTAACATGCATTCATGCCTTGGTTACTACTAGATTTGTCCATTCTAATTGTGCTCCTGGTTGGCGTATCTCATTCTAACTACTGTAAATCTGAGATCATTGAGAATTCTGCTGCCCTGGTACTGACATACAGCAAGCTCCATGTTCTCACTCAATCTACTCAAGTTTCCCAGGCACCATTCAATGTTAACTGTCAGACACAGTGCTATACTTTGCCAGCAACACATTGTAGCAAGGCGTCTTGTCATTGCTGAATGTGGGAGAATCTGGTGATCAGTCGCTCAGTCAGACTGTTGTTACACAACAGGAAAAGTGAAGTAAGAAAGGAATGTGGTTTCAGGGAGTTTGCTTTTGGAGGAACAATACATTTACAGTCAATGAATGATCACTTCACCCAAATGTAGTTAATTAAGTTCTGTCTGACTTGTTTTGACTACTACAACCACTAGGACTCATAACAGCACACAAACCAACAGCCACTCTCAGACAACAACTCATCAGGACAAAGGACCCGATACCCAACATGAGCAAAACCAACGTAGTGTACAAAATCACATGCAAGGACTGCACAAAACACTACATAGGACAAACAGGAAGACAGCTAATGATCTGTATCCATGAACACCAACCAGCCACGAAACAATATGACCAGCCATTCTTAGTAGCCACACATGCAGATGTCAAGCAACATGAGTTTGATTGGGACACTATTATTATAGGACAAGCCAAACAGAGAACAGCCAGGGAATTCCTAGAGGCATGGCACTCATCGACAGATTCTATCAACAAACACATCGACCTGGACCCAATAAAGCGGCCACTACAGCGGATAGCTGGAACTGACAACCGGAAGCGGCAGAGACAAACCACTATAAATGCCGGAGGAAACATCACAGAAGCGCTTCACAGGAGGCTCCCAAGCACTGAGGATGTCACCTAGACAGGGGACGAAATGTCTGCAACACAAATTCCCAGCTCGGCGAACAGAACCACAACAATGACTTGTTGTGTCCAACACTAAAGTCCTTTATAATGGTGTAGGTGATGTTATTCTTGCTCAATCTCCTCAGAACACTGCTGATGCTCTCTCAGCTCTCCAGAGAGCATCGCATTACCTCTTTGGATGCTCCAGTTATATAAAGAACAGTATGCAATCAATCTTTCTGGAGTGTACTGTGAGGTCCCTCCAGACTGATCCAAATATTGGACCCTCACCTTTAGGAGGCCTACCTTCTGAATAGGCTGCATTATATCGATGATCAGCTTTAGGGGTTTGTGTAACAGAGCCATGAGGCGTGATTAGAGAGGGTTAGGTTTGGATTTGAGTTTCCCAGCAGCCGTCCTTGTAATGTAGCCAACCCTTGCAATGAAGCAGGAACCTGAGAAGTATTAAGGATATAGGCATCGTGGCAGCTTCTGGTGTAACTAGCATGCACTGAAATGTCGGGGGATGCTGGGCCAAACCAACTCATCCCACACGGACTCCGGACCACCTTTAAACCAGCAGAGTTCGGACCCGAACAGGACAAACAGTACAGACTAGAGATTCAAAAACACCAGCAACGGTTCTCCTTCAAGATCCTCCGCTCCACGCTTGCAGCAATGCGCCGGCACCTAACCTCTCTACAGTCTGCCCTGCCTCAGCTGAGGGCCACACTCTCTCAGAATTGCAAAGGACCCACTCTGTACTACATCCTCAGGAGAATCCATACTCTCAACAAACAGTATTTCAATTCAATCTCAAACATCAAAAACTGTAAGTACAACAAACT
>NC_057724.1:9254245-9257895 GCF_004010195.1 Chiloscyllium plagiosum
CTGATGAAGGGCTTTTGCCCGAAACGTCGATTTTGCCTGTCCTCGGATGCTGCCTGAATTGCTGTGCTCTTCCAGCACCACTGATCCAGAATCTGGTTTCCAGCATCTGCAGTCATTGTTTTTACCTAAGGTGGAAGCCTGGCAAAGATGCCAGTGAGCAGAGGCTCACAGGTGACAACTCTGACTCTCGCCTCCAGTTTCTCTGCAGTACCTGGGTGCTTATAAAACAGGTGGGGTTAGATGTTACCGCATTCAAATAGGCCCCTCACTACTTACTGGCAAGATTCACATCTAGCCATCAGAACCTCATGGGGAAAATAATATTTTTTATTTGACATTTAGAACCAAATTTCTTCATATGTGTCTCATTCTCGCAGCTTGCTCCTCATTGCCCACATTGTTCAGATGCGAGGGGAATAGCGTCCTTTGTGTGTACTCTTTCAAATTGTTTTTAAAAATATTTAATTTTTTTCTAGTTTGAAGGGAATACAAACCTGTCCTCATAATCTCATGTAATTTTTTGCTCCCACCTCCACAGTCTCTTCAAATGTCAAAGGCCCAAGTTTGGAGGCCCAGTAGAATGGGGTCTGGCTGCTGAGGAGAACTATCTGCTTTCTGTGAGCAATTGATGGAAGTGCAGGAACTTATCACTTTGGGCTAATACTTGTTTGGGGATGAGAGGTATATTGGATGGAGACTGGATACAGTATACCACATAACTTGGCCAAGCCCCAAAAGAAAAGGCAGTGCTGCTGTTATAAAGAGCAGAGACGGTGCAGAACACAGTAGAGGGGATTGAGACACTCATCTAGACCTTATAATGTGGGTATTTCAAAAATTGCTTCAGAGCATCTGGCATTGGGATGAGTACAAATCTCCCACAATTTCCATGAGATATCATATCTGGTTAAGGTGAGCAAGGGAGGGGGGAGTGGTAGGAGAAGATATAGTTCCCACTATTCAGTCATGCAATCTGGGCAAAATTGTTCAAACTTATGCAAAGATTGGGCAATTTTAACCATAATGTGTTACATCCTCCAACCACTTGCGTCTCATGTTTCCGCAACCTTTTAATGTGGCTTGAGATTTATTTGCTTGGATCTGCCTTTGCCAACAAAACCAGCCAAGCCTTCAGGTGGAATTATAAGACTCCACTGACTGCGTTGCTCAGGGCAGGCTGCTCATCTTGCATGCCTTTTCTTAGGTGCCTGTGCATCCGTGCGCATAAGTTGCAGGATTCTTTTCTTCATACAGTAAATACTTAAGTTACCATAGAAAATGAGTACAGCAACAGCATTGCTTAAATGGCTCGGCTTAGTTTTGAATGTCCTTTCCATGATTTTAGATCAAGTGATGCAGATGTCAGAAGCAATTAATGTGTTGGAGTGGAGGGAATGTATTTCATGGACAGAATATGAAATGAGAGGGAACACATAAAACAAAAGACACTAAATGAAGATAAATATAGTTCTAAATACTCAAATGTATCAATCCTTTTGAGAGCACAAATGCAGGTAGGTTTTTGTACTTAGAATAATTTTAGTCAAAAAACAAAGAACTAATAATAGATGGTGCAAATCAATAGCGAAGTCACAAGTGGTTAAAATACTGTGAGCAGACTTGGTGTCACATAATATAAAGGTCATTAAACTCGTAGAAAACATACAACAGAGCTTGTTTTGGCTGATGCCAGGAATGAGGAGCTATGTTTGTGAGTAGACTTGGAATGCTTAAAACATTCTTAAGCTGAATTAATAGGTTCTGGGCAGAGATTGTAAACCTAAGCCAGTAACCTGCTGCTCTCTCCAAATGTGTTCTCAGACTTTGTGAATATTTTCAATATTTTCTGATTTTATTTAAGATTTCAAAGATTCAAACTAAAATGGAATGTTTAGACAGAGAAAACTAATCCTGCTCTGTCCACAGTCAAGCACTCCATAAGTGGGGATAAGGGATTCATTTTCATGATGGCAAATGGAGTATAATGTTTGAAAATGTGAAGTTGTTCTTTTTGGAAGGGAGAACTAAAGAACTGAATAGTATTTAAATGAATAAACGCTACAACGCAAAGGAAGTTAGGGGAGACTTGTGCATGAAAAACTGATAGCTAGCACATAGGTACAGTAGGTAGTCAGGAAGACTGATGGAATTGTAGAATTCCTAGAGTGTGGAAGCAGGCCATTCGGCCCATCAAGTCCACACCAACTGCTGAAGAGCATCACACAGAGTTTATTCAAGGAACAACTACTACGTACCCTTGATAGGTACATACTTGTCAGGCAGGGAGAATGAGGTCGAGCATGGGAACCGTGGTTTACTCAGGAAGTTGAATCTCTTGTCAAGAGGAAGAAGAAGGATTTTGTTAGGATGAGACGTGAAGGCTCAGTTAGGGTGCTTGAGAGTTAAAAGGTAGCCAGGAGAGACCTAAAGAGAGAGCTAAGGCGAGTGAAGAGGGGACATGAGAAGTTGTTGGTGGATAAGTTCAGGGAAACCCTAAAGCTTTGTGCAGTTATATAAGGATAAAACAATGACTAGAGTAAGATTAGGGCCAATCAAGGACAGTGGTGGGAAGTTATACGTGGAGTCCGAGGAGATAGGGGAAGCACTAAATGAATATTTTCCATCAGTTTTCACACTAGAAAAAGACAATGTTGTCGAAGAGAATACTGAGAAATAGGCTACTAGACTAGCTGGGACTGAGGTTCACAAGGATGAAGTGTTAGCAATTCTGTGTGAAAATACATAAGTCCCTTGTGCCAGATGGGATTCTCCGGGAAGTCAGGGAGGAGATTGCCAAGGCTGTGGGTTTGATCTTTATGTAGTCATTGTCTACAGGAATAGTGCCAGAAGACTGGAGGATAGCAAACGTTGTCCCCTTGTTCAAGAAGGGGAGTAGAGACAACCCTGGTAATTATAGACCAGTGAGCCTTATTTCTGTTGTGGGTAAAGTGTTTGAAAATGTTATAAGCGATAGGATTTATAATCATCTCAATAGGAATAAGTTGATTAGGGATAGGCAACATGATTTTGTGAAAGGTAGGTCGTGCCTCACAAACCTTACTGAGTTCTTTGAGAAGGTGACAGAACAGGTGGATAAGGGTAAAGCAGTTGATGTGGTGTATGTGAATTTCAACAAGGCATTTGGTAAGGTTCCCTGTGATAGGCTACTGCACAAAATACGGAGGCATGGGATTAAGGGTGATTTCGTGGTTTGGATCAGATATTTGCTAGCTGAGAAAAGACACAGGATGGTGGTGGATGGGCAATGTTCATCCTGAAGGTCAGTTACTAGTGGTGTACCGTAAGGATCTGTTTTAGGTCCACTGCTGTTTGTAGATGGATGGGTTAGTAAATTTGAAGACAACACTAAAGTTGGTGGAGTTGTGGATAGTGCCAAAGTTGTTGTGGGATACAGAGGGCTGTATAGATAAATGGCTGAGCTGGGTTAAGAGGTGGAAAATTGAGTTTAATGCAGGGAAAGTGTGAAGTGATTCACTGTGGAAGGAGTAACAGGAATGCAGAATACTGGGCTAATGGTAAGATTCTTGATTTGGAGATGCCGGTGTTGGACTGGGGTGAACAAAGTTAAAAATCACACAACACCAGGTTATAGTCCAACAGGTTTAATTGGAAGCACACTAGCTTTCGGA
>NC_057724.1:9258114-9305535 GCF_004010195.1 Chiloscyllium plagiosum
GTCTGTCTGGGGTGGGGGTTGTGAGTGTGAGAAAGTGTGTGTGTGTGCGTGTAGTGAGTGCAGAGTGTCTTAAGTCTGTGAGGGGGTGCATGTGTGGGGGTTGGGGTGTCTATAAGGGTGTGTGTGGTTGTCTGTGTGCGCGTCTGTGTGTACCTGTGTCCGTGTGTATGTGAGAGTGTGTGTGTGTAGGAATATCTGTGTGTGTGTGTGTGTGTAGTGCAATGGTGATCACCTGTAATGTGACATGGTCACCATTGCACGACACACACACAGACACTTTCCTCCTTTAAGATATTCTGTAGAATCTAATCCTTTGACCAAGCTGTTGATCATCTGACTCATAACATAATATGACCTAGGAGCAAAATTAGGCCATTCAGCCCATTGAGTCTACTCCACCATTCAATCATGGCTGATAAGTTTCTCAACTCCATTCTCCCACTTTCTCCCTATAATCTTTGATCCCCTTGATACTCAAGAACCTATCTATCTCAGTCTTAAATATTCTCAATGACCTGGCCTCCACAGCCTTGTGGGGCAGTGTATTCCATAGATTCACCACTCTCTGGCTGAAGATGTTTCTCCTTATCTCAGTTCTAAAAGGTCTTCCCTTTACTCTAAGGCTGTGCCCTCGGGTCCTAGTCTCTCCTACCAATGGAAACAACTTCCCAACATCCACTCTGTCCAGGCCATTCAGGATTCTGTAAGTTTCAATTAGATCCCCCTACAACCTTCCATCTCCATTAAAAATAGACCCATAATAGGGTCCAGGGATATGCAGGCTAGGTGGATCAGCCACATGAAATACAGGGTATGGGTCTGGTTGGAATGTTGCTAAGGGGGTAGATGGGGACTTGATGGGCTGAATGGCTTTTGCACTGTAGGGATTTTACAATATTTACCTGTTACGATGTAACTCGGGACTCATGATTTGGTTGACTCCTAACTGCCTTCAAGTGACCAAACAAGGAACTGAGTTGTTCCAAACAGAACAAAACTACACGTGTTAAAAGCAAATTATTGCGGATGTTGGAATCTGAAACCAAAAGAGAAAATGCTGGAAAATCTCACCCTTTGACAAAGGGTCAGTTAGACTCGAATCGTGAACTCTTTTCTCTCCTTACAGATGCCACCAGACCTGCTGAGATTTTCCAGCATTTTCTCTTTTGGTTTCAAAACTACATGTGTATTGCCTTCCTGGTGCCAGGATCAAGGATGTCTCAGAGGGTGCAGAATGTTCTCAAGGGGGAAAGGGCCCAGCAGGTGGTCATTGTCCACATTGGAACTAATGATATAAGAAAGGAAAAGGATGAGATTCTGAAGGGAGAATATAGAGAATTTAAAAAGGAGGTTCTCGAGAGTAGTAATATCTGGATTACTCCCGGTGCTATGAGCTAATGAGGGCAGGAATAGGAGGATAGAGCAGATGAATGCATGGTTGAGGAGCTGGTGTATGGGAGAAGGATTCACATTTTTGGATCATTGGTACCTCTTCTGGGGTAGAAGTGACCTGTACAAAAAGGACAGATTGCACCTGAATTGGAAGGGGACTAATATACTGGCAGAGAGATTTGCTAGAGCAGCTCAGGAGGATTTAAACTAGTAAGGTGGGGGTGTGTGGGTGGGATCCAGGGAGATAGTGAGGAAAAAGATCAATCTGAGACTGGCACGGTTAGGAACAGAAGCGAATCAAACAGTCAGGGCAGGCAGGAACAAAGCAGAGAACAATGTAGGACTGATAAACTAAATTGCATTTGATTACGATTAGATTAGATTACAGAACAGTGTGGAAACAGGCCCTTCGGCCCAACAAGTCCACACCGACCCGCCGAAGCGCAACCCACCCAGACCTCTACATTTACCCCTTACCTAACACTATGGGCAATTTGGCATGGCCAATTCACCTGACCTGCACATCTTTGGACTGTGGGAGGAAACCGGAGCACCCAGAGGAAACCCACGCAGACACGGGGAGAATGTGCAAACTCCACACAGTCAGTCGCCTGAGGCGGGAATTGAACCCGGGTCTCTGGCGCTGTGAGGCAGCAGTGCTAACCACTGTGCCACCGTGCCACCCACCAATTCATTTCAATGCAAGAGGCCTAACAGGGAAAACAGATGAATGCAGGGCATGGTTAGGAACATGGGCCTGGGATATCATAACAATTACAGAAACATGGCTCAGGGATGGGCAGGACTGGCAGCTTAATGTTCCAAGATACAAATGTTACAGGAAGGACAAAAAGGGAGGCAGAGAGGAGGGGAAGTGGCATTTTTGATAAGGGATAGCATTACAGCTGTGCTGAGGGAGGATATTCCCAGAAATACATCCAGGGAAGTTACTTGGGTTGAAATGAGAAATAAGAAACGGATGATCACCTTATTAGGATTGTATTGTAGATCCCCTGATAGTCAGCAAGAAATTGAGAAACAAATTTGTAAGGAGATTTCAGTATTTTGTAAGAATAATAGGGTGATTATGGTAGGGGATTTTAACTTTCCAAACATAGACTGGGACTGCCATGATATTAAGGGTTTAGATGGAGAGGAATTTGTTAAGTGCGTACAAGAAAATTTTCTGATTCAATATGTGGATGTATCTACTAGAGAAGGTGCAAAACCTGACCTACTCTTCGGAAATAAGGCAGGACAGGTGACTGAGGTGTCAGTGGGGGAGTACTTTGGGGCCAGTGACCATAATTCTATTTGTTTTAAAATAGAGATGAAAAATGTTAGACTAAAAGTTGAAGTTCTAAATTGGAGAAAGGCCAATTTTGACGGTGTTAGGTAAGACCTTTTGAAAGCTGATTGGGGGCAGATGTTCGCAGGTAAAGGGATGGCTGGAAAATGAGAAGCCTTCAGAAATGAGATAACGAGAATCCAGAGAAAGTATATTCCTGTTAGGGTGAAAGGAAAGGCTGGTAGCTATAGGGAATGCTGGATGACTGGAGAAACTGAAGGTTTGGTTAAGAAAAAGAAGGAAGCATATGTCGGGCATAGACAGGATAGATCGAGTGAATCCTAAGAAGAGTATAAAGGCAGTAGGAGTATACTTAAGAGGGAAATCAGGAGGGCAAAAAGGGGACATGAGATAGCTTTGGCAAATAGAGTTAAGGAGAATCTAAAGGGTTTTTACAAATACATTATGGACAAAAGGGTAACTAGGGGGAGAATAGGGGCCCTCAAAGATCGGCAAGGCAGCCTTTGTGTGGAGCCACAAGAGATGGTAGAGATACTAAACAAGTATTTTGCATCAGTATTTACTGTGGAAAACTACATGGAAGATATTGAATGAAGGCAAAAATGCCCATATTACAGAGGAGGAAGTGCTGGATGTCTTGAAATGCATAAAAGTGGATAAATCCCCAGGACCTGATCAGGTGTACCTGAGAACTCTGTGGGAAGCGAGGGAAGCGATTGCTGGGCCCCTTGCTGAGACATTTGATAGTCATAGGTGAGGTGCCGGAAGACTGGAGGTTGGCTAACGTGATGCCAGTATTTAAGAAATGTGATAAGGACAAGCCAAGGAACTATAGACCAGTGATCCTGACATTGGTGGTGGGCAAGTTGTTGGAGAGAATCCTGAGGGACAGGATGTACATGTATTTGGAAAGGCAAGGACTGATAAGTGATAGTCAACATGGCTTTGTGGATGGGAGATTGTGGGAAAAGATTTGTGAAACCATGATAGGCCCACAAAAGCAAATTGGCCAAATTGTACCAGGACACCCAGAATTCCCGAGCAGCTCACAAACCGGGTCAGACGGCAGACAGACAATGGAATACGCTTTAAGCTCTCATGGACATGACAGCGATCTCAAGCCTAAGGGCAGTTTCAAACCCAGCAATACCAAAGCCACACAAAGAGCAGGACAGACAGACAGGCACCATAGGACAATGGAAGCACCTCACCACTCCAGAAAAGACTTTAACACCTCCCTGGGAAGATGAATGGAACCATCAATACTGTCAGGATGTTGCTTTGTGTGAAGGAACAGGACATTCATTCGAGAAACTGTTTTCCAATTAGCATCCTACGAAACTAAATTACTCCATTTCCAGAAACATTGTAGTTTCCCGTTTCTTAATCAGTGTCATTGTGCAGCATTACTATAAAACTAGTTGCATCCTCAGCTCTGGGAGGAGAAATCAAATTCTCTGTCCGGACTGTCAGTTCTGTCTCAGCTGGTCTGGTTTCTCCTCCAGCGATATCACTTGCAATAAACTGTTTGTCAATTTTACTTCGAGCTGTGTTTTGTGATCTCTAACCTACTGGGCAAATTTCTGCGACAGTTTGGTGTGAGTCGGCAGGCCCTTTTTTTTCTCTCTCAACAGGGTAAGTGAACCTTACATTTTAAATTTAGCCCGATTGGTACCTGGCAGCCAGCCCTGCCCAGTGGGTCAGACAAGAGAAAGGCTGGACGACTGCAGAGGGTGGCCGCAATTCTGATCTGTGGTGAATTGGCTTCACCTCCTGTAATTCAGAAATTGAGTAGTGACCCTGGCCTGGGGAGTTGGGTACTTGGCTCCTAAATTGCTGCCAGAACTTGGCCTGAGGAGGTAGTCTAGTAAGCGGCTAAATTAATTTTCAAATTTAACTAACTGGCAGCCGGCTGCTGCTACAATTTGAAATGTGAGTAATGACTCTGGCCTGTGGAGGTGAGCATTTGGCTCCTAAATTGTTAACTGACTTTTAAGCTGCTATTTCTGGGCCTGAGGACATCGTCTGGTGGGAAAATAAGTTAACCGGCAGCCGATAATTCGGTACTACACAGCGTGGAGTGGGCTTGTGGAAGTCGTCACCTGTGCTAAATGAACTACCTGAAATTTTACAACAAACCTTAATTTGGCCCACGCGTGATTCACCTTGAGTCAGACTTGCTGCCACGAACCTGTTCTAGCCAGGAGGAAGACGGTCGGGCAGAGAAAGCTCGGCACAATATGTGGAGAGACCGCTCATCAAATTCTCGCTTTACTACTGATACATCCAGCTCGAACAAAATTGACTCGGGCCCAGCTGTGTTGTCCTGTCCTGTGGTTTCTAAGTGTTTGTTTTGGGTATGTCTGCTTGTTCTGTGCTTACTGAGTGCAGCTTTGCCAATGTCAGGTGTCTCACCTGGCTGTGCTTGTTCAGCACTTGCTTACTTTGTGGTCAGCGATTACAGGGTTGAGTCACTTTCATTGCCTAGCCTGTCAATCACTCACTGCCTGTATGCTGTTAGCTCTCTATTTCTGTTTTTTTCCCTCGAAACCTAATACAGCACTTAGAAATTATCCCAAGACATCCAGGATGCCTTGGGGGCACGGACATCCACCGTCTGCCGGGAGATGCCAGCTGTGGGAGCTGGGTAACCCCAACCATGTGGTGAGAATGGCCCGGGGCCGAAAATGGAGGAGAGTACCCTGAAAAGGCATGGTAAATACGTTGACTGTAAGAACAAGGTAGGACATGCTCTTGTTACACCTGGGTCACCTGCAGACAGTGCTAAAAGACACAGGGGACAGCCGTGACATTATCCCCTTCACAAGGGACCTTTACACCTGGTCCCATGGAACTGGCCATGTAGGGGGCCCTTCAAAATTGATAAAATTGATTACTGGACCACGGCTATTAGAGGGTGGCATGTTGCAAGGTCTTGCAAAATTTTGGGACATTGCCAAACACCACCAGCCCCCTAAAGTTAAAGGCTGCAGCAATAAAACCCCGACTGCAGAGACCCCTACCACCCCGGGCACAGCTCCACCACCCTAATCCCCCCCCCGCAATACCCTAAACTTCCCTTACTGGTCCCAGAGCCAGACCTGCTGCTAAATGAAGTGGCTGCCTTTGTTACCATGCAGCCCAGGAGAAGCTTGCAGCAGGATACAGCAGGCGCTGAGCATTCTGAGTCAGTACCGCTGCCTCACTCAGACAATAACGTCAGGCTCACACACAACACAGTTACTGCCCTGAAAAACCAGGGCACTGAATGCCAGCTTCCATGCATTATGATTGGATCTACTACCCTTGATAAGCCCTGGACCCACGCAGAGGTCCGGGTCATGTTACAGGATGCCCCAGACCCATTGAAAAGACCACTCGCATTTTATAATTGGCTGCTACAAACTTCCACCATTTACAACTGTCTGCCACAAGATGTGCGGACCCTGTTACAAATCGCCTATGGTACCCACTGGGCAACCATACACTCTACCATTAACTTCCCCACCCAACCCTGGGACACTGCTGCAGATGGCTGGACAGCACTGTAAAAGAGGCGAAAAAAACTAGTGCAAGTAAGCATATAGACTTTGGTGCTGTTACCCAGTGTCTGCAGAAAACAGACGAGCCCCTGCCAGATTTCATTGCCCGCTTTAGGGAGGTCTGGGACTCTTCAGCAGGCAACCCCTTAACAGAGAATGAGAAGATGGCTGTACAGACTCTCATCAATTGCTTGCTCCCTACATATGCCCATGTATACAAGCCACATAATTTAACCTGGCAAACAATGTATTGGGGGGATACCCTAACCGCACTCACTATCCTGGATAGGAATGGACTGTTCACCACACCAAGACAGATGGGGGCACTCCCCCGAATTGCACAACTGGACTGCCCTAGGGAAACAGCCAGACCAGTACAGGGACTGTTAGGATTCTTTAAAGGACCGTGCTGGAACTGTGGCAAACCAGGCCACATGGCTCGACGCTGCTGGTTACCACCCAGGCAGGGGCGGCCAGGCCACTCCATCCCCCCCTCACTCCCCACAGGCACAGCAGCCTCAGCCCCCCCACCCCACAGAGGCAGCCTCACCAGGCTGCCTACACAATGGCTGATCCCTCCCCCTGTGCCCCTGAAACTAACTGGGGCTGCCGCGAAAGGGAGGGTCTGCAGGCGGTCTCAATACATCTCTCCAACTCCCCATCGGAAAACCCGATGATGGATGTGGAAGTTGGGGGCAGGGGGCAGCTCATCTCCTTTCTGGTGGATTCCGCGGTCACCCACTCGCCTGCGCCTCCCTCTGTGGAACTGTCCCTGAGTTCTAAGACTGTCCGTACGGTAGGGGTTTTTGGGAGTGCCCATGACAGAGCCACTCTCCCAACCCGTGAACTTTAGTGTCGGACCAGCCACTGTCCCTGACGCGGCCATCATTTCCGCTACTTGCCCAGTCGCCCTCCTGGGCCGACAGACCTTATGCAAACTAAATGCCAGCATTCACTGTTCCCCGGAGGGCCTCACACTATTCCATGTTGCAGGCGGCAATCACCCGCATCCCGGAACCCCCAAATCAGACAGGCTCCTGGTACGCCTGGTCCTGCCCCATCACCCCTACTTGCGCTCTTCTTGACCCCCTCCTTTCCCTGTTATCAACGGCCCCTTCATCCCCCACTTTATCTTTCCTCCGCTGGGTAATACTGACAGGCCGCTTTGTCAGTTCCACTGTGCAGCTTCCGGCCCACAGAAATCGGCATCAGCACATGCTGCAGCTGCGGACCCCCACCTCGCCCTCCCCTCCATGCTAGCACACACTGACCTGGGCTTTGTGGGACCACAGGGAGTGGCAGCAGAAATACAGCTTGACAGGCAATAGGGCTGCACTGTTCTGTAACGGCCCGATGGATGTTCCATACATTCCCCGCATTGTTAAGAGCCCGGGGGTCCCTAAGGATTTAGGCCACATGATGCACCTAAAGGGGCGCCCCCTCCACTTTGCGCCCCTCGGTCAAGTCCCCACCCATCCAGGAGAGATTGCCCAACTTGAGCAGAAGGCGTTCTGTGTGCGCTGCACTCCTGCAACACTCCAGGCCACTTTCACCAAGCTAGCCTCAGACAGTGCCACCGGGAGAACTGGTTATGAGGTCGCTTTACTGTCCAAAGCCAACCTGTCCCTACAATGTACCCCTGCACTGAACCCCGCCACCCTGCTCCCACTCACTCAGAACGCCATTGCGGATGACCATGACTGTTTAGACCTTGTTTAGCAGCTTGTCACTCCACGGCCTGACCTCTTTGAAACACCTCTAGACAACCCTGACCTCATACTCTATACAGATAGTTCATCCTTCAGGCCCTCAGACCACTATACACTGGCAGGGAATGCCGACTGTTCCCCTTTCACAGTCCTATAGGCAGCTGCACTGCCAGATGGCACATCTGCACAGTCTTAGGAGCTGTTTGTGCTCACTAGGGCTTGTATCATTGCTAAAGGACTCACAGCAAACATTTATACAGACTCCAGATATGCCTTTGGGCACACTCTGGAAACAGAGAGGCTTCATCACGTCAGCAGGGAGGCCACGATGCACTGATTTCTAATCTCCTGGAAACAGTCCTGTTACCTTCGGCCCTAGCAATTATCAGATGCGCAGCCCACACCTCTGCCACTGACCCGGTGACCCCCGGGAATGCCTCAGCTGACACAGCAGTCCAGGAAGCTACACTGCGCCCCACCACTTACATCCTGCAGGCCCCCAGAATGGCGAAGGCCCCAGTATTCCCTGACCCCATGGAGACAGTATGAGCTGCCCAATAAGCTGCTCCACAGCAGGAAAAGGACAGTTGGGCCCCACATCGGGGCCACACAATCTCCTTCCCTCAACCTGCTAGTACACCCTGATGGCCGCATCATTTGCCCAAGAGCCCACCTACACACACTGGCCCTAGCTGCCCATGGCATTAGCCACACTGGCAGGAGGGGCATGATGCACACTGTCAATCAGTCCTGGTATGCATCGGGATTCGCTGCCGCTGCCCAAGCCCTGCTTTCACAGTGCCCCATCTGCCTGTCGAACAATACAGGGAAGCCTGTTGCCAAATATGACCACCTGTCAGTTTCTGAGGGGTCTTTTAACCACTTACAGATTGACTTCACACACATGCCCCAAAAACAGGGTTACAAGTACATCCTGGTCATCATAGACATGTTCTCCAAATGGGTAGAGGCATTTCCCACGAGAAAGGATGACTCACGTACAGTGGTTAAATACCTTCTAAAGGATGTCATCCCCAGATTTGGAGTCCCCAGAAGCATAGGGACGGACAGGGGGACTCACTTCACTGCTAGGCTTACGACTGGCATTAGCGAGGCTCTAGGGATACCATGGCGACACCACATACCCTACCAACCCCAGTCGTCAGGCATGGTTGAACGGATGAATGGCACCCTGAAGACCACACTGATAAAAATCACCAAAGAAACAGGACTGAGCTGGCCAGACGCCTTGCCACTTGCCCTCTATACTATATGTGCGCAGGCACACCGCACGACCGGGCTCACCCCTTTTGAAGTACTTATGGGGCGGCCTATGCCCACTGCGCCCAGACCCTAAAACTCACCACAGACACAACCCTTCTTCTGGCACAAGAGGCCGTGCTAGATTATATCCAGTCCCTTAGCAGGAGCATTAGTGCTACGCCCGACCAGGTAAGGGCCGCATTGCCCACACCCCAAGCAGTGCTCATTCATCTGTTCCGACCCGGGGTCTATGTCATGATCAAATCACTTGAAAAAGATTCTTGCTCCCCTAGGTGGAAAGGCCCGTACCTGATCCTAATGATGACCCGGACTGCTGGAAACTGGAAGGACGGCCCGAATGGACTCATGCCACCCGCTGCAAGAGGGCTCCACAACCAATGATCAGGGACCACACAGAGGCAGGCACCACTCCGACCACCGAGGATGGATCCAACTGCTCACAACAGCCATCACCATCAGCACCCTCGGCCTGATCTGTCTGACCAACACACCATGGCTTGCTGGTAAAAAGGGACAAGGGGCAGCACATTTTATAACCCGCTGTGACTTACGGGCCAACATCTTCCTCAAAATGGCCCAGGGGTATGCCCAGCGATTTAATCAGACCCGCTGCTGGGTCTGTACTAGGGACCCTGTCCACTCTCACGGGGGCATTCCCTTAGCCTCAATCCCCTTAAACATCTCTGACATGGCAGAGTGGTGGCTAGACCCAGACAGATCCCCTGACATGCTGAACTATGGGGACAACAGCCCAGCCCTCTGGAGGTGGGCGGGGTACCACCTGGACAAATTTAAAGGGTGGTTTTACCTGGCCTACACCCTCTCCCATGAGCCCCCAGCCCTGACCATTGCTGACACTGACACACACGGGTCACCTGCGGGTTCCATCTGTTTAAAACGCACACAGCCATCCGGGTGGGAGGCTGGCTGGAGCCGGCACATGGACTCCCTGCTCCTAACTTCCACAGCATGTCGATCCGCTGCAGAAGGCAGCATTTAAAACTGACAGGTCCTCAACAGGACCAGCCAGAGCAACACCTTCCTCACCATCTGAACAGGGACCGAGACCCGTCATCTCCAGACCTACAACAGCACCTATTTTATCTGTGGCCGCAAAGCCTACCCCTGGCTGCTGGTATCATGGACTGGGAGCTGTTATGTGGGGTATGCCGCACCATTCATGTATCACTCTCAGTCCCCTCCCTTCCCAAAACCCATGACCCGCAGCAGATGAGCCCTTGCTGCCATTGAAGCAGTTCTCTACCTGATGTCACCCCACTCTGCAACCCTACGGTTGCAGGTAGAAGCCCACAAACTTGCAGCCATGCTACAGGAGGTAGCAAACTCCACAGCAGACACACTCGCCCAGCTGAATGCCATCTGTACTGTGGCTCTGCAGAACAGGATGGCCCTGGGCTACCTGCTCCCTGTGAAAGGGGGCACATGTGCCCTTATTGGTGCTGACTGCTGCACTTACATTGCTGACCCCAGTGAAAACAACACAGACTTGGCCCAACATATCCGGCATGCAGCTCCTGTCCTGCATGACCAGAACACCCATTGGGACCTATGGGACTGGGCAGCCTCCTGGCTGGGGTCATGGGGCACAAACCCTGCTGCAGGGACTGATATCCTTCATTGCTATCATTGCTGGCCTTATAGCGCTAGCCATGG
Source organism: Chiloscyllium plagiosum (assembly GCF_004010195.1). Taxonomy (NCBI): domain Eukaryota; kingdom Metazoa; phylum Chordata; class Chondrichthyes; order Orectolobiformes; family Hemiscylliidae; genus Chiloscyllium; species Chiloscyllium plagiosum. The sequence goes on from NC_057724.1 coordinate 9,269,025, forward strand.
CCATCCGATTGTGCTGCTCACGCCTATGTGCAAACCTATTGCCCTCTGCCCCCCTCACCACTCAGCTAGCACAAATCCACTGGGAGATCATCCCTGCCCCGGGATAGCCTCTGCTGGACCAGATTCGGACACTGAGGGCTACCTGTCCGATACGGAGCCCCCGCCCCCCCCCCGCAACCTGCCAATCCCCCTGGCTCTGGTAACATTGCCCCCTTCTCGTCCCTCCCCTAAGCAAAAAAAAGGGGGAATTGTGGGAAAAAGATTTGCTAACCCACGATAGGCCCACAAAAGCAAATTGGCCAAATTGTACCAGGACACCCAGAATTCCTGAGCAGCTCAGGAACTGGGTCAGATGGCAGGCAGACAATAGAATACACTTTAAGCTCCCATGGACATGACAGAGATCTCGAAGCCCTAAGGGCAATCTCACAACCCAGCAACACCAAAGCCACACAAAGAGCAGGACAGACAGAAGGCACCATAGGACAATGGAAGCACCTCACCACTTCAGAAAAGACATTAACACCTCCCTGTGAAGAGGAATGGAACCATCGATACTGTCAGGATGTTGCATTGTGTGAAGGAACAGGACATTCATCCGATAAGCTGTTTTCCAATTAGCATCCTTGTAACTAGCTTACTCCATTTCCAGAAACATTGTAGTTTCCCATTTCTTAATCAGTGTCATTGTGCAGCATTAATATAAAACTGATCTCATCCTCAGCTCTGGGAAGAGAAATCTGATCTACCTGTCCGGACTGTCAGTTCTGTCTCAGCTGGTCTGTTTTCTCCTCCAGCGATATCGCTTGCAATAAACTGTTTTGTCATTTTCACTTCGAGCGGATTTTGTGATCTCTAACCTACTGGGCAAATTTCTCCGACAGAAATCATGTCTCACAAACTTGATTAGTTTTTTGAAGAAGTAACAAATAGGATTGATGAGGGCAGAACAGTAGATGTGATCTATATGGACTTCAGTAAGGCGTTCAACAAGGTTCCCCATGGGAGACTGGTTCGCAAGGTTACGGGGAGAGCTAGCCATTTGGATACTGAACTGGCTCAAAGGTAGAAGACAGACGGTGGTGGTGGAGGGTTGTTTTTCAGACTGGAAGCCTGTGACCAGTGGAGTGCCACAAGGATCAGTGCTGGCCCACTGTTGTTTGTCATTTATACAAATGATTTAGATGTGAGTATAAGAGGTGTAGTTAGTAAGATTGCAGATGACACCAAAATTGGAGATGTAGTGGACAGCGAAGAAGGTTATCTCCAATTACAACAGGATCTGGACCAGATGGGCCAATGAGCTGAGAAGTGGCAGATGGAGTTTAATTCAGATAAATACGAGGTGCTGCATTTTGGGAAAGCAAATCTTAGCAGGACTTATACACTTAATGGTAAGGTCCTAGGGAGTGGTGCTGAACAAAGAGACCTTGGAGTGCATTTTCATAGCTCCTTGAAAGTGGAATCGCAGGTAGATAGGATAGTGAAGAAGGCATTTGGTATGCTTTCCTTTATTGGTCAGAGTATTGAGTACAGGAGTTGGGAGGTCATGTTGTAGCTGTACAGGACATTGGTTAGGCCGCTGTTGGAATATTGCATGCAATTCTAGTCTCCTTCATATCGGAAGAAACTTGAAAGGGTTCCGAAAAGATTTACAAGGGTGTTGCCAGGGTTGTAAGACTTGAGCTATCGGGAGAGGTTGAATAGGCTGGGGCTGTTTTCTCTGGAGCATTGGAAGCTGAGGGGTGACCTTATAGAGGTTTACAAAATTATGAGGGGCATGGATAGAATAAACAGACAAAGTCTTTTTCCCTGGGGTCGGGGAGTTGAAAACTAGAGGGCATGCGTTTAGGGTGAGAGGAGAAAGATATAAAAGAGTCCTAAGGGGCACCTTTTTCACACAGAGGGTGGTACGTGTATGGAATGAACTGCCAGAGGAAGTGGTGGAGTCTGGTACAATTGCAACATTTAAAAGGTGGGTATATGAATAGGAAGGGTTTGGAGGGTTATGGGCCAGGTGCCTTCAGGTGGGACTAGATAGGGTTGGCATATCTGGCTGGCATGGACGAGTTGGACTGTACATCTCTATGACTCTGTATGTCCACCTCGTCACCAGATGGAACAGTGGTGAACCCAGCTCTGTCAATTCTGCAAAGTCCTCCTGACTGGCATTGGCTGTTCTTGCAAATATTGAGAGAGCTGTCCCATAATCTAGTCGGGCCTGACAGTTCTGCTTACTGAAATGTACTTTACAATGATTAGACAACACAATTGCTGACTATGTTCTGCCAAGAGTAGCACTCGACTTAACCTAAATAAGGTGAAAACTTGAAGTTACAAGTCCAATTTCATACCACCCAAGACATGCAGCACATGTTGCACTGTATTAATCCACAACCAAAGGATCAGATCAGCGCTTGGCAACCTTGCCATCATGAATGGCAGTGGGCAATTAAATAAGCAGCCAGAGGTGGCATCTCTCCAAATATCCATATGTTGAATGGTGGAGGGGCACCAGCCAATCAAATGCAAACGATATCAATAGCTGTAATCTGATTGGCTAGTTATTTGATGATGTCCCAGTCTGCCTCCATTTCTTACCAGCATGTAATCCTATCCTGTCGCTTCATCAAAATGGCACATGGTCTCCACATTTGGTCACGCCCTGCATTTTCTTCTGCTCTCTTCACTGAAGCTGGACTGATCTACGGCTGGACAGCAACAAGAGAAAGAGGATTTGCCGGGCCATGAGTTAGAACATTTTTCAACCAGTGTAGATATTTATAATGGCCCAGGAATCCGCGGTTTTGGCTGTAACATGGGTTCCAAATCTATGTTGTTTAACATGGTGGAAGCGGGAGATCACACTTTCTATTTTTTTGGTTATGACTTATACAGATTTTAATAGCATTTACTAGCAATTTGTAGGTTGGTGTGTGTCCATAGATATAACCTTTTCAATAGCTGTGGTGATTTTTTAGATAGAGATTAATTAGAGCATGCTTATATTGCAAGAGTTTTATAGACACTGTTTATTCTCTGCAGTGCATTAGGTCTCAATTAGAAGGCTTTGGAAAATTATGTGGGTGTTTCAAGCTTAGAGGAAACACCTATAGCTTAATCAAGTTTTTCAGTTTCAGTTGTCTTAGTTGAAGCTGGATGGGTGAATGTGTTGCTCTGAAGAAAGGGAGACAGTTTGAAACAATTACAAAACAGATGGCCTTGGTGTAGAATTTAACCTCAAACAGAAGTTTTGGCTAAAACTCTGAACGGGATATTTAAAGCTGAGAATGTCTGCATTGGAGGCTGTATGAAGACTACACTCAAGAAAAAGGTGCCATCAGATTCACCAAACCAAGAACTGAAGCTAGAGACAAGCCAAACACAGTGTGTGATAGAGAAAGAAAGTCTCTCTAGTGTTGGAGAACTCTGAAGGATTGTTAGGAATTTTATAAACAGCTTGGTTTATTCTTATGTAGGGAACTTATTTTATTGATGAAAATCAAGTCTGCAGCAATAAAGGGCATGCTTGACAAGGACAACGTGGCTGAAATAAAATGTCAAAAAATGCAATCGATTAAAGCCAGATTTCAGCATTGGATCCAACTTTTCCAGCAATAGCATCAGGTAGATTCATAACACTCTCACTGTTTAGAAAATTTCTTTACATGCAATTAACTTCACTCAAACTGTGAAGAAAAAGAATTTAATCATTGCACAGAATAAAGGACTTTGCTGACAACTTAGTTTAGTTCTTGTTTTTGTTGCTACTTTATTCCCCTCCTGTACAGGTTAGCACAACTACAATTATGTGGCATTTTGTAGCATCAATTGGATAGAATGTTTAACATGAGACGGGTGTTTTATTCCCATATTTGGAGATCAAAATCTTCTCTAATTCAGTCAATTTAATCTCCAGAGTGATTAGTTTCTTTAACATTTCATCCTGAATGGCAATCTTTTTTTTCATAGACTCCATGTTGTCGGCACTGTATGAAGAATGCTCGGACACCATATACGCATTTTGTGATTCAGACTTCTTGGGAACTGTTCCACTTTCATCCAGCTGATAGTTATCCTGTGACAACATACAATTAGAATATTAATGCTTTAATTAGAGGAACTATTCACTACTGCTTATTGCAGTAAGCTGTTGGTGTCAGTGCACTGTTGAGCGCTATGTGCACTAATTGACGCGATTGATTTCAAGCTCTGGATCAAAGGAATAATTTTTCGCACAAACTGGCTTAGTCCCGTTCCACTATTTCTCAACAATCATCAGAATAGTGCACTTTAAAATACAGGAGAGTACAAGGCCTAACTTTGGTAAAGGGCTGTTTTCCCTGGAGTGTAGGAGGCTGAGAGGTGACCTTATATAAAAAAAAAGGTTTATAATATCATTAGGGGCATGGATAGGGTAAATAGACAAAGGTCTGCAAGCCTGGGTTGGGAGAGTCCAGAATTAGAAGGCATAGATTTAAGGTGAGAGGGGAAAGATATAAAAGGGACCTAAGGGGCAACTTTTTCACGCAGAAGTAGGGTGTGGACGGAATGAATTACCAGATCAAGTGGTGGAGGCTGGTACAATTGCAACATTTAAAAGGCATCTGAATGGGTATATGAATAGGAAAGGTGTAGAGGGATATGGGCCAAGTACTGACAAGTGAGACTAGATTAGGTTAGGACATCTGGTCAGCATGGACAAGTTAGACCAAAGAGTCTGTTTCTGTGCTGTACATCTCTACAACTCAGACTCTTTCCCCACTCCTGTTCATGCTTAACATTTGGAAGTTGAGACACACACCAGATGTATGCCACAAAATAAGTTAGAAATAAGAAGCCCACATCACTTCAGCCCCACCTTCAGTGAGGTATGAACACTGTTTCCCTGGCATTCAAACAGCATTTCCCAAAAGGAAATCAATATTAAGTGCCAGGAATCTATTTCAGCCATTGGTACTATTGGCACCTTCCTGGTACAGACGGAGAATGTGATTGCGGCTGATTCCCTCTCATCACACACACGTACACATTTTTAGGCACATCTCCAGGGTGAACAACTAACATTTTCAACAAACGTATATCGAGGACAGGCTGATGCCTCAAGGTTTTAATGGCTAGTGCTATGACAGGGATCAACGACATGAGGCGGTTTAACATTCGTGCTTCCAAAACCTTTTCCAGTTAGATCACATTTACAAGAAAAGAAAAATAACAGCAGCAGCTTTTGTTGTAGAGGTGAAATACTAATCATTAAATTGCACTTTGTAGCTTGAAGTGATTTTATTAGAGAGCAGAGTACTCCAAATAAATCCGAGTCGTGTAGCTACACAATAATTATAAATAATGACTTTGATTCAGGAACCCAATGGGAAGACAATAGCTGACTGGTATTATTGCTAGACTATTAATCTAGAAATTCAGCTAATGTTCTGCGGGCCCGGGTCTGAATCCTGCCATGGCAGATGGTGGCATTTCAATTCAATAAAAAATTGTCTAGAATTAAGAATCTACTGATGACTATGAAAGCAAAGCATTGTCGTCTGTCAGAAAACCCATCTGGTTCACTAATGCCCTTCAGGAAAGGGAATCTGCCATTGTCACCTGGTCTGGCCTACGTATGACCCCAGAGCAACATGGTTGACTCTCATCTTCCTCCAAAATGGCCTAGCAAGCCAGCCATTCAGCTGAAAGTTTGAATAAAGAAATGAGACCATGTGGGTCCACCTGGCAAATCGACCAAAGCACTGGAAAACAGCCCGGTCCAAGCTGCAAAGCCCTTCTCACTAACTTCTGGGGGCTAGTGCCAAAATTGGGAGAGTTGTCTCACAGATTAGTCAAGCAACAGCCTGATATAGTCGTACTCACAGAATCATACCTTGCAGATAATATCCCAGACACCATCACCATCCCAGGATATGTCTCACCGACAAGACAGACCCAACAGAGGTGACAGCACAGTGGGATACAGTCCGGAGGCAGTTGTCCCGGGAGTCCTCAACATTTTCTTGGCTGCAGAGTCATCTTCAGGTTAAACTCGGGCAAGGAAACCTCCTGAATACCACATACTATCCTCTTTCGGCTGATGAAACAGTACTCCATGTTGAATAACACTTGGAGGAAGCATGGGGGATGGCAAGGGCGCAAAATGTACTCCAGATGAGGGATTTCAAATGTCCATCACCAAGAGTGGCTTGGCAGCAGCATTAATGATTGAGCTGGTCAGATCCTGCTAGACTGAATCTGTGGCAGGTGGTGAAGGAACCGAGGAGAGGGGAAAAAACATACTTGGTCTCATCCTTACCATTCTGCCAGCTCAGATGAATCTATGACAGTGTAGGTAAGAGTCACCACTGCATAGTCCTTGTGGAGATGAAGTCCCACATTGATATTGAAAATACCCTCCATCGTGTTGTGTGGCACTATTGCTGTGCTAAGTGGAACAGGCTTCAAAACAGTTCTATCAACTCAAGACTGAGCAGCCATGAGGTGCTACGGGCTACGGGCTATCAACAGCAGTAGAATTGTACTCCAGCACATCCCCCAATCAACCATTACTATCAAGCCAGGAGACCAAACCTGGTTCAATGGCAGCACCATTATACCTAAAAAATGAGATGTCAACCTGGCAAAGCTACCAAACAGGACTACTTGCATGCCAAATAGTAAAAGGTGCAAGTGATCAACAGAGCTTAGCAATCCCAGATCCAACAGATCAGATCTAAGCTCTGCAGTCCTACCACATCCAATCGTGAATGATGGTGGACTCACTGGCGAAAACGACAGCTCCACAAGTATTTCCATCCTTAATGATGGAAGAGCCCAGCACATTAGTGCAAAAGGTAAGGCTGAAGCTTTCACAGCATTCTTCAGCCAGAAGTGTCAAGGGGATGATCCATCTCAGCCTCCTCCAGTGGGTCCCCAGCATCACAGATACCAGTCTTCAGCCAATTCAGTTCATCCCACATGATGTCAAAAAACAGCTGGAGGCACTGAAGGTCTGTGCTCCAGAACTTGCTGCTCCCCTAACGAAGCTCTTCCTGTATAGATACAACACTGGCATCTACACAACAATATGGAAGATTGTCCAGGTATGTCCGATACACAAAAACCAGGACCAATCCAACCCAGCCAATCACTGCCTCATCAGTCTATTCTTGATCATCAGTGAAGTGATGGAAGGTGTCATCAACAGTGCTATCAAGCAGCATCTGCTCAGTGATGCACAGTTTGGATTCCATCAAGGCCACTCAGCTCCTGCCCTCATTACAGTCTTGGCTCAAACATGGACAAAAGAGCTGAATTCCAGAGGGGAGGTGAGAGCGATAGCCCCTGACATCAAGGCTGCATTTGACCGAGGGTGGCCTCAAGAAGCCCTAGCAAAACTGGAATCAATGGGTATTGGAGGCAAATTCTCTGCTCATTAAAGTTATACCTGGTACATCAGAAGATGGTTATGGTTGTTGGAGGTCAGTCATCTCCGCTCCAGAACATCTCTGCAGAAGTCCGTCAGGGTAGTGTCTTCAGCCAAACCATCTTCCAGTTGCTCAATGACCTTCTCTCCAGCATGAAGTCAGAAGTGGGGTGTTGCCCAGTGACATCACGAATGATGCTGAACATTGTCTTGGGTATCTGAGAATGCACATCGATGTTCAAATGCAACAAGGTCTGGACAATACCAAGGGTCTGGTGTTTAGATAGTCTGTTATTGGAAATGGTCATTGCCTGGCATTTGTGTGGCAGGAATGTCACTGACCACTTGTCAGCCCAAACCTGGATATTGTCCAGGCTTGCCTTAACAAATGGCAAGTCGTGTTCACATTACACAAGTGTCGGGCAATGACTATCTCCAATAATGGACGATCTAAACACCAAACTCTTGATATCCAATAGTATTACCATCACTGAATCCCCCACTATCATCCTTGGAGTTACCACTGACCAAAACCTCAAGTGGATGTACTATTTCAACACAGCGGCTACTAGATCAGGTCAGAGGTTAGGACTACTATGATGAGTAACTAACTTCCTGACTCTCCAAAGCCTGTCCATCATTTACAAGGAGAAAGTGAGGTCTGCAGATGCTGGAGAACAGAGCTGAAAATGTGTTGCTGGAACAGCGCAGCAGGTCAGGCAGCATCCAGGGAACAGGAGAATCGACGTTTCGGGCATCATTTACAAGGCACAAGTCAGAAGTCTGACTGAATACTCCCCTCTTGCCTGGATAGAGGCAGCTCCAATGACACTTAAGAAGCTTGATCCAGAAGAAAGCAGCCCACTTGATTGGCACTACATCCACAAGCATCCATTCCCTATAAAGTACACATTGCAACTACTGAGTGTCAATCTCCAAGATGCACTGCAGAAATTCACCAGAGATCTTTCAGCAGCACCTTCCAAACCCACAACCACTTCCATGCAGAAGGGCAAGAGAAGCAAATACATGGGAACACCACCACCTGCAAATTCCCCTCCAAACCAATCACCATCCTAACTTGGAAATATATCCCCATTCCTTCACTGTCATGAGGTCAAAGCCCTGGAATTCCTTCTTCAAGGGTATTATAGTTCAATCTACAGCACGTGGACTGCAGCAGTTCCAAAGGCAGCACACTACCACCTTCTCAGGGTTAACTAGGGACAGGGAACAAATGCTACCCTACCATAATGAATGAATTTTTAAAAAATTAAATGATCTGCAATTATTAATTCTCAAAGTGTTTTGGAAACTTTTAAAATACAAGAATCAATAGCTGAGAAGCTATGAATATTTCATGAATTAGCTTGTTTTAAAAAATAACTACAGATGTTTTCTTTCTATTGATACAATAAATAATGTTGCATTTATGCTTCTGCAATTATGAATTCAATCATTTCGCAATTTTCTCTTTAGTACTGCCAAATTTGTCCCTCCCAATTTTTCTTGGAGTTTACGAAAAAGGCTGCTCAGGCAAAATCTTGTTGACGTTTCTATGAAAAAGGTCAAATCATCACGTTGCTTATAGCTGGGAGGCTTACAGCTCAGTGCATGGGTCACTGTAGCAAACTTTGTCCATGTCTCCTCCAAGTGTTTAAGATGGGAATCCTGATCCAACAAGAATACGCAGTGTAGTGTTGCGGTGAGACATTTCCTGGACAGCTCATAGCCTCAGAAACGCCCCCAAGATTTATCCACACATTCACCCACACAGTTTCACTGGTAAAAATAACTTTTCTTTTGTTGAATGCTCCTCTCAAGCCTTTCTTCCAGGCTGTTTTTACAATGCACCCACAAATGGAACAATATTTATTGGAGAGGTATTTCAGGTATTTGGACCCGCACAAACATAATTAGAATAATTTACCAATATGTTCAATATTTATCAACTACCCATTATGTATAAATGGTGCAACATAAGAAAGCCTTAATTTTCCAGATACCACAGTATTTAAAATTGTCACAAAACTACAGAAACCATCACTATAATTATATTCTCCAGACAACAGTCACAGCTAATGCACTTCCATTACACATTCACAAAGTAGCCTTCCTTTTACTGCATCTCAGATCTCAATCTCAGACTATGCTTGATAAAGTTTTAATAACAATAGCATCTGTAGGAGAAATGTGCCCAGTAGGTTAGAGATCACAAAATACTGCTCAAAGTGAAATTGACAAAAAGTTTATTGCAAGCTATATGGCTGGAAGAAAAAAAACAGACCAGCTGACACAGAACTGACAGTCTGAACAGGTAGATCCGATTTCTTTTCCCAGACCGGAGGATGAGACCAGTTTTATAGTAATGCTGCACAATTAAGAAATGGGAAACTACAATGTATCTGGAAATGGAGTAAGCTAGTTACAAGGATGCTAATTGGAAAACAGTTGAATGTCCTGTTCCTTCACACAATGGAACATCCTGACAGTATCGATGGTTCCATTCCTCTTCCCAGGTAGATGTTAATGTCTCTTCTGGAGTGGTGAGTTGCTTCCATTGTCCTGTTCCTGGAGCATGTCCTTGCTGGTGCCTCTCTGTCTGACCTGCTCTTTGTGTGGCTTTGATATTACAGGATTATGAAACTGACCTTGGGGCTTTGAGATATCTGTGGTGCTCTGTCATCGTCCTTGGGAGCTTAAAGTGTATTCCCTTGTCTGCGTACTGTCTAATTCGGCTTGTGAGCTGCTCAGGAATTCTGGGTGTTTTGGTACAGTTTGGCCAATTTTGCTTTTGTGGGACTATCGTGGGTTAGCAAATCTTTTGCCACAGCATCCAACTTATTTTCCTGTATTCTAGCTGTTGAACATATGCTGCTGGCGCATTTGCAAACGTTTTATTGTCTCAGTGATTTCAGGTTTTTCTAGTTCTTAGGTAAATGAGTGTTCCTTGGTTGTCAGATTAAAACTGGTCTCTCTTCATTGTACTCTGTCTCCCCTCTCTCCCCCACCCCATGCAGCCATGCTTTCTCTTGCACCCCTGCCCTGCTATCTCCCTCTTTCTTCCCCCTTCTCCCCCAGAGCCCCTCATCTACCCTGTCATTATATTCTATAACCTCATCTCTTCTCTCCCCACCATTCACCAGCACCCAGTCTCTTCACCCTCTTCCTCCCCCGGGCAGTCCCACTGTGGCTTCCCATCTCTCTTCCTTTACTGCCCTACACATTTGCAGCCTGCCCACGGAGTTACCACTGACCATAAACTCAATCGGGCGTGCCACATCAACACTCTCTTCCAGCCCAACGTACTTGTAGCCTCCTCCATGTCTCCTCTTCTATCCCACCCCTCCTAATTGCGTTGGCAGTCTCCCATCTCACCCCAATGGAGGAAGTCTCCTACACCAGCCACCATGTTGCCCCCACACATCACCGTGAGCCGATCAGCAAGAAATACTGAAGGGAAGCAACTTGTGATTGGGGGAGGAAGCGTCATTGCTCCTTCCATTTTATTTGAGGGACTTTTCCCTGATTGACTGTCAGGGGTATTCATTGAAGCTCAGTGGATTTACCCCTGTATGTCAAATGCAATTCCACACCATCAACACATCGGCATGTAAATCGCTGGTACAACAGGAGGCAGAAGACTAAAGTTAGCAGGAAATAAATAATGATACCAGGTTAAATTTTCAGGACACATTGCACAAATGCTTGGTCTGCATTCCTCTGAGCTTACAGCTAAAGGATGATCTATTTATGGCATTTAAACACCAAAACAACTTGAAGCAAGAAAATAATTGGTTTGGAGTAGCTATCCAGAATAACGTGGCATATTGTTAAGTCTGACATCAAATTTCAGTAGAATTAGGATACGTAAAGATGAATAGGAGTAGAAATTCAGTATAAAACCAAAAAAAAATTAGCTTGCTATTTTCTAATGGTGAAATCAACACACATGTAAAAGGTAGGGGTTTCAGGGATATGGCTGATTGGAGTTGCAGTGTGATCTAAATAAAATGTAAGAAATGGCTCAGAAGGGGACATATTTCCTGTTGTGCGATGTATGTTTTGAGGAGGTCAAATTCATTCAGTTGACTAGCATGTGGATCACTTTAATGTCACCAGCATTCTGCTCAATTTGAGTTCTGCTGGGGTCAGTCAGCTTCAGAGCTCATGACAGCCTGGGTTCAAGCATGAATTAAAAGCAGGGCAGTCACTTCCTGTGTGCACATGGTATTACGGCAGCATATGACTGAAGAAACATAGCAAAACCTGCAGTCAATGTGAAATACAAGAAAGTCAGGGGGACGCAACACAGCCAGCTTATTCAAAGGTTGAAGTTTCAAAGGTTGGGTGAGATGGTGGTTAGTACTGCTGCCTCACAATGCCAGGGATTCTGGTATGACTCCACCCTCGGCCGACTGACTGTGTGGAGTTTGTACATTCTCCCCGTGTCTGTGTGGGTTTCCTCCGGGTGCTCCGGTTTCCTCCCACAGTCCAAAGATGTGCAGGTCAGGTGAATTGAATGGTGGGATAGTTAGCGTCCTGCTGACAAGATTTCAGAGAAAATGGAAGATTTTCTCGTGTTGGTTAGCCATTGGAGCTCTGGCTTAGAAATTGAGGAGTCAAAAAAAGTGTTGTGCTGGAAAAGCAGAGCCGGTCAGGCAGCATCCGAGGAGCAGGAGAGTCGACGTTTTGAGCAAAAGCCCTTCATCAGGAATTTGAGGCGGCGAGTGATACTCTAGATTTGAGGGAGATGAGGCAAGTATGATTTAAAGAAAGGGTTTGATGATAAGAAGCCTCTCAAACAGCACTAAATCAACACAGGTTGTGATAATTCCCATGATGCAGACAGTAAATCGCACATGGTCCACGTGCCTTAAATAGACCTGTGTTGTTGAAGCACTGCTTGGCAGAATATCTATTAAAAAAAACCCACTTTTAATCGCAGTGATAGAACCCATAAAATGGAACAATTCCACAGAGAATGTGAAAAGATTAAATGCAGCGCTCAACATTTTTAGGATTACAAAAGTATCTGATTGAATGTCAAAGTGATACATTTTTTCAATTATGCAAAAATACCTAAAGAATGAATGTGCCTGCTCTCCACACCTTTTCAATTAAACAACACCTTTATTGTAAGCTAATTTTCTGAACTCAGGCCAGAAACGTAGGTCAGGGCGTGTAGACTGGCAACTCCAATCTGTAAATTTGTTCCATTACATAGTTAGGAGTTGGCACAAAGTGCATATGGTAACAAGGAGTGAGGAGATACACAAACAAACAATTCCAATGCCAAGACACACACACACGCACACGCACACACACACACACACAATCACAACAGTATGAAAGACAATTCATTTTCTTTGAAGAATCTCAAAACACAACACAATTGTCACCCTTTGTATTTCCTTTTCTATATTTTGCAAGAACCACTCCCTTCCATCCTTAGTTAGGCAGAGAGTGTCTGTGAACCATCTACATATGAAGCAGTTGGCAAATCAGTGCATGTAAAAATGGTGACTTGTCCTACCCTGAGCAACTCTGGCCTGTCCTTCCATGATCAGTTGACCAGCTGACCTATTGACATGTCAGAGTTGAAGTTCCTCACATACTCTCCTTTACTATAATACAATTTTTACAGGTTTATTTCCATTAAAAAGGTTGAGTCTTCACTAAAGTTTTCTTCCCCTCCCACCCAGAGATTGTCTTTTCTAAAACATAAACATTTTACAGCACAACAAAAATCTGCAGTGGAAAAAGATGCTTTAACCATCTGTTTAAAGATTTGATTTTTATTTGTTTTGATTTATTATTGTCACATGTACCTAGGTACAGGGAAAAGTTTTATCTTGCGTGCAGAACAGGCCCATAACACCATACAAAGTGCGTTAGGGTAATAGAACAGAGCAAAGAATATAATGTTACGGCCTGCTGAGAAGCTGCACAGAGAACAAGATCAACATTTGATTTAAAAATGTGAGAAATCATAAGTCTAGAAACAGCAGGGAAGAAGCTGTTCTTAAATGTGCACTTTTTTTTTGTATCTTATCCCTGATGGGAGGAGGTTGCACCGGGTACCTATGTCCAACAACACAGTGGTCCATTTCCCAGAGTGAGAGACGAACCTTCAGTGCCTCCCTTTATAAAAAGGCTTTGAAAAGGAATGTGATGACACAGTAGGTTAAGACACTACCTTTTCAATTTTGAGATCTATATTTGCCCAGATAATAGCACAAGAATGACCAATGGGCAGCACAGTGGCTCAGTGGTTAGCACTGCTGCCCCTCACAGGGACCTGGGTTCAATTCCTGCCTCAGGCAACTGTCTGTGTGGAGTTTGCACATTTTCCCTGTGTCTGCGTGGGTTTCCTCCCACAATCCAAAGATGTGCAGGTTAGGTGAACTGGCTGTGCTAAATTGCCTATAGTGGTCAGAGGTGTGTAGGTTAGGTGCATTAGTTAGGGATAAACGTAGAGGAGTATGTAGAGTAAATGTAGGGTTAGTCTTCGGAGGGTCCGCGTGGACTTGTTGGGCCAAATGGCCTGTTTCCACACTGTAGGGATTCTTTGACGACTTTGCATTATAGCATCTAATGTATGATGGCACCCAATTTTGCACTTCTCCCCATTTTCAATTCCATTACCTTAAAAAAAACTGGTCATCTAATTCAACACTAATTCATAATCAAAAGCCTGTCACACAGTCAACAACTATGGATAATGCAAGTACCACATGGAGTGAGGCATTGGCATAGTGATAGTATCGCTGGATTACAGCATTAGGCTCATTTTCCACACAGTAGCTGGTGAAGTGTGCACATCAGTTTATTAATTATCTTGGAAAGCCAGTTTCAGCAGCGATCAGGAAACAGTCACAAATGGTTGTTCAAAACCTATCTGGCTCACTCATGTTCTTTAGGAAATGAAATCTGCCATCCTTACCAATACGTGACTCCAGGCATACTTCAACCTTGTTGACCCTTAACCCAGTAAGCCACTCAGTTCAAGGACAATTAGGCAATGCAGCAAATGGTGGCCTTACTAAACAGATGAAGTTGAAAAAATGCCAATGAAAGATGTTCTGAGGTTAGAGAATACACTGTTCGAAATAACTTGTCTCAGAGCAGTTTGTTATCATCTGTAATCGAATGCCTTCTGTGCAGCAACAAAGCTCATTTTTTTAGTGTCACCCAGGAGAGGCAAAGCTCAGCTTTTCCCCAAAAGATTGATTTTTAAACAAATAGTGTTGAGGTGGGTTTAGACAGACTGGACTGAAGTCGTTCTATTATTCAGATTCAAAATCATATCACGGCAGGTGAAAGTTAGCAATCTACAAGAAAGGTTAGGTAAATATTTCGGAGCTCAAAAGTGCACAATCTGCAGGCAGTCAATCCATGTAATATTTTATAAATTCCTACTTTGGAAATAGAACCAGTCTGACTCAAGGTTGGGATACAGACAGACTCTAACCTAATACCTTTAATACATTGCCTGAGCTGAAATGACACCTTTCTTTATAAAGCCTTTAGTTAACTCGAGAATGTGACTTAAAAGCAGTTCTGGGATTTACATATTGATAAACCAAAACCTGCAACTCTTTCTAAATGATGAAAGGCTTTACAGCAATCTAGGTTTGTCTAATATATCATACCAGTTGCATGAGACTGTAATCTTTTGCGATAAATAATGGTGTCTTATGATCCTGCCCCACTAGTTACCTGATGAAGGAGCAGTGTTCCGAAAGCTAGTGCTTCCAAATAAACCTGTTGGACTATAATGTGGTGTTGTGTGATTTTTAACTTTGTCCACCCCAGTCCAACACCGACACCTCCACAACACAGCAAGATTGGCAGGATAGGTTAACGTGAATTAACAACTGAGTTTAAAGGATAAGCCAATCAAGGTGCAGTGGCAGACATTTGAGGAGTTATTTCAGAATGTACAGAATAAATCCATGCCAGTGAGTATGAAAAATTCCAAGGGACAGTCTGTGGGGAAATAGACAAGTTAAAACATAAAGAAAATGCATTTGCATGCACAAGGTTAGGTAGCATACCAGAAGATTTATCAGAATATCAAAACAAACTTGTGTGGAAGAATTGGAGAATGAGAGAAAACCAACCAGAAACATAAAAACAGAGAGCAAGAGTTTTTATAAAGATGTACTTGGTGCTAAGTAAAAGGTGACCCTGGAGAGTTAATACAGAAAATAAGGAGATAACAGATTACTTGAACACGTATTTTGCATCGGTCTTCAATATCAAGATGGCGGCAACAGAGTAGGCAGTGCCTGGGCTCCTGAGGCTAGGCTCGTCCATTCCATCTGCTTTCCTTTTTCCTTTCTAGTTTTTGCTTCAACTTACCATCAAAGTGGGCTCAAGCACAATGGTATGAGGAGGGAGGCGATAGGAGCGTGGCTTCTTTGGGGTCCAGAATGTGGCAGTGACTGGTCAGCCCAGAGTAAGACTCTGGCAGACAACAGTGAGGACGCTAACAAGGTAGGCCCAGTGGTGAAGATGGCGCCTGAGGAGCAGCAACTTCAAGTGCTGGCAGTAGCGGAAGAGTTATGGTGAAAACTGGTCAGCAAGGACAAGTTGGGCCTAAAGACCTGTTTCCATGCTGTAAACCTCTAGGACTCCAAGCTATATTTTTTTCTTAAAACTATTCAAAATGGCACCAGACCACAGTAACAGTGGAAGCTTCATAATGTTTTTTACTGTATTTTTCATGGTAAAATACCTGTGACAATAAAATAATTCATTATTGATGATACTGGTTACATCCCAGAAGTAGCTACAAATTCGAAAAATAGAAAGGAAAGAATTCAGGAAAATTACAACCATCAGAGAAGTGGTATTGACTAAATAATGTACTCTCTCAACACAGAGGAAGTCGGTAGGGAAAATAACAGATGGCCAATGCAACAATGCTTATTTGAAGCTCCAGCCAAATTTGAAAACTCCACCCAATGTGTGGTCTTAAGGCTATTCATCCAACTGTCACAGAAAGACTAACATGCTATTCAGTTCACTCAAGACATGCTATTATTTAGATCTATTTTTGGATCTACACTCATTTCCTGTTTAACACAAGAGTCACTCTCTCTGTCAAACTATTAAAACAGAGACGCAATTCAGCTAATCAGGGAGTACATCTGTTAAGAGATTTAAGGATGCAGTAGTTACTCATCAAGTTATATTTACATTGTTGTTGTAACGCATGTATGCTCCAGCTCATGTTCAATTCCGCACTGATCTATCACATAGTCACCCATTTACATCAACAACTTGCAAAAGGTGTTTTTTGACAGCACCTCTCAAGCCAAATTAAGGGTAGGATACCCATTAAAACATCACTACCACCACTAAATTCCACTTTTTGTCCCAGTACCACACAAATTCTTTCTTCTCATGCATCATCCATTTCTCTTTTGAAAATGACAGTGAATCTGCTTCAACCACCCTCTCAAGCAACGTATTCCAGATCATGACAACTTGCTTTGTAAGAAAGCAACGTTCTAATTTGAACAACTTTACTTGTTATCATCAAACCTTTTCTTTAAAATCATTCCTGTCCTATCTCTTCAAATTTATAGAGATTCACTCACCTCCTAACAAGTCTAAGCCAAAACTCTGTGAATAAGCAACACCCCTTCTCAGGTCCTCCATTTGCTCTGAAATCGTGCCACTGAATGTCCTGCCATTCTTAATCTGAGCCCCTCCCTTCTGGTTTCTGCTTTTCCTAAAGTCATACAAAGAGCACAGCGGGCAAAGTCACAAATAACATCCTAGACAGGTAGTCCTACTACGTGCAAGATAGAGCTCAATCCATTGTTCACTCAACAGCATTCTATTGTTGATATGACCCCAGAAGCATGGGCCGCATGAGTTATGTGGTGTATATCTCCATGAGTTGTGTGGTGTATATCTCCATGAGTTGTGTGGTGTATATCTCCAAGAGTTGTGTGGTGTATATCTCCAAGCAGATGCTGGAGATATACACTGCAATCTCCTACACAATACAAAAGTTGCGGACAGAGTTCCAAATTTCCACTCATCTTTGCATGAAAAGGCGCTACCTGATTCCACACTTGAATAGCCTGGCTGAATTGTGTCCACTTTTTTACAATTCCCTACTAAATGAAGTAAATGCTCTGTATCTAGCTTAATAAATTTTCTGGCTGTATCTTGTTAACTCGCCTCAATTCTATCGAGCCTGTAAAGTACAGGGAAAACTGACTTAATGCAAGCTGTTCCATTAACACATTGACAAGGCATTTTAATGTTTTGGTGCAGAGAGTGAATCTGCCACAAGATAAGGAAGTTAATGAAACCAGCTCTACTAGAAAGAGAATAGGACTGAAATTCAAATCAAGTGCTTTTGCAAACAGGCAAGATGGTCAGTGACAAAACTAGATCTTGCATCATGCATTTTCAAAAAAAAAGCAACAGATAATCTGTTTATGATTGTACAGATTTTTAAAGTGTTCTGCAACATATGAATGAAATAAAGATGCCCTGGTTTGAATTGGCATGTGGATTTAGCAGAATAGGTGTGTCATATTTCTCATGTAAGAAGCTTCCCTGTGTGTTGAACAATTCTAAGTCAAAAATCAATCATCACTTTTTTAAGGAAGTGAAGGTCTTTAATGATATGGAGAACTGCGAGATTGCTCTTTTTAAAGTAGAGAGGTTTAACAAGTGAGGCAATCAATATTGGGATTGGTTTTAACATATTCAATAAAGAGAAAATGCTCACCCTGGAGGTATGGTTGATAAAGATTTATGGTTGCAGTTGTTGGTCTACAATGAATTAACAAGTGCTCCCTTGAATGCCCAGAAATTGTTCCTAAAGCATGACACCCCAGGACACATTTGTCACAACCAGTTGAGACTGAAGGAAACTATTATTACTAAATTCAGCAAAACTTCCATGCTCATGTACTCTATGCCCCTGTTCATAAAGCCTAGAATAGTGCACGCACTGTCTCAACTGGTCTTGCCATCTTCAATAACATCACAAATAGGACACCAAGCAGGCATTTAGCCCTTCAAGCCTGCTCCACTAGTCAATATGGCAATGGCTAGTCATCCAAATCAAAAGTCTGTTCCCACTTTTTACCTCACACCCTCCCACCACATTCTTTGATCCCTTTCTTCCCAAGTGTTCTAGCAAACGCATTCTTGAGATCATACAATGTTTTGGTCTCGAATTGTTTTCTGTGGCTGCAGATTCTACAGGCTTACCATTCTCTGGGTGAAGTAATTTCTCCTCATCTCAGTCCTAAATGGTTGACCTCCTATCCTTAGGCTGTGAATGCTGGTCCTGGACTCCCCAGTCCTTACTGCATCTACCCATCTAACCCTGTTGGAACTTTATACATATAATGAGATCCCCTCTCATTATTCTTCTAAGCTCCATCAAATACATTCCTGATTCAACCTCCTTCATTGCCTGCTTCACCTGCGTGCCATACTTACCTTCAGCAACTCTTGCATAAGGTGTTCATGATCTGGTGGTGCTGGTGTTGGACTGGGGTGTACAAAATTAAAAATCACTCAACACCAGGTTATAGTCCAAAAGGTTTAATTGGAAGCACTAGCTTTCGGAGCACTGCTCCTTCATCAGGTGGTTGTGGAGTATAAGATTGTAAGACATAGAACTTATAGCAAAAGTTTACAGTGTGATGCAACTGAAATTTTAAGTTGAAAAAGATCTGGATTGTTTGTTAAGTCTCTCATTTTTTAGAATGAACATGTTGGTTTCAGTTCTTTCATATGTAAATTGAAGAACTTTTTAAAAAGTACATTCTCAAGTTGACTTTAACGATTGGTGCATGCACACATACACATAAGTTTGTGGGGGTGAATTTGTACTTACAGAATTACATTTTATTTTGCTCAAAACTGCATGAATCCATGTAAGGTTCTAAAAGGTGAGAGATTTAACAAACGATCTAGGTCCTTTTCAATATATAATTTCAGTTACATCACACTGTAAACTTTTACTATAAATTCTGTCTTATGATCTTATACACAACAGCCACCTGATGAAGGAGCATCGCTCCGAAAGCTAGTGCTTCCAAATAAACCTGTTGGACTATAATTGGTGTTGTGTGATTTTTAACTTTGCATAAGGTAACTCAGGTCTTTTGCACATTCCCTTCTCTCAGTATATAGCCAGATAATAATCCACCTTTCTGTTTTTCCTACCAAAGCATTACATTTGTCCACATTATACTGCATCTGCCATGCATTTGCTCAACACTTGTCCAAATCACACTGAAGCATTTCTGTATTCTCCTCACAATTCAACCTCCCACTCAGCTTTTAGTTGTCTGCAAACATGGAGATCTATTTAGTTCTCTCATCCAAATCAAATTGACTTAAGCAGATACACCCAGATCCCTTTGCTTCCACACAATTTTAGAACTGTGCTCATTGTTTTATATTGGCTGTCCATACGTTTCCTACTAAAATGAACCATTTTATATTAAAATTAGAATTTGAAATAGGTTTTATTGTCACATGTACTCAAGAACAAAAGTACAGTACAATGAAGTGTACAATATTGTCAACTTAACTACTTAGTTACAAAATCATAGCTACTTAGATTAGGTACAAAAGTAGAGAAATAAAGAAATAAAACTAAATTCTATATTACAGTTCTTCATAGTATAAGTTAGGAAATAAAGAAATAAAGTTAAATATCGAAATTACAGTCCTTCTATAGCCTGTAGTCACTCCATGGCTGCTAGCTCTCCCACTCTGCCCTGTCGTGCTGACCATCTCACTCTGGACCCTCAGCTGCTGCAATTCTGCATTGAATTTCATCTGCTACCTTCCTGCGCAATCCAACAACCTGTTAATAGCCTTTGAAGTTCTACTCTACCTTCCTCATGGATTGGTATAGCAACTACTCTGCCCAGGTCCGTATGGAACCTCAAAGTTATGAACACAGCCCAGTCCAACACGCAAGCCAATCTTCCATTCATTGGCTCCATCTAACACTTCTCACTGCCTTGGAAAAGGCAGCCAAAATCATCAAGGACCCCTCTCACCCGGTTATGTGGTCCAATCTCTTCTGTTGCGCAGAAGATATAAAAGCTTAAACATATGGACCAACAGATTCAAAAACAGCTTCTTCCCCTCTGTTGTGGACCTCTCAAACTTAATGTTGACCTTACTTTTTGTGCACCTTCTCTGCAATCATAACTTTGTATTCTTCACTCTGTTGTATCACCTGAAAAACTTTGTATGTTCTGATCTGTACCCAAAACAAAACTTTTCATGTACATGGGTACATGTGACAATAATAAATCAAATCACAGTGCTTCCGTGTGATGGATCATTCGTAAACATTGGAATTGCGTCCTGTGGGTCATTAACATATCAGAAAAAACAAACAGCCCAATGGTCAAGGGAACTCAGCTTCCTCCAGCCCATAAAACATTCATCAACTATTATTTCTTTCTGATCTTTCTGCCAATCTCTCAGCCAGGTAACCACTTCCCCCTTCATCCAAATACCACAGCCATGTTGTAATTCTCAAAAAGACTGTGATCCTTTGTGACTACCAAGATAACAAGAGGCTGATGACCTTCCCTGTTCAACAACAATCATCCACTGCAGATTATGTCCCACACCGTGAACACACTTGAATACACAAGGTATTTAAAAGCACTTTTGTGATCTACTAGTATGGATTAGTGG
Source organism: Chiloscyllium plagiosum (assembly GCF_004010195.1). Taxonomy (NCBI): domain Eukaryota; kingdom Metazoa; phylum Chordata; class Chondrichthyes; order Orectolobiformes; family Hemiscylliidae; genus Chiloscyllium; species Chiloscyllium plagiosum. The sequence continues at coordinate 9,290,155 of NC_057724.1, forward strand.
TATATTCGGGCATACCAGCCTGCAGTATTCAAGTATTAGCATAATTTATGTAAGGCTGAAAGTGAACAACCTATCCCCTAGTTAGTCCTGCGCTGCAGAATTTTACTGAAGCTTACTCAAAGTGCTGAAAATCAGTGATTAAGAAGGAATCAAGACAAAGCAAAATCAATCAACTTATACAAACTAAAACAAAAATCAACTGTCCAACATGCTGCTGGTAATCACCACTCTTCATAAACTCAGACTTATCTGTGTAGGTATTTTCTTTTGTTAAATTTATCTCAGTGGAGTCACCTCTTAATTCTATGCCTGACTTTACTAATTCTTTTGCATTTCATCATTAAAGTTGCTCTTTTTATCAATTCAAGGAAGCCTGGTTAAAATTGGTTCTGTTTTTAAAAAAAAATCACGAGTCCAGGATAAAGTTATCCACAAGGTAAGTGATCCTTCCTAAATTAAGCTTATTGTAACCAACCGAAAGGGGAGGTGAATAATGAGGGGGGAGTCAATTCACCCCTTCCCACCTGGGATCTTAACAGTTTCATCTGGAACCACAACAAAATTGGGGAACCGCACCCAGGGTCTGGCTGTAACAATTTGTACTTCCCTCAGTAGATACCTCTACCTCCATTAATCATCTGCATTGTCTCCACTGCCAAAGTTAAATATCCAACTCTACAGGTTGTACAAAGCGTTTAAGGAAGCATCTGTTATAGACTAAACAGTATGGCATTTGCTTCATTCAGCACACCCTATTGTTTACAGCTATATTTAGGATCCTGCTACTAAGAATATGTGCATCTCTTTGTCTGAATTATTGGACAGTGTCCCCATTGAGCATCAGGAAGAAATCCATTTCATGATTTAACTCAATGTGTAGTTGCTACCCATCAACTTATATTTAGATTGTTGTTCTAATTTGTACGCGCCCCAATTTGTTTTCAGGTCCACACTAACGTGTCAGCTTGGCTGAGTTGGTAGTATTCTGCCCTCAGCTCAAAAGGTGATGGTTTCAAGTTGAACCTGAATCCAGGAGGGGAGCATGTAATCCTGTTATGGCAGCACTGCATGGAAGGAATACGGAGTTATTGCAGATCCCATACTACAGATGAGATGCTCATTTGGATGCAAGGCACTATTTCGACGGGGTAGGGATTTAATCCAGGCTAAAAAGGTCCCCTGAGCTAACAGTCTCAAATCAAAAGCCATTTTCCACTTTTGTATTTGAAAGACTTTGCTGTACACAATTCAATGACGATTATTTTGTTTTGAATATGCTTTAGAGGTAATCTATTGTGTGTGAATTTTTTTTAAAGATATCTTCTTGAAGGAAGCATGTGATGTCAATGGAAGTTATTGTCATCTCTATCTGTTCTCATTTTCTAACTTGTAGGTGATTCCCAAAAGCCAAGGTTATAAGAAATAAGAGCTGCAGGAAGACTTTGACCCTGGAAGCCTGCTCCTCAATGCAATAAGATCAAACTGAACCTCCATCTCAACTTCACCTTCCTGCACGATACCCACGCCTCAATTTCCTTCAAGGTCATTGTATTTCTGCGTTCTCTAAAATATGCTCAACGACTCAATGTCTGAAACTTTCTGGCGTAAAGAATTCCAAAAATTCATAACACATTAACAAAGACATTTCACCTCCTCTCAGTCCTAAATTACAAAGCCTTTATTCTGAGACTCTGTCCATGTTTTCTGGATTTCTGACACCTGGAAGACATTTTCAATAGTTGATTCTATAAAGCCCTTTAATAATTTTATCTATGTCTTCTTTTTATAACGACCAAGGGACGTAGGCCTAGTCTACTCACTGAACTTCCCCCATCTCAGAAATTAGCCTCATACAATTGTTGCACTCATCCTCGAATGGGGCTGCATTGATGTCGATCTTTCAAAACTCGACAGACCCTGGAAGAATTCCTATGGATTGGAGGGGAGCTCATGTAATCCCACCATTAAAAAAAGGACGTGGAGAGAAAACAAAAAAAAAATCGGAGCCCGGTTAGCCTGAAAATCAGTAGAAGGGAAAATACTACAGTCTATTCGAAAAGATTTCATAGCAGAACACTTGGAAAACAGTCACAGGATTGAACAGAGACAACATGGATTTACAAAAGGGAGATCATGCTTTTACAAATCTACTGGGATTTTTCAAGATTGTAACTAGTAGAGCTGATAAGGGGGACATCAGTGGATGTGGTTTGCTTGGACTTTGATAAAATCCCATATAAGAGGCTAACATTTAGAATTGAAGTGCATGTGATTGGGGATAATACACTGACGTGGTAGACAAACAAAGAAACAATAGGAATAAACAAATGTTCTTCTGATCAGCAGGCAGTGATTATTTCAAAGTATTTCAATTAGTTCTTAGGTTTACACTTGTCTCATAGAATCCCTACAGTGTGGAAACAGGCCCTTTGGCCCAACAAGTCCACGCTAACCCTCCGAAGAGGGACCCACCCAGACCCATTCCCCTAACCTATTACTCTACATTTCCCCTGACTAATGCACCTAACCTACACATCCCTGAACACTGTGGGCAATCTAACCTGACCAATTCACCTAACCTGTACATCTTTGAATTGTGAGAGGAAATTGGAGCACCCGGAGGAAACCCACGCAGACATGGGGAGAACATGCAAACTCCACATAGACAGTCGTGCAAGGCTGGAATCAAACCCGGGTCCCTGGTGCTGCACGGCAGCCGCGCTAATCACTGAGCCATCGTGCCGCCCATTTCTTTCCCCTGCCCAACTATTTGTGGGTGGCACGGTGGCACAGTGGTTAGCACTGCTGCCTCACAGCGCCAGAGACCCGGGTTCAATTCCTGCCTCAGGCGACTGACTGTGTGGAGTTTGCACATTCTCCCCGTGTCTGCGTGGGTTTCCTCCGGGTGCTCCGGTTTCCTCCCACAGTCCAAAGATGTGCAGGTCAGGTGAATTGGCCATGCTAAATTGCCCATAGTGTTAGATATGGGGTAAATGTAGGGGTATGGGTGGGTTGTGCTTCGGCGGGTCGGTGTGGACTTGTTGGGCCGAAGGGCCTGTTTCCACACTGTAATGTAATGTAATGAAATGTAATGTAATGTAAAAAAAAATTAACCCCTTTGGAACAGTCCAGCCTTAAAGATAACTTAGCAGAAGATAACTAAGGGCAGGATAACAATCACATTGATACATTATTCCCAATTAAGAAATTTGACAGGACCAGGAATACAAGTTTAACATCTAAGGAGTTTAGTAGTAATTCTGTTCTCAAGCTGAAACGTAAACTCTGCCTGACCTGAAAACTTCCAGCATTTTTCTCTCCTTGCTGTTTCAGATTTCCAGCGTCCACAGTACATCTCAGGAAAGACTGGATGGAATGGAGTGAGCCTTTGGAATAGGTTTGCAATTGGTCTGGTTGACCTCTGCAAGCCCTGAGAAAGGAGCCAGAATGGGGACGACGTCATCCAGAAGGAGGGTATTTGTTAGATAGCGCACTTGGGGAACTTGGTTGAAGTTTTTGATCAGTCCTAACAAGGTGGACATGGAAAGGGTGTTTCCTCTTGTAGGCAAGTCCAGAACTTTGGGGGGGGGGGGGAAATGGCACTGTTTTTAAGAATTAGGAGCTGCTCATTTACGACGGGGGGAGGAGAATGAGGAGAAATCCTCTCTCTGATGAGGGTTCCAACAGCTCTGCTTCCAATACTTGCAGCCAGAGTCATTGAAGAGTTTTAAAGTGGAGGTAGATAGCATTTTAATTCCCTTCCCAAACATGAAACTCAGGAGTTAAAGCAGATCTGCTTGAATTATCAAGGGGCCAAATGGCCTATTTGCATGTGCATTATCCATCTCAACCCCACGGCTGGTTCTGATCGTCCAAGAGAGTCAAAGGATTTTCCAGAGTTTTTTTTCCTTATTGGCCTTGTATTTTTTTCCAGTTGCTGTGACTCTTTCAGAATATTACTAGGCTTTGTGAATGAGGAAGGAACGAGTGTTTAGTCACATTGCTCCGGCCAATGTGGCATGGGATAGGCTTCAAGCTGTTGGCATTCATTGCCCATGGTCTGTTTTATCTATGAAAGTAAAAGTATACGGGTCCTTTTGGAAGAAAGTTAATCTCCGCTGATTGGCAGGACTCCTGCCCGAAGCAGCTGATATGGGCAATTAGCAAGTTTTCTGAATTTGTTGCTGCAACAATTTGTGTTTTCATGGTCCCCATAATGTCGAAAAATATCCCCAGGCTGCTTCACAAATCCTAAGGGTCCTTAATATCAGGAAGCCTATTCAAATGTAGGTTAAAAAGAGGTAAGATTCAAGAGTGGTCTTGAAAGCAGACAGGGAAGTTGAGGAATTCAGAAACTGAATTTCAGAATATAGGATCTGGACTGCAGAAGACTCCCAACAATGTGGCAAAGGGTCAGGGAATGCACGCTTTTCGTTATTCTCTCTCGATAATGAGGGTATCACTGGCTAGACCAGAATTTGTCACCATCCCTAATTGTCTTGGAACTGAGAGGCTTGCTCAGCCGTTTCAGAGGGCAGTTAAGAGTCAACCACATTGCAATGGATCAGACCAAGCAAGGACGACAGATTTCTTTCACTTAAAAAAAGGACATTAGCAAACCAGATGAGTTTTTACAACTATGAATGCTTTACAATGGCCAATACCGTGATTAGGTTTGAATTCCAGGTTTTATTAATTTAAATTTTGCCAGCTGTTGTGCCAGCATTTGAACCCTGGCTACAACATTAACATGGGCCTATGACTGTATTACCCCTTCCCCATGTAACACTGACAGCAAAGCCTGCTCCGAGCTTTTTTTTTAAATATAAAGGGAGAACAACAAAGAGGAAACAGCTTAATGGTCATTGGTTCACTGGTAGCTATGTGACCATAAAGGTCACAATGACCCAATGACATCATTGCAATTGCCCCGTTATATAAAATAAATTTTTAAAAAACTTTCAACTTGTCAGCCCAGAGCAAGAAATGCGCTACAAATTGTTTGAGAAGAATTCAATATCTTATAATAATCTCAATGCCCCCACCTGGACAACGGTAAAACAACAGGGCTTAGTTTCTATGGCACGGTTACAACACCTTGTTGAAAAACAAATGTTGGTTTCATGATAACTGCTAATCAACATGTTTTAATATGATCCATAATGGGACAGATTTGTTTACCATTTAAAAGGAAAGGTGTCAGATTCCATTACATATACAATGAGCATGGATGATGTAGAGGTGTAGTATGCAGACAGTAAAACTACACTTTCTATTTGAACACTTGCAGATAATCAAACACACCTTAGTCTGCTAACAATTGTTAGTACAAACCTAAATTATTCCCAATTTAAGAGCATTCTGTCAAGATTGGATCATGCCAACTGTCTAGTTTATTGCAAATACTATCCATACGCTAACAAAATGACCTGTTTTGAAATGGTGTAAAAACAATGACTGCAGATGCTGGAAACCAGATTCTGGATCAGTGGTGCTGGAAGAGCACAGCAATTCAGGCAGCATCCGACGAGCAGCAAAATCGGATGTTTTGAAATGGTAACTAACTAAAATGAGCATTACAACAACTGAGGAGACTAATTAGACCGGGAATAGATGTACTTTTCAACAATCAAGCTATTTGCTACACTGATTTAGTCTTGCCTGTTAAAGCTTTCATTTCAAAGGCACACCTCTGTTTTGAAGAAGTGTTCTTGTGGTTCGTTTGTCGTCTATTAACCCTAATGTTTCTATTCCAGCTACTTCAACAATGAGTGCACATAACTCCCGTCCTTGTCCTACATTTTACAAAGAAAGCTTGCATCCGACAATGAGATTTCAACACACTCACTGGTTGAAAAAGTTAATCCCCCAAAGTGCAAAGACAAACTCGGCCATCAGAATCTGCAAATAAAATAGTAACCCAGCCGAGCTAACATTGAACCTTTTCCCAAACAGCAAGATAGCTTTGCGGTCAGGCCCTGTTACAAGCTGAGGACGTGTTAGGAGTTTTTAAAGCTGTCATAAACAGCGTAGCTGAAATGTTCTGTCAAGTCAGCATGACAGTTTACGAAATCAGCGATTAGGCCACTATCCGATAACACACAGGAAACATCAACACACCATTCCCTTCAGAGAGGGATAGCAGCTGCAGCCCTTTCCCCGCGGCCACCTTCTCCCACCAAAACAAAAACCCATTCTGAGTTGAACACTGATAAGATTATTTAAAGGAGGTGGGGGAAAGCTGCAAGACCTGTCAATTTAAAATAAAAGGAGCAAGTGTTGGAACCACAGAGTCTTTCCCCCAACAAAAAAAGCACATTACAGCGCCAGATGTCAGAGATGGAGGGGACATGACCTATTTCCACAAATTGCCTTCTCCCTTGCTAAGCGAGTCCTACTGAAGGCGGATAAGGCTATGACTAGTTGACCAGTGATCCCAAAAGGGTTTAGGGCTCCAGTGAGGAGTTCCACCCTGGACCCCCGGAGAGACTTACCTCCACCGTCTTCACCTGCCTTCGAATGAGGAAGAGGAAAAACACTATCAGACTCATGCCAGTTAGCAGCATGAATCGGCCAGGCAAGAATTCGGGAGAAGGGTGGCTTTCCAATGTTGAGTTTTGCTCGAAGACGCTGGGCGGACAGTAAGGGGACTTGAGCAACGCATTGCTTAGATTAAAATAGAGATCCATCTCCAGACCGAGCAAAGAGTTACGGTCAAGCCTGTATCCCTGGGGCAACTAGGTGCACGCTGGGGGGCTGCTCGCCAACCATCCTTCAGGCACACCCAACGTCACAAGTGGCCAACACTGCACAATAATACAGTCATTGAGAGGTCAGGTCAGCTTTAGTTGCCTCATGCCGGGAGACCTTGGGTGAATGGGATTTTTTTTCTCTGAACTCAAGCAGACATTGGTATCTGTTTCTTTCACCTGATTGTCTGCATTGCTGAATCCCCAGTCTAAACACCCTTCAATGAAATTGTGTTTCTCTCCAATGACTAAGATACCGGAAAGTAACACCTTAAAATGCGGGAATTTTTGGGATAAAAACAGAAACTGTGCCTCCTTTTGTTTTAGAAAAAAGGCCTTAACTTGTGGTCTGCTATGCCCCAGGCGAAAGTAGATCGAGCTTGACATCGTTATAGTATTGAGCAACACAAAAGACACACCCTTGTAGAGTTTAGCTGTCTTGTTGACGAAAGCTGGAGTGAGAATGGAAGACTCGCTCACCCATCTCTGCAGCTGAATGAACAAGTCGGTAAAGAACCAGTCAACAATGGAAGCAAGATGTTGCATTCAAATACCCCCCCCCCCCCCCCCCTTTCAGGCCCTTAGAGCTGCTTTATTGTTTTACCAACACACTTTCTAAGCGTAATCACTGGGTTAATGAGGTGAATCAGGACAGAAAGACTGCCACAAAGCATGTTCCTACAAACAACTCGGAGATAAGTGACCACAGCTAGTTCTGGGATTAAAACTCGTCGGATTCTTGGGGAGGACCTTATGTTTTTTTAAAAAATATATATATTAATGCGATCGGATCATTTCTGTCCAAGGAAGACAGCGAAAAGGGAGCGGAGTATAACATCTCATTCAAAGTGACAGCCTACGCTCAATCCTGCATTGGGCGTATTAACGTAGGCTTCAGTGCTCAAATCGCTGGAGTGGGATTTGTGACACCAACTGGGCCACTGCTTAGGTAACGTGACAGCAAAGTACAAATAGGAAAATGCTGCCGGACCTCCAAGGTCAATGTTGAGTTCGCGGTTCAGTCATCTCGTCCCATTTCCCAGCACTGGGTCCACAGCCTTGAATATCACAGTGCCTCAAATGATCGTTTAAATAGTCCTTAAATGTGGTCATGGTTGCTGCTTCCTTTTCAGGGAGTGCATTCCAAATATCTACTGTAGGGTGAAAGCATTCTTCCTTAAATCCCCTCTAAACTTCCTGCCCTTCAACTTGATCTATCCTCCCTTAGTATTGGTTGCTTCATTAAGTGGGAAAATGGCTTCAAATCTGCATCCCTCATAATGTTGTGCACCTCAGTCAGGACCCCACTCTGCCTTCGCTGTTGGAAGGAAAACGCCCCAGTCTATCAAGTCTCTGTTCATAATTGAAATGCTCCAGTCTCGGCAACATCCTGGAGAATATGTTTTTTATTATTAAGTACGTGCTGTGATCATTGACTCATAGTCTTTTGGTCCCAAGCGATGCTGGAAAAAATTCCAGTCCCAGAGTGAAACCTGACTTGATATAATAAATTTAACTTCTGCAATTTCTTGCTGTGGAGATGAGTCACTGAATAATGCTGCTAATTAGCGCAGTTTATTATGCAAAAGTAAAAAATGAACAATGCTGTAAGTTAGCGAGTTTTGAGAAGATTTGTAGCTCAGGTTGAGGTTCTGGGTGTAGGTTTGCTCGCTGAGCTGGAGGGTTTGCTTTTAGGCATTTCATCACCCTGCTAGGTAACATCCAGAACCTACATCCAGAATGCTGTAAGTGTATATAAGACAGTATAAAATGAAGTAAACATAACAGCAGGACAAAGTTTTTCAATCAGTTTCCCAGTAATATCCTTTACTGATACTCAGCCCCAAACAAATATCACTCCTATAACAACTGTTTAATTTCTTATTTAATTGAGTCTTCTAGTTCTCCTCCTTGGACTCTGTGATATTTTATAACTTCTTTCCAAGTCTACTGGTCTGAACATCTGATAGCCAAAGTTCTTCAGTTCTGATGGTTTGAAAACTGATAAACAAACTTTCAATACTTGGCAACTTCACAAATTAAAATCCTTCCTGAACTGAACTCAAACTGAATTAATGGCTGCTGTACTACTTTCTCAAAGGTAGAAGACAGAGGGTGGTGGTGGAGGGTTGCTTTTCAGACTGGAGGCCTGTGACCAATGGAGTGTCACATTGATTGGTGCTGGGTCCACTACTTTTCATCATATACATGAATTATTCAGATGTGAACATAGGAGGTATAGTTAGTAAGTTTGCAGATGACAACCAAAATTGGAGGTGTAGTGGACAGCAAAGAATGTTACCTCAGATTACAGCAGGATCTTGATCAGATGGGCCAATGGGCTGAGGAGTGGCAGATGAAATTTAATTTAGATAAATGTGAGGTGTTCTATTTTCGAAAAGCAAATCAGAGCAGGACTTATAAACTTAATGGTAAGGTCCTGGGGAGTGTTGCTGAACAAAGAGACCTTGGAGTGCAGGTTCATAGCTCCTTGAAAGTGGAATCACAGGTAGATAGGATAGTGAAGAAGGCGTTTGGTATGCTTTCCTTTATTGGTCAGAGCATTGACTATAGAAGTTGGGAGGCCATGTTGCGGCTGTACAGGACATTGGTTAGGTCACTTTTGGAATATTGCATGAAATTCTGGTCTTGGATGTTGTGAAACTTTCAAGGGTTCAGAAAAGATTTACAAGGATGTTGCCAGGGTTGGAGGATTTGAAATATAGGGAGAGGCTGAACAGGCTGGGGCTGTTTTACCTGGATGTCGAAGACTGAAGAGTGACCTTATAGTGGTTTATAAAACCATGAGGGACATGGATAGGATAAATAGACAAAGTCTTTTCCCTTGGGTGGGAGAGTCCCTAACTAGAGGGCATTGGTTTAGGGTGAGAGGGAATTAATATAAAAGGGATCTAAGGGGCAACATTTTCATGCAGAGGGTGGTGTGTGTATGGAATGAGCTGCCAGAGAAGTGGTGGAGGCTAGTACAATTGTAACATTTAAACATTTGGATAGGTGTATGAGTAGGAATGGTTTGGAGGGATATAGGCCAAGTGTTGGCAAATGGGACTAGATTGGGTTGGGATATCTTGTCAGCATGGGCGAGTTGGACCAAAGGGTCTGTTTCCCTGCTGTACATCTCTGTGACTCTGTAAATTTGTCTGATGCAATTGCTTTGCTTTTAATGAGTTCAATAATTAACACTACAGCTACACTGCTAGACACTTTTTTTTGGAAATGATGTATTTAGGTCACTATATTGAAATGACGTATTAACTTGTTAAAATAAACCTTTACCTTCACAGAACTGAAATTAAGACTCATTTGTTTCTATATTAAAAATTCAAATTCCTACACAATAACGATATACACTTTTATCACAGTATAATGAGAAACTACCAAAGGAGGTCATTTCGGTCCAACATGTCTCTTTGGCTGTATTTTCACTTTGGTCCCACTGCTATGTTCTTTCTCCATAGCTGTGTGAATTGACCTTTTCAATAATTTAGTCAATTCCATTTTGAAGTTTATTATTGCATCTGCTTCCACTACCAACCAACCACATATCCATTTCCCAACCTTTCAGGGACTGCATTCCAGATGATAATCGCTCATTGCATCAAAAACATCACTTCTTGCCTCTTGTCCTTTGACCAATCACCTTAAATCTGTCCCTGGATTTAACTGGCAACAAAAAGTGCTGGAGATCACAGCGGGTCAGGCAACATTCATGGAGAGAGAACAAGCTAACGTTTCGAGTCGTGATGACTCTTCACCAGAGCTGATGTGAAGGTTGGAGGGGCAGCATTGATGCATGAGTGGGTGGTTGGAGTGCTGGGGGAGAAAAGGCATTCATGGTTCAGATTAAGTGATGGGAATGGGAGAATGGCAGAACAAAGGTGTGTCTAACTGCCAGACTGGAAAGAACAGACAGTTCCATTGGGGTGGGGGGAGGGGAGAGAGGACATGGTGACAGAGAATGCAAACAAGCAACGCTAAAGGAAAGGGAAGGAATGAGAGTGGGTTCACAATTTGAAGATGTTGAACTCAAATTAAGTCCAGAAGGTTCTAAAGTGCCTCTTCTGAGGATGAGAAGTTGTTCCTCCAGTTTACGCTATGATTCGCTGGAACATTGCAGCATGCCGAGGACAGACTAGTGGGCATGTGAGCAGGTCGCTCTGTTAAAACAACTGTCTACGGGAAGGTCAGGGACAAATTGCGCACAGACTGGAGGTGTTCTGAAAAGTGGTCACCCAGTCTGCAGTCTGAGGAGGTGCAGGTGAAATACTGCTTCATCTGGAAAGACTGTTTAGGCCTTTGGGTGGTGAGCATGGAGGAGGTGAAGGGGTAGGTATTGCAACTTCTGCAGTTCCATGGGGAGGTGCTGTAGAAAGGGGAGGATTGGTGTTGTTAGTTGAAGAATGAAGTAGGGCATCCCGGAGGGAATGATCCCTGCGGCACGGTGGCTCAGTGGTTAGCACTACTGCCTCACAGCACCAGGGACCCAGATTCAATTCCAGCCTTGGGCAATTGTCTATGTGGAGTTTGCACATTAACCCCGTGTCTGCGTGGGTTTCCTCTGGGTGCTCCGGTTTCCTCCCACAGACCAAAGGTGTGCAGGTCAGATGAATTGGCCATAGTGTTAGATGCATTAGTCAGAGGGAAATGGGTCTGGGTGGGTTACTCTGCGGAGGGTCAGTGTGGACTTGTTGGGTCAGAGGGCCTATTTCCACACTGTAGGGAATCTAAAAAATTTTAAAAATGCAGACGGTGGAGTGAGGGGATGAATGTATTTGGTGGAGGTGTTCTGCTTGCATTGTCTGAAATGGTAGGGAATGATCCTTTGAATATGGAGGTTGGTGGGATGAAAAGTGAGGACAAGGGGGACCCGATCACGGTGTTGTGAATGACGGGAAAGAGCAAGGACAGAAATACAGGTAATAGGTCAGATGCAGTTGAGGGCCCTGTCAACCACAGTGGGTGGGAAATCATGGTTATGGAAAAAGGAAGCCATAATAGCAGCACTGTTTTGGCAAGTGGCATCATCCAATCAGATACAACGTAGGCAACGGAACTGGGAGAATGGGATGGAATCCTATCAAGCCATCGTTGACAATGACTATGACTGACTTCATTACCTGGAGAAATCTTCTCGCTCCCCCCCCCCACCACCACTGCCTCCAACCTGTATCCCAGCCCTGGGCAACCCACTTTTACCTCCTCCCCAAAACCCACACACCAGACCGCCCTGGTACGCTCATCCAATCAGCCTGTTCCTGCACCACCGAGCTCATTTTCTCTTACCTTGACTCCATCTTCTCTCCCTGTCCCACCTACATCCACAATTCCTCTGGTGCCACACCCCCCCCCCCCTCCCCCCCGGCCATATTGACATCTGCCAAGTCAAAGGAGTGGCTATAGGTATCTGCATGGCTCCCAGTTATGCCTGCCTCTTTAAGGGGTATGTGGAACAATCGTTGTTCCAGTCTTACATTGGTTCCCTCCTACAACTCTTCCTTTGGTACATTGATGTCTGTTTTGGTTCTGTTTCATGTTCCTGCCTGGACCTTGAGAAATTTGTTCATTTTGCCTCTAATTCCCAACCCTGTATAACTTTCACGTCGTCCATTTCCAACACTTCCCTTCAATTTCTCGATCTCTCCATCTCCATTTTGGGGAATAAACTGTCTACTGCCATCCACTACAAAGCCACTGACTCACATAGCTCCATCCACTAAAGCTCTTCTCATTCCATGTCCTGCAAGGATTCCATCTCATTTTGTTGGGAATAGCGCTTGACGCTGTGTAATCATTTGGTTAAAGACAAAGCAACTGCAGATGCTGGAATCCAAGGTAGACAAGCAGGAGGCTGGAAGAACACAGCAAGCCAGGCAGCATCAGGACTGAAGAAGGGTTACACCTGAAATGTTGACTCCTCCACCTCCTGATGCTGCCTGGGTTGCTGTCTTCTTCCAACCTCCTGCTTATACATTGTGTAATCATTAGCAAATATCCCCACTTCAGCCCTTAGGTTCATGAGAAAGTAATTCATGATACAGCTGATGGTGGTTGGGCCAAGGATACTGGTATTCCTGATGAAGGGTTTTTGCCCGAAACATCGATTTTACTGCTCCTCGGAAGATGCCTGGACTGCTGTGCTTTTCCAACACCACTCTAATCTAGACTCTGGTTTTCCAGCATCTGCATTCCTTGTTTTTACTATCCCAACAAATTCTACGGTGATGTCCCAGGGCTGAGATGATTGGCCTCCAACAGTAACCACCACCTTTCTTTTTGCAAGGTATACCACCAGCCAGGGGGGCTTTTCCCTTAATTCCCATTGACTTCAATTTTACTAAGGCCCCTTGCTACTACATTCAGTCAACTGCTACCTCGATGTCAAAGGGTAGTCACTCTCAATTATTTCTGGAATTCATGTTTTTGAGTTGAAACATGAATGAAAGATGTAGTGAGATCAGGAACAGAGGAGGAACCCAAACTGAACATCAATATATAGCTGTTGCAGAGCAAGTGCCTCTTGTAAAAACAGTCAAAGACACCTTCAACCATTTTAGTGATGGTTTCGAGTAAAATAATTATTTGAAATCACAAGATTTTGGAGCACTGCCCTTCTGTTGGGTGAAGTGAGAGAGAAGGACACAGGCACAAAATTTATAGACAGAGAGATCAATGGGCAAAGGGATGAAAACATCATACAAATGGTCTGACTGCAGTGTTGACAGGCCAAATAATAGATCTCTGTGAGTGATCAAAAGTGTCAGACAGTGTGAGTCAACGGCTGAATAACAAGCAAAGGGATGTCCTTTCATCTGATTAAATGAGGCAGAAACATAATTACAAAACATTAAAAGTAAGATGGTGCTGGAGATAAACCAAATGGCTGGAACAGCATAATAGGTGTAGGGGTGACATGCCGAGGGTCTAACTAAAGTACTAAGTAATCCAAAACTGTATATGACTTGCAGGTGCCAGTGTTGGACAGGGGTGAACAAAGTTAAAAATCACACAACACCAGGTAATAATCTAACAGGTTTATTTGCAAGTACTAGCTTTCGGAGCGCTGCTCCTTTATCAGGTGGTTGTAAGGCGGGAAGGGAAAGAGTTAAAAGGGATGTAGAGGGCAACTTTTTCACACAGTGGGTGGTGAGTGTATGGAATGAGCTGCCAGAGGAAGTGGTGGAGGCTGGTACAATTACAGCATTTAAAACGGGGCAGAGAGCCTGAAGGGTGGAGACATAAATGAGAGGATGGTGGGGGTGCTGGATTAACAGTTCAGCGATAATACCACTAGGTCATCACCTCCCCTAAAATCAGAAGAGGTAGAAATCATATAGGTGGAGGTGAGAAATAACCACATGAGAAAGATACTGGTCCGACTGGTCTATGAGCACCCTAATAATAGCAACCACTGTAAAGCAGAGAATAAATCAGGAGATAATGGCAGTACATTAATCATGGATGACTTTAATCTTCATGTAGATTATTAAAACTAAATTGTCAGAGAGAGCAATGAGGAAGAATCCATATTTAGGACAGTTTCCTTGAATACGATGTGGATCTGACAGGAAACAGGCTATTTTGGATCTGGTAATGTGTGATGAGGCATGTTTAACAAATGATCTTGGAGTAAAAGTCCCTACAGAAACAATGACCATAACATGGTAGAATCTAGCATTCAGTTTGAGAGTGAGAAACTTGGGATGGAAACAACTGTGCTGAACCTAAATACGAATAATAACTTGGGAATGAGGTTAGAGTAAGGACTGGAAAAAGGATTTAGAAGAAAGAATGATTAAGGCACAATGGCAGGTGTTTTAACAAAATAGTTGACTGTTCATGACAAAGATAAATGCTAATGAGGCAGAAGGATTCTAAGAAGTGGATAAACCAGTTATGGTTAACCAAGGAAATTAAAGATAGCATCAAATTGAAAAAAAAATGCAATGTGGCAAAGATTTGTGGTAGCCCAGACAATTGAAAAAGTTTTAAAAACCAGCAAAAGATGACCAAAAATAATTAAGTGGGACAATTATTCATTTCCAATTATTTACAGTACGTATTAATAATTTGGATCAGGCAAGTGAATATGCCAACTGGATGACACAGAACCTACAGAGAGTCAGAGACATTTTAAGTGAGTGGGCAATAGTTTGGTAAGATTTAATATAACATGGGTCAGTGTGAGGTTGTGCACTTTGGAAAGGAGACAAGAGGAGGCAAACCTTATTTAAATGGGGAAAGACTGCAGAAAGATACAGCAAAGAGCAATTTGGTGGTCATTGTGGAAAAAAAGCACAACCAGCTAGCATAAATATACAGCTTGGAGGTAATAGTGAATACAAATGGATTGCTGGCTTTCATTTCAAAGGGAATTGAACATAAACATTGGTAAATCTTGTTCAACTTGTATGAGGCACTAGTTAGACCACAGTTAGAACACAGGGAACAACTTTGCTTCCCTTATCATAGGAAAGGTACACTAACATTGGAGGTTCATCACCTCAATCCTGGGTATGGAGGGATGTTCAGTAGGTCAGGCCTATACTCATTGGAGTTGAGAAGAATGAGATGCAATTTTATTGAAACGTATAAGATTCTTAAGAGGCTTGGC
>NC_057724.1:9306035-9306983 GCF_004010195.1 Chiloscyllium plagiosum
TTAGCACTAACCCTAACCGTAACCCTAACACTAAACCTAAACCTAACCCTAACCATAACCATAACCATAACACTAGCCCTAACCCTCATCCTAACACAAACCCTAACCCTAACCCTAAACCTAACCCTTAACCCTAACCCTAACACTAAGATCCCCAACGAAACCTATCAGGGTTTCAGTCATTCTGGTGAATCTCCCTTTTCGAACTTTGCATCTGTTCCTCTCTATTTTTGAATTGTGTTGGAAGGTTGTTTCCCCCATATATAAGATGCTGTGCGAAAAGAAGTATTTAGTTGTTATAGTAACAGTGATCCAGCCAAGTACGCGAACCATTACTGGTGCCCTTCTCTTAATGCAGCATTGCACACAGTTAGATCCAAACCCACAACCGTGAATTCAGCTCTAAGACAGCAGGGCTGAGACCCATGACATTGAAGAGCTAACCAATACAAACAGCTGGGAGTAATCTCATTGTGAAGCTCTAAGTCAGTGTGTCTCTAAACTGCTCTCCCTTGTAACCCAGAATAGTTTGTTCCAATAACCCTGGCCATCAGCCACATGTGGAAAATTTAGAAGCCAGATGTAGTATTAGGAGGGATGGGGTTGCAAGGTGGGTGGGCTCCTATGGGGCAACTAAAAAAAGCTAGCATTTAATAAAAATAAATCCAAACTGAACGCAGGTGAGAAAGTCCACAAAACCCGAAAGCAACATTTCCCATTCAATAAAGCATCCCATTCAATAAAGTAGGCTGCCTGTCTCCCCAATGTATAGAAGGCCACATCGGGTGCATATTTCCCTCCCCACCCCTATTAGTGTTCCGGAAAGACCACTCCCTCCGCGACTCCCTTGTCAGATCCACACCCCCCACCAACCCAACCTCCATTCCCCGCCCTTCTCCTGGCAACCGCAGGAAGTGCAAAACTTGCGCCCACACCTCCCTCCAAGGC
>NC_057724.1:9307258-9398044 GCF_004010195.1 Chiloscyllium plagiosum
CACCTTAACCTCCTTCCACCAATCGCATTCCCAACGCCCCTCCCCCAAGTCCCTCCTCCCTACCTTTTATCTTAACCTGCTTGGCACACCCTCCTCATTCCTGAAGAAGGGCTTATGCCCGAAACGTCGATTCTCCTTCTCCTTTGATGCTGCCTGACCTGCTGCGCTTTTCCAGCAACACATTTTTAAGCTCTGATTCCCCAGCATCTGCAGTCCTCACTTTCTCCATGCTAAATTACCCACAGGATTCAGGGATGTGCAGGCGGGGTTCATTAACCATGGGGAATGCTGGGATAGGGTGGGTCTGGGTGGGATGCTAGTTGGAGGGTCAATGTGGACTTGATGGGTTGAATGGTCTGCTTCCACACTGGAGGGATTCTATTCTATGTCTTGATACACTGCTCAATCAGGTGGGACTTGAACCCAGGCTTTTTGCTCCCAAGACAATGACACTACCATTGTACCAGCCTTGCTATGTTTAGAACAATTTGGAGCCTTGGGTAGTGTTGTAGAATTAAAAAGATCTAGGGGCTCAGGTATGTAAATCTTTGAAGTTTGCATCACATTTTGACAGGGTGGTTAAGAAGGCGTTTAGCAAGCTTGCCTTCACTGCTCAGACCCTTGAGTATAGGAGTTGGAACGCTCTGAACTCAGCAGACTGATGGATGATTGTTGACAGTAAGCCTTTCTAGATGCCATGATTTGTTCAGCCTTTAGTATGCACTTACTGACAGAGGGAGGAGCACGCAGAGTCAGGCACTCTGGCATCTTCATATCCAACCTCTCCAGATGTACACAGCTCCTCCGTCTCCCCTTTCTCTGTGGTCCCATTGCCTGCACTAGTGCAGACTCAGGACAACCGACACTGCACAGGAAACCCTCAGTTGGACATCTACCCAAGTATAGAACATAGAACATGGAAGTCTTCAAATTTTTACAATCCTGTAAGAGGCCATTCAGCCCATCGAGTCAGCACTGTCCCTCTGAAGTGCATCCCACCAAGACACAACCCTTCACCTCATCCCAGTAACCATTTTTACCATAGCTGATCCATCTAACCTGCACATCCCTGGGCACCACTGGGCAGTTTTTAACATGGCCAATCCACTTAAACTGTATATCTTTGGACTGTGGGAGGAAACCAGTGCACCCGGAGGAAACTCACACAGACATGAGGAGAATGCGCAAATTCCACGCAATCTGTTGCCCGAGGCTGGAATCGAACCGAGGTCCCTAATGCTGTGAGGCACGGCACTAACCATGATGCTGCCCTGTTAACCATGGTGTGCCAGTCAGATTGCTGTGCCCCTTGCTGAGATATTTGTATCATCAACAATCACAGGTGAGATGCTGGAAGACTGGAGGTTGGCTAATGTGGTGCCATTGTTTAAAAGAAAAACCAGGGAACTATTGACCAGTGAGCCTTACGTAGGTAGTGGATACGTGGTTTGAGGAGATTCTGAGGGACAGGGTTTACGTGTATTTGGAAAGGCAAGAACTGATTAAGGACAGTTAACATGGCTTTGTATGTGGGAATTCAAGTCTCACTAACTTGATTGAGTTTTTTGAAGAGGTGAAAAGAAAGATTGGTGAAGGCAGAGCAGTAGATATTGTCTATATGGACTTCAGCAAAGTATTTGACAAGGTTCCACATGTTAGACTTGTTAATAAGGTTAGATCGCATGGGATCCAGGAGGAGCTAGCCAATTGGATACAGAATTGGCTTGAAGGCAGGACACAGAATGTGATGGTTGTTTTTCAGACTGGAGGCCTGTGGCCAGTGGTGTGCAACAAGGATCGGTGTTGGGCCCACTGATATTTGCCATTTATATAAATGATTTGGATGTGAATATAGGAGGTATGGTTAGTATATTGCAGATGACATTAGTTGACAGTGAAGAAGATTATCTCAGCATATAATGGGACCTGGATCAAATGGGCCAATGGGCAGAGGAGGGGCAGATGGAGTTTAATTCAGATAAAAGTGAGATGTTGTATTTTGGAAAAGCAAATCAGGCCAGGACTTATTGGTAGGGCCCTGGGGAGTGTTATGAACAAAGAGGCCTAGGGGTGTAGTTGCAAAGTTCTTTGAAAGTGGAGTCCCAGGCAGATAGGATAGCGAAGAAGCCATTTGGCATGTTTGCCTTTATTAGCCAGTGCATTAAGTATCAGAGTTGGGGTGTTCATGTAGCAGTTGTGCAGGAAATTGTTGAGGCCACTTTTAGAATATTGCATACAATTCTGGTCACCCTTCTAGAGGAAGGGTGTTGTTAAACTTGAGAGTGTGCAGAAAAGATTCACAAGTATGTGTCTGGGATTTAAGGATTTGAGTTATAGGGAGAGGCAGAATAGGCTGGGGCAATATTTTCCCAGGAACGTTGGCGGCTGAGGGGTGACCTGATAGAGGTTTATAAAATCATGTGGGGCATGGATAAGGTAAATAACGAAGGTATTTTTTTCTCAGGTGGTGGAGTCCAAAACTAGAGGGCATGTTTTAAATAAGAAAGGGGGAAGAATTAAAATGGACCTGAGGGGCAACTTTTTCATCCAGAGGGTGGTATGAGCTGCCAGAGGAAGTGGTGGAGGCTGATACAATTACAACATTTAAAAGGAAGCTGGATGGGTATATGAGTAGGAAGGATTTAGAGGGATATGGGCCAAGTGCTGGCAAATGGGACTAGATTATTTTAGGATATGTGGTCAGCATGGATGAGTTAGGCTGAAGGGTCTATTTCCGTGCTGTATGACTCTATGAGTGTGATTGTAGCCCATGACGGACTGACCACCGACACCACCCTCTCACTGTTCGCACTTCACTAGCTCTTGAAGTATAAGCATTGTATTTGCCAGGTGTGATTCAGGCACATTCACCAGTTTTAATATTGACAGAGCACCATGCCTTCAGCCTCGATTAAGGGAATGCTAAAGACCATAAGATCTAAGAGCTGAAGTAGACCATTCAACCCACTGAGTTTGGCTGATCTGATAACCGTCAACACCACTTTCCTACCTTTTCCCCTAATCCTTGATTCCCTTATTGATTAAAAATCTATCTATCTCAGCCTTGAATATACTTAAAGACCCATTCGTTATAGCCGTCTGCAGTACAGAATTCCACAGATTCAATACCTTCTCAGAGAAAGTATTCCTCTTTATCGCTTCTTAAATGTGCAACTCCTCACTCTGAGATTGTGTCCTGTAGGCTTGGACTCTCTCACAATGGGAAACAATCCCAACCTCATAGCAGCTACCTTATCAAGCCCTCTAAGAATTATATTTGTTTTAATAAGGTTGCCTCTCATTCTTCTAAACTTCAATAAGTACAGGCCTAGTCTAGTCAACCTCTCCTCATTCAAAGATACCTGGAATCAAGAGAGTGAACATTCTCTGGACTGTCTCCAATGTCAGTATAAAGGGACCAAAATTGCTCACAGCATTCCAGGTGTAGTCTAACTGGAGCCTCATACAGTTCCCTATTTTTATATTCCATTCATTTTGAAATAAAGACCAATGTTCTGCTTTCCTTTTCTACTACCTGCTGAATTTGAGTGCTAGACTTTCTTGTGATTTATGCACAAAGACAGTCAAGTCCCTCTGTGCTGTGGCTTTCTGCAGCCTTTCTCCATTTAAATAATATTCAGCTCTTCTATTCTTCCTGCTAAAGTGTATTCCATTTCCCAGCATTATATTCCATCTGCCAAGTTTTTACTCACTCACTCAACCTGCTGTATCCTGCTGCAGATTCTTTGTATAATCCCCATGGTCATCCATTTCTGTGTCATCCACAAAATCAGCAACAGTGCATTCACGTCCCTCAGCCAAGTCATTGACATATTTTGCAAAAGCTGTGGCCCCAGCACTGATCACTGTGGCACTCCACTAGTTGCAGGTTGCATCCTGAAAATACTCCTATTCCCAATTCTCAAACTGCGTAGCAATAAAATAGCATTTTGCACAAATGTAATGTTTTCCTTTGAATAACTGTACTGCATATTGTGTCCAAAGCCTTAGTGTGGAGGTAGAGTGGCTTTGTTCCTGGTCTAGTAACCTCAAAGTTTACACTAATTTTTGGCAACATGAGTTTAAATCCAATCGCAGCAGCTGGGAATTATAAATTCGGTTTATAGGATCAAAGCTGGAATTAAAATGTTATTGGACGCTAGCAAATGTTGTACAATACCCATCTGTTTCATTCATTCATTTCCTTTGTGGATGGGAACTTGTTATCCTAATTCAGTCTTGCCTTTAAGGGACACAATGGCAATCGGGGATGGGCAATAATTACTGGCCCTGTCAGTGACACTGTTGCTTTGGGAATTCATGAATATGAGTCACAGGGTCAGAGACATGGACAGACCCTTCGGTCCAACTTGTCCATGTCGACCAGATATCCTAACCTAATCTAGCCCCATTTGCCACCACTTGGCCCATATCCCTCTAAACCCTTCCAACTCATAGACCCATCCAGATACCTTTTAAACGCTGTAATTGTACCAGCCCCCACCATTTCCTCTGGCAGCTCATTCCATACACACAACACCCTTTGTGTGAAAAGATTGCCCCTTAGATCCCTTTAATATCTTCCCTCTCACCCTAAACCTATGCCATCTAGGTCTGGACTCCCCCACCCCACAGAAAAGACATTGTCTATTTACCCTATCCAGCTCCTCATGATCTTATAAACTTCTATATGGTAACCCCTCAGCCTCTAATGCTCCAGGGAAAACAGCAGATTCAGCCTCTCCCTATAGCTCAAATCCTCCAGGCAGCATTGTTATAAATCTTTTCTGAACCCTTTCAAGTTTCGCAACATCTTTCCGATAGGAAGGAGACCAGAATTGCATGCAATATTCCAACAGTGGCCTAACCAATGACCTGTATAGCTGCAACATGACCTGCTAACTCCTGTACTCAATACTCTGACCAATAAAAGAAAGCATACCAAACGCCTTCTTCACTATCGTATCTACCTGTGACTCCACTTGCAAGGAGCTATGAACCTGCACTCCAAGGTCTCTTCATCAACACTCCCTAGGACCTTACCATTAAGTGTATAAGTCCTGCTAAGCTTTGCTTTTCCAAAATGCAGCACCTTGCATTTATCTAAATTAAACTCCATCTGCCACACCTCAGCCCATTGGTCCATCTGATCAAGATCCCATTGTAATCTGAGGTAATCTTCTTCGTTGTCCACTACACCTCCAATTTTGGTGTCACCTGCAAACTTACTAACCATACCTCCTATGTTCACATCCAAATCATTTATATAAATGAAGAAAAGCAGTGGACCCAACACCGATCCTTGTGGCACTCCACTGGTCACAGGCCTCCAGTCTGAAAAACATCCCTCCACCACCAACCTCTGTCTTCCCAATACCCTCCAAAACTGAATAACCTCCAGGAACGCAGCTGAGTCATGTGTGCCTGCTTCAAGACTGTTTCTGTGCTTGATACAGTGCAGCTCCCCACACCTAACCTTAAACTGGTTTTGATCCTTTGAGGACTGTTAACTGGTTTATTTTTGTTTTATGAACCCCAGGGTTGTGCTATCAAGTCCCCAACATCAATGATTGATCATATTTGTATTGATCACTGAACAGTGGATCTGGATACTTTCATAACACAGTGAGGTGATCTTCCTGGCATTGCTCCTGGATATTCCTGAAACTAGCATTTCCACATAAGACTCTCTTGGTGTCCCCACATAACTGTGATCGAACCCTTCAAGACTGGAAGATTCATAATGGCAAGATAACTTGTTGGAATTCTTTGAGATGATGCTTCAACGTTAAGATGAAGCAATGAGAAACACAAGCTTGTCCCTTTAACACTACAGCTCCCAATGGAACCAATGTCTCACACGTCCCCAGTTTCCTTTCTTGGGCTGACCTTAATGCAGCAGGAAACGACGGACTTTCTTTGTTGGTGTGACACGCTTCTGCACAGCGACAGAAATCAGCTTAGAAAGACAGACAGCGAGAGTGAAAAAGAGATAAAGATAGCAAGAGAGAAAGAAGGTGAGGGAGATTGTAAAAAAGATGGAGAGAGAAATCAAGAGATAGAACTGGAGATCTGACGAGAGAGAGAGGGAGAGGGAAATATAGATGAAGAAAGGAGAGCGGAGGATGCCTGCAAAGTATTTCCAACCAATGAACAGAAGTTTCAACCTTGACTAAGAGGTAAATGGGCAAAATGAATTGTCACCCACTTGGCCTGATTTTGTTTTGCATTGAAGAGAAATGGCATGAGGCATATAACAGGCAACGGATCAGAATATTGCCTATTGTACACTTGTGTTGACCATGATAATAGTGAGTGTTATTTCTACAAATGAATTGGGACAAAGTAATATGTAAATGTCAAAATGACTGTATATGAATCACTTTGAAACAGCATAATGCAAACAACAGTTTCAAGTCATGGTTGTTTACAGGCAGATCTTTTGGCCCTCATTCCTGTGTCACACTCACTTGGCAAGTCACCCTGAGTGAAATGTTCACAGGGAAACCGAGCCAAAGCTAGCATTGCTTTCTTGAAGTTTAGGTCATTGTTTCACATACTGTGGTGGCTGTGACCCCCAGTGGGATCGTGAGATTAGACTTTCGAGTTGGGCAACTGAGACAGCAATGGTTGCCCCTGGATCTTGGACTGCTCTGTGACATTTTTGAGGACCCTTTAAATCCTTGGTTTTTTTTTGACACCTGAAATAACTCCACAGAGGCCAGTATCCTGTTACCAAGTCACCCTTTATTTACGTGGAAAGTCCTTGACACTGATCCAGCTCCCTCAGAGCCAGGTCTCAGAGTGAACAGAACATTTGACACTCATCACTCATCATTTATTTATGTTTTTCTTTTTCTTTTTTTACCTTCCACACTACCGCCCAACAGCAGTAGTGCTTAATTTTCCCTCCGCACCCATGTTGTGTGTGTGCAGGTGTGAGACACAGTGAAATCCTTGGTTTTTAATCTGTTGATGGGAGAAGTCTAATGGGCTGTTCTCTGAGGCGCGATGGATGCATATGAAAAGCCAATTAAAAGGTAGTCATTGTTTTTTTTTGTTGCAGCAACTCTACCTTTTCATCAGGGAGCCCGACTCATTTGTCAAGTAACACTCCTCCATACCTTGTGTATTCAGACAGCAGCAGCCAAACGCTCTACTTCTCTGACATTGCAAATCAGTCTACATTTGAGAGAAAATATGTACAGCAATTTTAAATGCATATATTCCTGCTTTCTATAAGTTTCTTGAACCTTTATATTATTTACAGATTAGGGGAAAACCTTTAAGACTGTGCACCAATATTTTGTAGGCGAAAGTGAGGGCTGCAGATGCTGGAGATTAGAGTAGAGAGTGTGGTGCTGGAAAAGGTTGGGCACCATCCAAGGGGCAGGAGAATCGACACTTTAGGCAAAAGCCCTTCATCAGGAATCAATATTTTCTGCTGTATGTAACTAAATCCCCATTGTGGGGTCTATCATAAAATCTGTTTCTGTATGTACAATTGCAGTCATTCGTACTAAATGTTCTGTACATGTCACATGCAGATTTGATGCAGCTAAGAATTATAGTGTGTTATAAAGATTTAATTATGCATGAGTTCAATTTATTATTGAGATTGGTCGAGAAGTCAAGTCTTAGTTGAGGTTTTATTGCAGGCACGTATTTGCTACAAGTATTCAAGCTGTGCATTGGCTAATCTGTCTAAGGGTTCCCCTTCCTCTGCTCAACAACTGTTGTATTCCCATTGTACACCCTGGGGTTACTCTCTGGAGTTCAAACAGGTTCAGCTGGGATGCTGAACAGAGTCGGTTTGGCAATTAGCTTAAAGAGGTTTGGCCACATTAGGAACAGGTTCATTGGTAAATTGCTGCCATCTGCTGCTGCCATTCTTTGAGCGGTGATACTTACTTTGTATATTATTGTCTCCATCTAGTGGAAACTTTTATTTCTACACTTTACTCTTCAAAGCAGGTCAAATCTGGTTTTAGGTGAGATTAGATTAGATTAGATTCCCTACAGTGTGGAAACAGGCCCTCTGGCCTAACCAGTCCAATCCGACCCTTCGAAGAGTAACCCAACCAGACTCATTTCCCTCTGAATATGCACCTAACACTATGGGCAATTTAGCATGGCCAATTCACCAGACCTGCACATCTTTTGGACTGTGGGAGGAAACCAGAGGAAACTGTCGGAGGAAACCCACACAGCCACAGGGAGAACGTGCAAATTCCACACAGTCACCCAAGGCTGGAATCGAACCTGGGAGCCTGGAGCTGTGAGGCAGCAGTGCTAACCACTGAGCCACCGTGCTGCACAAAGAACAAGAGCAGCATTTCAACAATATCTCCTGCTGTCACACTTTAACCCATGACTCGAGCTGCTGAACGCAACATTGGTACAGAAATGCTTCCATTTATAAAGTAGATAGGCAGGAGGCTGGAAGTACACAACAAGCCAGGCAGTATCAGGAGGTGCAAAAGTCAACATTTTAGGTGTAACCCTTCTTCAGGGCTGGGGGTGGGTGTGGGGGGAGCTGCAGATAAAGGGAGAGACAGGGCCAGCGTGGTGAAGTGGGGATAGGTGAAGAGAAGTAGAGTTTGCGACCTGTTTGGTCAATGGGAGGAATGGACCCGGTTGGTTGCAGAGAGCAGTGGAAGGGAGGGGGTGGGGCTGGGAAGGGAGTCGGGGGGTGGGAAGGGAGGTTATTTGAAATTGGAGAGCTCAATGTTCAGCCCTCCGGGCTATAGGGTGCCCAGATGGGAGATAAGGTGTTGTTCCTCCAATAGGAGTTGTGGTTTGTTTTGGCAATGGAGGAGGCTAAGGATGGTCATTTCAGAAAGGGAGAGGTTGGGGGAACTGAAATGGGTGGTGACAGGGAGGTCCAGTTGGCCTCTGTGGGCCCAGCTGCGATTCTCTGTGAACCGTTCCCTAAGTTTACGTTCGGTCTCCCCGATGTAGAGAAGACCACATCGGGAGCACCTGATGCAGTAAACAAGGTTGGAAGAGAGGCAGGTGAACCTCTATCTCATCTGTAAGGACTGATTAGGGCCCTGAATGGAGAGGGGGGTGTTGTACTCGCAGGTTTTGTATCTTTTCTGGTTGCACGGGAAGGTACCTGGGAGTTCAGTGGCAGGGGTGGCACGAATGAAGGACTGTTGGAGGGAATGGTCCTTGCAGAAGGCACAGAGGCGTGGGGAGTGGAAGATGTTCTTGGTGATGGGGTCTGGTTGGGGTTGGCGCAAGTATTTGAGAATGATGGATTGGATGCGGAGATGGGTGGGTTGGTAGGTGAGGACAAAGGGGACCCTATCTTTATTGCGTTGAGAGGGGGATGGTTTCGGGTGGTGGAGTGGGGAATGGAGGTGACCTCTCATGACCTTCGAATGTCAAAGAGCACCTGACAGCCAAAGAGGTATTTCCTGCAATGTGGCAACTGTTGTAATGTCAGAATGAAACATCAGGTGTCGTGCCTCCTCCTACCCATTCAGCCTTGACTCTTGACTAAGCTGCCCTCTGCAACTTCAGTGAACGCTCTCAGGGATTTGAGTGGTTAGCATTGCTGCGTCAAAGCACCAGGAACCTAGGTTCAATTCCAGGCTTGGGTGACGGTCTCTGTGCAGTTTGCACATTCTTCCTGTGTCTACATGGGTTTCCTTTCACAGTTTCCTCACAAAGGTGTGCAGGTTAGGTGAATTGGTCATGCTAAACTGCCCTGTAGTATCCAGGGATGTGCAGGATAGATGGATTAGCCATGACAAATGCGGAGTTATGGGGATTGAGTGGGATGCTCTTCAGGGTGTCGGTGTAGACTCAATGGGCTGAATGGCCTCTATCTGTACTGTGAGGGTCCTATTCTACTTTGCACCCACTCTACTGGAAGTAATCTGATGGAGAACATTGCCTAGCTGTTGTAACAGTCATCAGAGCTTCATCCCAATGGAGTCAATCAAATGAACATGTGTGAGTCTATCATGAGCAGCTGATCTAGCCCTCCAGGTTTCTGGATTGGTGCTCAAAGTCAAATTTCACCCCACTCCTGAAATCTCAACAGGTCTTCCCAAAGGACAGTGAACCTCTGAGGGCAAATAATGCTTGGTGTCCAAGATTACTCTCTGCTAATGGATTTACAAGTCTGGGGTCTGGTCCTAACTAATACAAATACCCATTGAATTGATGTTTGATAGTCATTTTAAAAGCTCTGCTTCATACCCTGAAATGTAGTTTATTTGCAAAATAATTACTGTTCGTTCTTGGTGCTTATCCTCACAACCAAGTGTTCTAAGATGTAGTGTCTTCCCCAGAGCTGAAATGCCCTCAGTTCTATATTGGGATTAAAATTCAATGCATATTCGAAATGTGACCAAATGTAGTATGTGGTGCAAATATAATTCTCTTCTATTTATAGTCAACTGAATCACACAAGGTAACAGGGACAGGTCTTTAGCAAGGCCCCATATTCTCCCCACTGCTTTTCCTCTTAGCTATTGATTTCACCTTGAAATCAATAGCTAAGAGGAAAAGTATGGGGACTTATATAGATTTCATTGCTTTCCTGTATTGGGCATTTGTTCCAAAACGTGGCCACGAGAATGGTCCATGCATCAATGATATGCTGACTGCACAGCAACACGCATTCCCCACATCACGCACTCAGCCCCACTCCCCAACCGTCATAAGCACCTGGCAACAGGACATTGAGAATGCTGACCATCTCCCCATCCTAGGAATGAATATTTCCAGGGAGGCAATGTAGAGATTGAGGAACACACATGAAAGGACAAAGAAGCATTGGTCTTCCAGGGCCCTTGTGTAATCCGAGCATTCAACACCATCAACACGGGTATGAAGCTGCCACTCTGTATATCCACAATAGTATCAACTGTTATCTATGCCAGTGAGACACAAAAAAGGATGGCAA
This sequence comes from Chiloscyllium plagiosum, assembly GCF_004010195.1. Classification (NCBI taxonomy): domain Eukaryota; kingdom Metazoa; phylum Chordata; class Chondrichthyes; order Orectolobiformes; family Hemiscylliidae; genus Chiloscyllium; species Chiloscyllium plagiosum. Next base: position 9,318,180 of record NC_057724.1, read on the forward strand.
AGGTTGGACATTTTCATGAGCACTATCTAGAAAAGACACTGAGTATCACATAGAGACAACATATAGAAAGAATATTATTCAGCTGGAGAGGGTTCAGAAAAGATTTACCAGGTCATTGCTGAGAATGGAGGGCTTGAGTTGTAAGAAGAGGCAGGATAAGCCGGGATGTTTTTCCTACTGGAGCGGAGGAGGTTGAGGGCTGACCTTATGGAGGTTTATAAAATTATGAGGGGCATAAATATGGTGAATGGTCACTGTCTTTTCCCGAGGATGAGAGATTTCAAGACTAGGGGGCACAGATGAGAGGGGAAAGATATAACAAAAACACAAAAGCATTTTTTCTTGACACAGAGAGTGTGGAATGAACTTCCAGAGGAAGTGGTGGATGCAGTTACAGTTACAATCTTTAACATTTGGATAAGTTCATGAATAGGAAAGGTTTGGAGGGAATATGGGCCAAGCGCAGGCAGGTGGGATTAGTTTAGTTTGGGAACATATGTGGACTGAAGGTTTTGTGTCTGTGCTGTGTGAATCTATGACTCCTTAACATCACCTGCAAAGATGTGCTGCAGAGAGCTGGTCAGAAGCACCTGTGGATCATTGTGACAGGGAGACCATATTTCACATGTATGCCCAACCAGAGTGACGGGAGAATGGACATGGTCAGATCGAAGAGAATGCTGAACCTGGGCAAAACGTGAATGGGTGGGTGGGTGCCTGAGTCAGTGAGCTGGGGAGGAAGCTGTGAAAGCTAGGGTGGTGAGATGGTTGAGTTTGGTTGGGTTGCAGGATCGGGGGGGTCATTGAGTGTTCAGGTGCTTGTCGATCCAGCTCAGAGCAGTCAGATGGCTGAGGGGGTAATCTTCTCAGGTTACGTTGGGAATAGTTGGGTGCTCAGGGATGTAGTTGGATGATCCTCAGGGAATTGAGTGACTGACAGATAATCTCGTGACCAGCAGGTAATCAGTGATCAATGGATAGTCATTTGGTTGAGGGGTAGTTGGGTCAGGTCAGGAGGTAGTTTAGCCATCAAGGAGGGTAAAGAGGTCACGGGCTGTTGGGTGGTTGTTGGTTCAGGTCAGGTCAGTCAAGTAATGTTGGCGGCGGGGGGTTGTGTAGTCAAAGTTAGTTGGATAGTTGAGGGGGTAATTGGGTCAGTTTGCGATTGTGTTGAGAGACCATTGAGGGGTTAGCCAGGTCAGATTAGTGGTGGTAATCCATTGGTGGGGATGGAAGTTAGCAGTTAGACATGGTCGGGGTGGATTTTTATGGATGGGGTGGTTCCGTTTTGGAGTTACACAGCTGTCAGACTGGACACGAAACTGTTTGACATATCCAGGGTAGCCATGCAGATCAATGCCAAATATCTAGCCGACATCTCTACTGAAGTGGCAGCACAGTGATACGGTGGTTAGCACAGCTGCCTCAAAATGCCACGGACTTGGGTTCAATTCCAGCCTTGAGTAACTGTCTGTGTGGAGTTTGAATGTTCTCCCCGTGTCTGCGTGGTTTCTCTCCAGGTGCTCCTGTTTCCTCCCACAGTCCAAAGATGTCCAGGTTGTCTGGATTGGCTGCGCGAAATTACCCGTCGAGTCCAGGGATGTGCAGGCTGGGTAGATTGGCCGTGCTAAATTACCCATCGTGTCCAGGGACGTGCAGACTGGGTGGGTTAGCCATGGGTAAATATGGGTTTATGGGAGGAATGTCTGGGTAGGATGCTCTTCAGAGGGTGAGTGCAGACTTGATGGGCCGAATGGCCACTTTCCATACTCTGGCAGTTCAATGATTCTGAGCTCAGGGTCAGAGTCATTAGTGAAGGATCCCAGGGAATTGGAAGTTTGAAATTCCTGGAAATTCCCACATATGTTTGTGTCAGACTTTCTCAGAAAATCCAGAGATCGGAAGGTTTGGGGTTCATATGCTCACCTTAAATTTACATTTACCGCTAACTTTTCTAAATTGGCCTACAGCCAACAAGTTATGAAATATGTCAGTCATATCCAAAAAATTAAGAATGGCTGTATTGGAGATCTTTACGTGCTCATGAACAAAATTGTTGAACAGTGATATTCTGAATCTAAAAACTTGAGGAATTTCAATTGTAACAAGATTCCAATTAGATTCACTTTCATGAATAACAGCCTTCTGTTTATACAGAGTCATAGAGTCATAGAGATGTACAGCACGGAAACAGACCCTTCGGTCCAACACATCCATGCTGACCAGATATCCCAACCCAATCTAGTCCCACCTGCCAGCGCCTGACCCTCTAATCCCATTTGCCAGCACTTGGTCCATAACCCTCTAAACCCTTCCTATTCATATACCCATCCGATACCTTTTAAATTATGTAATTGTATTAGCCTCCACCATTTCCTCTGGCAGCTCATTCCAAACACGCACCACCCACTGCGTGAAAAAGTTGTCCCTTAAGTCCCTTTTAGATTATTCCCCTCTCACCCTAAACCTATGTCCTCTAGTTCACAGATTTGCTCATTTTCTGCCCATCCCACAAATCAGAAGATCATATTTTGATTCGACATAGACTGAGGACACGCTGTAGAACAAAAGCCAGGCTGATAATTATCGACCTGAACCCAGCTCAAACAGACCTTATTTAATCCTACAGTATTGGGCAAAAGTTAAGATAATGCTTTAAGTGAAATTATCAGGCAGAGGAACAATGAAATATAACATTAGGAAGTGAACAGTAAAATACCAATCTTTCTGATTACCCTCATTGTCTGGCTATTTATTTAACAGTGACTAAATGTGGTAACAGCTTCACCCTAGTAACAAAAAAAATAGTGCACCAGAACAAAGGGTTATTAAAATGGTTGGTAATCTTCATAATGAACAAAAGCTTAATACAAAAGCACTTCTTACAGACATAGAAGTAACCAGTAAAAATAAGTTTCAACATACTAGGAATTCAGGAGCAACCTTATATCTGAGTAATATCTGAGAATTCCCAGTCACTTAAAACATGCATCATTCCATTAAAAAAATCTACAGTTTTAACCTTTAAAGACAATTATATCATTACCATAATGCTGTATTTCTAATATATGTAGATTTAATCAAGAGCTGCACACTTTCTGGTGCCTTAATATCAATGGAGATTGAAGATTAAAATGCAATGGCAATCAACAGCAAGGCAGTGAGGTTGGGAGGACAATGGTGACTCCATTTAATCCAACATCTCACGAATTCTTCACATCAGTATCCCGCATGTCGTTGTTCCTGTGGGAGAAGGAGCTGATCCTGGTCGATGAGTTTCTCCGGTTGTACAGTTTAATGGATCCACTCTGAGCCATATCAGTAAGCTGGACCTGGAAGTGATCTTCCATGAAATAGTAAATAAAAGGGTTGATGCAGCTATTAGCAAAACCAAGGCAAATTACAATTGGCATTGCAGTGTCGATCGCAGTGATGGTTCGACAATTGGTAATGAAATTCATCTTTGACAATGCGTCGAGGAAGGTTAATACATGAAATGGCAACCAGCAGATGAAAAAAGCCAACACTACTGCAAACACCATCCACAATGCTTTGTCTCGCTTACGTTTGTTCTTCTCTCGTACGTCCATTCTCATCAAATGATAGGCAACAGAACCATAGCATGCGCTTATTACTGTGAAGGGAATGAAGAAGCCCAAAGTATTTTTCATCAAAGACATGGCCGCAGACCAGTGATCGGAGTTCTCGGGGGGGTAAACCATTGCACACACCGTATTTCCCAAATTCTCCAAATAGTGGGCACGCAGGAAGTAAATGGCTGGAAAGGTTGCAACCAAAGCCAAAGTCCATACAAGGATTATGACACAGCGAGCTTGACATAGAGATTTTTCAGACTGGGATCCAAAAGGATGGAGTATTACCATATAACGATCAAAACTCATGCATGTGATGAAATATATACTGGCGTACAAATTCAGGGACACAAGCGAGCTGCATATTTTACACATCACTGACCCAAAATGCCAACTATACCCAGTAGCATAATAGACCGCCCAAATGGGAAGGGTCGATAAAAACACCAGGTCGGCAATTGATAAATTGATAATGTAAATATTAGAAACAGTTTTCAAATGAGAGCGATGACATAGGACGGCAATCACCACACTGTTTCCAATAAATCCCAAGATAAAGATGATACTGTAGACAGCAGGGATGACATTGGAAATAAATTGGGATGGTACAACAACATTGCATGATTGCCCAGATGCGTTCTGTACAGAAGGTGTCATAAACTGTGAATAAGTTGTATCATTAGAAATGTCTGTGATATAGTCAGCAGGGAGGGTAGAACGCATTGTGTCCATCTTTGTTGAGGCAAGATCTTGGCTGGTAGTGTTTTTCATTGGCTGTTGTACCTATGAAACATTCAAAGCCACATTCTTAATACAAGGGGAGACGATTTTAAAAAAGTCTCTGTTCTACTTTCGTAAACATTTGTAACAACACTTCTGAATAATATCTGGATTTGCAATGCATTGAACAATGCATAAGTTATTATTCATTCAAGTGATCTTTTTGTGAAACTCACTTGATCAAATTAAGAATAGGATTTTAGCAAAAAGCTAAACACAGGTACAAATCTGTTATTCCAATTCATGTTCACATTCATATTTTCACTGAAACGTACGAGGACAGGAACATGCCTGAGCAGCTACCAGCAGTAACAGTGATACAAGCCAATGGATAGACAGATAATAGAATTTTTGTTTCTTTCGTAATATTTGTTTTGGAGATTCCTGCATATTTAAATAAGTCGAGTAGGAAGTCATTTTTTGGTATTATTAGTTTATCAGGAACAAACACTATAACTTTTTGGAGCTTTTGTACCAAATTTTATAGTAACAGGAATCGAGCCTGTTCCGCCGTTCAGTGGGTTAAACTGTGGTCTAAACAATTCTGTGTGCCTGGCCTTAGCCCATATCCTTTCATACCTTTGCTTCACAAGAATTTATCAATCTTAGATTTAAAATTATCAAGGGATCTAGCATCAACTGTTATCTGTGGAAGACACTCCCAAACAAATATCAGCCTTTGTGTGTAGAAATTTTTCCTAACATCTCTCCTGACAGTCTAGCCCTAATGTTTAATTTTTAGACCCCCTAGTTCTAGAATCCCCAACTAGTGGAAATAATTTATCCCCATCTACCCTTTTTTTCTTAATATATTGAAGATTTTGATCAGATCACTCCTTAACCTTCTCAATTCTAGAGAAAACAGGCCTTATTTAAATAATCACTCCTCATAACTTAATCCCTGAAGTCTTGGTATCATTCTTGTAAACCTATGTTATAATCCCTCCAAGGCAAATATATCCTTCCTAAAGATATAACGCCCAGATCTGCTCACAATATTCCATGCAAGATCTAACCAGGGTTTTGTATATCTGTCAATGCAGTGGGTAATCCTAGCTGCATAGAGCACTGAGATCTGAAATGGAGGAGCTGTATCCCTGGACAGATCATATTTAATATCATGAGAGGAACCACACCATTTAATCTGAAAAATACAACTCACATTATTCATATCATTGCTAACTTTCTTCAATTGTCCCTGGCTCTCCTAAATTCTTGATAATTTTATTCTTAATTGCGAAAAGAGTTTTCCCTGAACGAAAGTTAAAGTCACCATAACCTGAGAGGATTGCTCTGTCATTAGAGAGTGAGTTTTTACATGAGGGTCACCATGCCGCAGAGAAGGTTGACAAGGAAGGAGCTTCATGGTAACCTCAGCCAGTGAAGGAAGTGAACCTGCACTGTAGGCATCACCCTGCATGACCAACCAAATGTCCAGCCTACTGTTGACTAATGGACTGACTGGTCAATTGATTCTTCACATCTGTTCTTAACAGAGGACTCACATTCTCACACCTTTACCATGTATGTATTTCTAAGGGGGTTTTAAGTTGTAGTCTGAAGCTCAACCCCCCCCCGATTCAACATCACTATCAACGCTGCAGCCAACATGGTTTATCAACATTTGATTTCTGCTAATATTACCAAATCCAATTTATTTGCATCAGTTAGTCCTGGAAACATATGCTCCCATTCCAGCCGTACTTTGTAAAAATCCATCTAAATTGTTTATTAAAGATCTCCGCCTCACCAAACCTCCTCATTTAGACTCCGTCCATCATCCCTGCATGGTCATGTACTTTTATTTTTATTTTATATTGCTAAATGCCTTAGGTATTTCCTTCTTTATTATCTGCTGCACTTTGTTCAAAGTCTCTTCTGGCACATTGAATTTCTGATTCTCCTCTTCGTGGCATTTTTTTACATTTCTCAGGATTGGGAGTTCGCACTCTGCTTGTCTTCAAATCCGAACCCCAGGGAAGTTGTACCACATTGACATCACATTTACAACAAAATTCCAAATTGCACAGATTGTCATCATCACAACTCAGCTACACTTTTCACAGGATAAGGAAAGGATACATTAAACAAAAATCCTGCCAATTCCAAATATATAATCTCAGAATATCCTGATATCCCATATATCAGAAACTTTGTTTATCACAATCTAACATATTTAAATAGCTAATGAACATACTCATGAATTGACAGTCTCAAGCATCAGTTAAAATATTCAATCCCATTGAACAGAAGGAGAATTAGAGTCAGCACAACTCAGTATCTGATTCCCTGAAAGACACAAGTCAGATTCATGCAAAATGCTCTCATCACTATTTCTCTCTGTAAATGCCGTCTAGTTTGATGAGTGATTCCAGCATTTTCTGCTTTTCTGATGTTGTGAATGTTGATGAATGTTATGTACGTATTTTCAGATTTCCTGTCAAATTACTGTGCCTCATCAAGGTATTCCTTTTAGAAACGTGTATTAATAAATGAATGGCTGATCTAAAATATGCAGTTACAAATATTTATTTTCCTTAATCTATTTGTCTCAAATTTCATGCCTGAAATATTTATCTTAAATTCTTGAGTAAGATTGCATCCAAAATCAAGAACAGCTTCAAAAAATATAAGCATCACTTTAACTTACCAGCAACTGGGAGCCTGGAGAAGAATCGAAGTTTTAGCCTGGCTTTGGTTGCTAAGTCTTTTAATGTCATCCTTTATATTCTCACGACAGAAATCACATGGTGTCCAGATGGAATTGTGCGAAACATGGGACAGGAACTTTGGCAGCACTTATTCTGACAGGAAAAATAACTTGAGTCATGTCATGTTCCTCTTGGGGCCTTCCCTTGTGGCAAGGGAAGAATTTAGAATTTCCAAAAAAAAATTGGTTGTACTCATTAAAAAACTGTCTGTCTTAGCCTTGTATAGACTTAATGACCCAGCCTTGATGCCCTCTGCAGTAATGCAATCCCACAGATGCAGTAGTCTCTACAAATCTGTTTTAAATGGCAACCCCTTATTCTGGGATTATGCCCTCTGATCCTACACTCACCAACAAGGGGAAACAATATGCCAAGTGTCCTAAGAATCTTATATATTTCAATAAGGTCTCTGCTCATTCTTCTAAACTCCAGTGAGTACAGATCCACCCACTACTCAACCAATTCTCATAAGACAGTCCCTCCATAGCCAGGATGAATTTCCTTTTTTTCACACTCCATTCCACTTGAAGTAAAGGCCAATATTCCAATTGCTTTCCCTATACCTGCTGAACATGGATGCTAGCTTTTTGTGATTTATGCAAGAGAACCCCCAAGTCCCTCTGCTCCATGTCTTTCTGCAACCTTTCCTAAATTAAATAATCTTCAGCTTGATTATAATATCATACTTTACATTATATTCATCCTGCTAAAATGCATAAAACCACATTTTCCCACATTATATGCCACCTCTCAAATTTTGTCCACTTACTTAACACCACTACATCCCTTTGCAAACCATCACCCACAACATCCTGCCATCCCACCTATTTTTGTGTTGTCTGCAAACTTAGCTACAGTGTATTCACTTTCCTTATCCAAGTCCTGAATGTGCCTTGTAAGTGCTTATGGCACAAGCACTGATCCCTATGGCACTAATTACAGGTTGCCATCTTGAAAATGAACCAATATGACGACTGTCTCATAGTTATTAGTCAATCCTTTATCTATGCTCAAAACATCAACTCTCCTGCTCCTCGGATGCTGCCTGACCGGCTGTGCTTTTCCGGTGCCACATTTTTTGACTCTGGTATCCAGCATCTGCAGTCCTCATTTTCTCCTAATCCTCTATTCATGTCAGTTCTGACATTGGATGGATCAATTGGATTCTGTACAGATTATAGAAAGATGAATGCAGTCACAAAGTCGATTTTGTACCCAATTCCATGGTCAGAGCCCTGTATTGATAAGATCAGCAGTACTTCATTCCTTTCTAAAATTAATCTATTGAAGAGGTACTGGCAAATGCTATCAACATCAATGGTTTCAGAGGTACCTGCTTTTGTTACACCAAATGGTTACATCAATGTCAAATGATGCTATTTGGATTAAAGAGCACCCCAGCTACATTCCAGAGGTTGATGATTTAAGCCTTTTAAATGTAAGGGGTTCTAGATTTAACTAGCTGTGCCATACGTCAGCAGCTCATAATTGTTTATCGGTAGCTAAAATCTATTTATTTGTAATAAATAGTAATCCTTGTTAAGTACAGAAATTTAGTCCATGCTTTCTGTCGACCTGAGTCTATCAGACAGGGAAATTGTGGAATTTTACGTACTTTTATAAAATCTTGAGTTTTGCGATGACTCCAGGTGTAATGGGGGTTTAATTTTCAGTGAGCTACACCAGCAAGGTGTGGCACAATATTCTTTCAATATTCTGGCTCAGGTGTGGTACCAATTGATTGGAGAATTGCAAATTGCAAATTGTTCAAAGAGGTTATAATGCAGGGGTGGGAAAGCTTCTAAAAACAAATTTTCAGGATAGAGTTGGTGGTCACCTGGTAAAATGAAGGATAATTAGTGTAAAGATAGTATGTTTATATTTTTCTCTATCTTTGTGGACTGAAATGGAAAAGGACTGTTTTAAAAGCCAAGGATTATGGGAAGGATTGCTGTGCTTAAGTTATCTGATACTCATTCTAAATGTTGTTAACCCTGTTTGTTCTAGCGGGTGGGGAGGGGGGGAGGTTTAAGTTGTAGATGAGCTGGAACCAAGAGGTGTGTACACAAGATTCAGCAGGCAACAGGTAGCTGATTAGTTTGTGGAGTAGTGACCAGTCAATGACAAAGGCCTTCTGCTCGCCAACAGCTTTCTGATTGGCTCCGAGGCTGCTGAACAACTTGTGAATGTAAATACTGGGGCACAAGCCATCCGACCTCCTGAAACAAAAGTATTGTGCCCTGTTTCAGCAGTAAACTAAAACCTGAAGCCTGAAGAAAGCCAGTTTATATCTCCTCAGCAATTGTTGCAAGCTGCATTTTTTAACCAACAAGTCCAACACATCATACGTTTGAATCAGTTGCTCTGTGCATCCTCAACAAAGAAGATCCAAGAGCCTCAAGTCCTGACAAGCCAAAAGGATCTCATCTCAATGAATGCTATGGCAGGGAGCATTAAACTGCATTCCCAGTCTTTCCCCCTACCCATCACACCCCATTTTTTATGTCTGTCTGTCTATATGTGTGTATGGAGGGGGCATCTTAAAGATGGATTAGAGTTTTATCTAGAAGACCTAGATGTTGACAATTCATAATTTTTTATCTGTAGCTAGAATCTATTTATTTGTTACAAATATATACTGTATTGAATATTTATTATATATGTACATAATAAAGTAATTCTTATGAAGTACAGAAGCTTGTACATGTTGTCAACCTGGGTCTAAAAGGACAAGGAAATTGGGGAACTTTGTATACATTTATTAATTATTAACTTTTGTGACAACCCCAGAAAGCGTGCAGGTTGATTTCCAACGCCCTACCCAGTAAGGTGTGACATTAGCAAGAGTCGGAATAGATTTCTTCAGGAAGGTCACATTTCACTAACTTGCTGGTGTTTCTTGAAGACTTAACTGAGACCGGAGATGAGAGTATTAATGTTGAGCTGGTGTACATGGACTTCCAAAAGGTGTTGAGAAAGACAACACATCAGAATTGTGAGAGAAGTTATAACTTAAAGAATTAGCAGGACTGTGGATAGAAAATTGTCTGACGGACAGGAAGCAGTTTGCATGGAATTCACCAGTGATTGATTTTGTGATTTTGGCTTTTCCTGACATATAATAATGATCAAGAGCTTAGTGTGCAGTGAACATTGTTGTAGATGATGATAAACTGTGAGGATGACATTGTAAAAGTACATTGACAAGTTGATGGAGTGGCCAGATGAAGTTCAATGTGGAGAAGTGCAGAAAGAACATGGACAGAGAGTATTAAAATAAAGGACACAATGCAGGAGCATAGAGGCCGAGATGTAGATGTACAGAAATCACTAAAGCTGGCAGGACAGGTAGAGAAAGCTGTTAACACAGTAACCTGGGCTTTATTAATAGAATCAAAGAGCAAAAGAGGAAGGAAGTTATGCTAAGACCCTCATTGGACCTTAGCTGGAACATTGTGTACAGTTCTGGTTGCCACAGGATGGTAAGGAAAGATGTGAACGCTTTGGAGAAAGTGGACAACATGGCTACAATAATGATTCCAGAGATTAAAATCTTCAGTAATGAGGATAGATTAGTTAGGACTGTTGAGAAGACTAAGAAGAGATTAAACGGAGGTTTTCAAGATCAAGAGAAAAGATGGACATGTGGAGAAACTGTACCCTCTCCTAAAAGGTTAAAGAACAAGAGGTCACAGATACAAAACAATCTGCAAAAGAAATAAATGAGATGTAAATAAAATGTTTTTCAAAGCATTGTAGGGTCTGGGTGTTTGGTGGAGGCAAGTTCAATTGAGGCATTCAAGAGAACAATAGATAACATTTAAGAAGCAACAAAATTCAGGGTTATAGGGAAGAAGCAGGATCTAAGTTACAATGCTCCTTTGGAGAGCTGGTGCAGACAAACAAATTCCTTCTGCATTGTAATAATTTTCTGTGATGAGAATAAACCCTATCAATTGGGCCACGGAAGGCCTAAACAATGCTCCACCACCATTTTCAGTAACCTTACAATACAATCCTGATTTGAATATATCTCCTCACTCCTTCATCATAAATAACAATAACAACATCTAGTTGACTATTATCTTTAACATAATAATAAAAAAGTCAATTCAAAGGAGGTGTAAAACAAAACTTGACACTAAACGACAGAAGGCAATGTTAAAGCACATGTCTGTACGCTCGGTAAAAGAGGTCAGTTTCAGATTATATCTTAAAGGAAGACGTAGTGAGGCTGACAGGTTTTAGGGAATGAGTTCCAGAGCTTAACAAAGGGTTAAATTTGGGATTTTGCAGGATTTCAGAATTAGAACATAGAACAGTGCAGCACAGTACAGACCCTTCAGCCCTCAATGTTGTGCTGGCCTTTTATCCTACTCCAAGATCAGACTAACCTACATACCCATCATTGTACTATCTTCCATGTGCCTATGTAAGAGTCCCTTAATTGTCCCTAATGTATCGGACTCTACTATCACCGCTAGCAGTGCATTCCACGCACCCACCACTCTCTGTGCAGAGAACCTACCTCTGACATCTCCCCTAAACCTTCCTCCAATTACCTTAAAATTATGCCCCCTCGTTGTAGACATTTCCACCATGGAATAGGTCTCTGGCTATCCATTGTATCTGTGCCTCTCATCATCTTGTACACCTCTATCAAATCACCTCTCATCCTTCTTTACTCCAATGAGAAAAGCCCTTGCTCCCTCAACCTTTCTTCATAAGACATGCCCTCCACTCCAGGCAGCATCCTGGTAAATCTCCTCTGAACCCTCTCCAGAGCTTCCACATCTTCCCTTTAAAGAGGCAGCCAGAACTGAACACAATATTCCAAGTGTGGTCTAACCAGGGCTCTATAGAGCTGCAGCATAACCTCGTGGCTCTTAAACTCAATCCCCCTGCAAATGAAAGCCAACACACCATATGCCTTCTTAACAACCCTATCAACTTGGGTGGCAACTTTGAGGGATCTATAGACATAGAACGTAGAACATAGAAAAGTACAGCACAGAAAAGGCCCTTCCGCCCCGATGTAATGCTGAATATCAAAATCATAATCTAAAATATAATAACCTAATGTACGCACCCCTCAATTCACTGCTATCCACGTGCATGTCCAGCAGTCGCTTAAATGTCCCTAACGACTCTGCTTCCACCACCACCGCTGGCAACGCATTCATAAGTCTCTGTGTAAAGAACTTACCTCTGACTTCTCCTTTATGCCTTCCTCCTAATATCTGAAAACTATGACCTCTCATGCCAGTCAATCCTGCCCTGGGGAAAAGTCTCTGGCTATTGACTCTATCCATGCCTCTCATTACGTTGTATACCTCGATCAGGTCACCTCTCTTCCTCCTTCTCTTCAGAGAGAAAAGTCCAAGCTTAGTCAACCTCCCTTCGTAAGACAAGCCCTCCAGTCCAGGCAGCATCCTGGTAAACCTTCTTTGCTCCTTCTCCAAAGCCTCTGTATCTTTCCTATAACAGGGCGACCAGAACTGGACATAAGTGTGGTCTCACCAGGGACTTGTAGAGCTGCAGCAAAACCTCGCGGCTCTTAAACTCGATCCTCTGTTAATGAAAACCAAAACACCTACGCTTTCTTAACAACCCTATCCACTTGGGTGGCAACTTTGAAGGATCTATGCACTTGAACATCAAGATCCCACTGTTCCTCCACGCTGCCAAGAATCCTGTCTTTAATCCTATATTCAGAATTAACGTTTGACCTTCCAAAATGCATCATTTCGCATTTATCCAGGTTGAAATCCATCTGCCATTTCTCAGCCCAGCTCTGCATCCGTCTATGTCGTGCTGCAGCCTGCAATAGCCCTCGATACTATCAATGGCACCTCCAACCTTTGTGTCCTCAACCTCCTCATCTAAGTCATTTATAAAAACTACAAAGAGCAGAGGCCCAAGAACAGAGCCCTGGGAGACATCACTGACCACTGACCTCCAGGCCAAGAATACTTTCCATCTACAACCACTCTCTGCCTGACCTCCGGGCCAAGAATACTTTCCATCTATAACCACTCTCTGCCTTCTGACAGCCAACCAATTCTGAATCCAGACAGCCAAATCTCCCTGTATCCCATACCTCCTGACTTTATGAATGAGCCTACCATGGGGAACTTTATCAAATATCTTGCTGAAGTCCATATACACCACATCCACTGCTCAACCTTCGTTGACCTGTCTCGTAACCTCCTCAAAGAACTCAATAAGATTTGTGAGGCACGACCTGCCCCTCACAAAGTCATGCTGACTGTCTTTAATCATGCTATGCTTTTCCAAATAGTCATAAATCCTATCCCTCAGAATTCTTTCCAAAACCTTGCTGACCCCAGACATCAGACTGACTAGTCTGTAATTGCCAGGGATTTCCCTATTTCCCTTCTTGAAAAGAGGAACAACATTCGCCTCCTTCCAATCCTCTAGTACGATTCCCATGGAGAGTGAAGAAGCAAAGATCTTCACCAGCGGCTTAGCAACCTCCTTTTTTGCTTCGTGGAGCAACCTGGAATAAATCTGGTCTGGCCCTGGGGACTTAGCAATCTTAATGTTTGCCAATGTTTTCAGCACATCAACTTCATCAATCTTGATCTATTCAAGCATGTTTTCCAGCTCTACAAAGTTCTCATTCACAACCAGGTCTCTGTCCTGAGTGAAAACCAAAGCAAAAAACTCTGTTAGGGCTTCCCCTATCTGTTCAGACTCCACACACAAATTCCCTACGCTATCCCTGACCAGTCTTACCTTTTCCCTGATCATTCTCTTATTCCTCACGTATGAGTAAAATGCCTTTGAGTTCTCCCTAATCCTTCTGCCAAGTCCTGGCTCTCCTCAGTCCATTTCTGAGCTCCTTCTAGTAAGCCTATAATCCTCTAAAGCTGTGCTAGATCCTTGCTTCCTCCACCATGGACCCCAAGATCCCTCTGTTTCTCCACACTGCCAAGAATCCTGCTTTTAATCCTGTATTCTGCATTCAAATTCGATCTTCCAAAGTGAATTACTTCACACTTTTCCAGGTTGAATTCCATCAGCCCCTTACCAGCCCAGTTCTGCATCCTATCAATGTCCCATTGCAACCTACAATAGCCCTCCACACTATCCACTATATATGGCTGTTCACTACCTATTCCATCATCTGATCCATAGCTCAGGTTCCCACACCCTCTGCCAATCTTGTTTAAACCCTTCCAAAGAGTTCTAGCAAACCTCCTGCCCAGGATTTTATGCCCCTCCAGTTGAGTTGCAACCCGTCCTTCTTGTACGGGTCCCACCTTCCCCAGAAAGTATCCCAATGATCCAAATATCTGAAGCCCACCCACCTATACCAGCCTTCCAGCTACATGTTCATCTGCACTCGCTCTCTATTCTAAAGAGAATTGTCTCACTGGCAGCAGTGGATTTCAAACCCACACCTCTATTGAGACTGAACTTCAGTCCAGTGCCTTAGACCGCTCAGCCACACGATTAGACTGTCACAATCAATACAATGCAAGACAAATGGATGAGAGGTTTGACCTGCTGAACGCTTGATCTTGCTCTATCACTCCAGTCTGTTACAGCAAGGTTTGTGGGGCTGGAGCAGATTATAGAGACAGGATGGGGCAAGGCCATGAAGGGATTTGAAAATATTTAAAACCAAAGTTTTGCTTTGAACAGGAGTCAACTTAGTGAGCACAGGGACATTAAATGAACAGGACAGGGTGTGTGTAAGGACACGGGTGGAAGAGTTTGCTCAAGTTTACAAAAGATGAAATATCGATGTTGTTGAAGAGGGGAGCAGAAGACAATGAAATCTGAGAGTTTGAGTGCAGAGACATCAACTTGGTAATCAAGTGGGTTCAGTTAGTGAGTTTTAGGTTTAATTCTTCCTCTAAGCGAGGGCAGTCATTTAAACTAATTTAACTAAAGTTTAAGCCTTGTATTAAATTTATAAAATAACCAGTTAAATTACTCAAATATTGTAGGAGAACATCTGCTATGCCTAGCCAGCAACTTGCAAATCCCTCTGGCGAATGTATATAAAATAATTTAAGGTTATGATATAGAAGAACTTAACACTAAAATAAAATCAGACAACGCTGGAGAAACTCAGCAGATCTGACAGCATTGGTGGAGACCAAAGCTGAGTTAACATATTGCATCAGGTATGACTTCTTCAGAACTGAAAAGGAAAGTGATTCAACCGTGTCCAGAGAAGTTAAAAACCGTATTAGATAAAAGAAGGCAGTTTAGTACGCCTGAGGACTGGGAGATTTCAGAACTCAGCAAATCAGAAGCAAAAAAACTGATAAAGAAAGGGAAAATAATAGATTATGAAATCAAACTAATGGAAAGCATAAATATCAATGGTAAAAACTTCTTGAGGTGGAAAGGAAAAGATTAGCACAGAAAATTGTGGGCCTTTCAGAGGCAGAGACAGAGAAAGGAACTATCAGAGAAACTAAATGAACACATTGTGTAGTGTTTATGGAGGTGACACAAACATTGTCCCAGAAATACCTGAGAAGTGAGGGACCACTGGCAGGGAGGAACTGAGGGAAATCAATACCAATAAAAAAAACAGCAGTACTGGAAAAATTAATGACACAAAGTTATTTTGAAAAGTCCCTGGACTTCTTGATATACATCATAGACTGTTGACAGAGGAGGCTGTGGAGATATTAATATAACTTCTTTCAAAATTCTGTAGACTCTGGAACAGTTCCTGCAGATTTAATAGCAGCAAATGGAACCCCAACTGTTTAAGAAAGATGGGAGAGAGAAAACTGCGAGTAACAAATATGTAGTAGTGAAAACACTGGAATTTGTTATAAAGGACATGATAACTGAATGCTTCAAAAATAATGGTAGGATCAGAAGAAGTCAACATGGATTTGTAAAAGGGAAACCATATTTAATAAACCATTTGGAATTTTTTTGATAGTTTAACTAGCAGAATCTTTGACTCTGGCGGAGGTTGTAGAAAATACTCTCTATTTGACCTCAGGTGTGCCTATTTAAAGCAATGAAATCTGGAACCTTTGTAGGGATAGTCAATTATGCAAATGCCTTAGCCTGCACTATATTACACATTGTACCATCAAAGACCTGCTTATTCATCATGGATCTTTTAAGTTGGTCTACAGCTGAGAGTTAACATCTCTGGTCCAATTTGATGATATGGGAATCAGTTCCAGTTTAGAAAGAGGCAAGCAGCCAAAAAGCCTTGAGTAGGACTCACGCAAAGTTCAGACAATACATGGGAAAAACTTAACTCAGACAAAACTCCAGAAAGTACACTACACCAAGGCTGTTTATTTTTAGATCGAATATAAATATAATTCTGCTTGCAAAACCTCACATTATTCGAGGTCAAGAGCTACCAGTGCTATAATCCAAGACAACCGGTACAATCAAGTGTATGCTGAAATAATGATGACTTTACCGTAAGGAAGCCACACAATTGCAGTCCTCACTTTCCACTTCACACGATGACATAAGCATTTATTGGGGTCAGTAAGTTTCCCACAGCTTTCAATTGCAGTCGATTGGTGTTTCCACCATCTCTCATGTCAGTTGCAATTAACCACTTGTTGAACACGTAGACCAAACTGGGTGCCTTGCAGCCCCAGGCTAACCCTTCAGAGAAGGGTGGAGGAGGTCTGACCCACTGATGTGCAGTGTGCAGGCTTGCTGGCATGTGGACATGATCTGGTACTCATGATCTAAACTCCATCTTGTAGACAAGTATGCCAATGTCTTATGGATATCCCAAGAGAGCTGAAGTCTAAGGGTGTGAATCCTGATGAGATAATCTGGATTGGAGCCCAAAGGACTGATGTCATCCTCACGGCAACCCCTACAACCAAATTAGTGCCAAATCTAGTGCTTTTGGACTCAATGAGGATCTTCATTCATTTTTCACAAGCTTGTGCCCTGGAGAGGATATTTCAGCTTTACTACAAATCAGTAACAACATAGGAGACAGTAGTTACAGATGATAAACCCACCTTAATTGGCAAAGAGAACTGAGTACAACAGGTTGTCTCCAATGATGGAAGGTTCTATCGTGTGCCTACTATACAATATCACCGCTTGACATATTATCATCACTGAATCCCTGGCCATCTACATCCTGGGAGTTACTATTGAACAGAAACTCAACAGGACCAGCCATATAAATATTGTAGCTGCAAGAGAGGTCAAAGGCCAGGAATTTTGCAGTGAGTAATTCTCCTCCTGACTCCCTTTCCAGTATCTACAAGTCAGGAGTGTGATGAATACTGTACACTGTACTGGATGAGTGCAGCTCCAACAAGACTGAAAAAAAACTTGCTTTCAGCTTGCCTGGCAACACATGCACTCCTTCATCACAAATGTACATTGGCAACAGTGTGTATCATCTCAAGCACTGCAATAACTCACCAACTTCCCTTGACAACACCTTCCAAATCCATGGTAGCTCCCACCTACAAGAATAAGGACCACAGTTGCATGGGAACCTATAAGTTCTCCTCCAAGCCACACAAAAACTTGACGTGGAAATATATTGCCATTATTCAGTGTCACTGGGTCAAGGGCTTGGAACTCTCTTCCTAATGGTCTCTGCATTCTCAAAAGTAATCAAGGATGGGTGACAAATGCTGGCCGAGCCAAAATTACCCATATCTAATAAAATAAGGCAGCCAAGTTCATCTTAAGTCAGGCAGACATCACATAGCAAGGTGCTAGCATGGCCACAGTCCACCTGCTTCAGTAGGTGCTCAGAGCTTCAGCCTTGGCTCAAATGGATAGATGAACAGGCAACCCTCTCAGTCAGTGTCATCCACTGCATCAGATGTAGCACCGACTGCTATTCCAGAGTGAGCCACAGAAAGAAATGCTTAAGATGGAGATAAACACCATGGTACGAGCCATCATCAGACAAAATGGAAGAATGTCGCTTCCCAAATGTTCGAGCCCTAAATCAATATGTTATATATTTGGAGATTCATCGAACACTCTGCTGGTGTGAGTGCAAAAAAGCAAATCAAAGTGAATCCTCAATCCCGATATGACTTTCTATTAATCTCATGCCCTCCAAAAGTTTAGCTAATAATCACCACTGTACCTCTACAAATACTGTCCCTGTTTCCTGTCACCATCACCTGTCTTCTCTAAAGTCCACATCTGCTCTTGTACACTACCTTCATATCTCCAAGGTCTCTCTCCAAAATCAATACCAAGAGAGCTCTTACCAAAGTTATAAATGATGTGTTATCTGACTGTGAATAAAGTTGACTTTTTGTTCTCATTCTCCCGACAGCTCATCATCCTTTGGAAGGATTCACCATCCTCCTTCAACACCTCCCGACTGTTGTTCAACTGAGTAGGACCACTCGGAATTAGTTCCATTCTTAAATAATCATAGAGTATAAATTTCAATGGTTTCACTTCCATTACTTCTGTTACCGCTCCCCCCCCCCTTACCCCCATGCTATTTCTCAACTGCATGCAGCCCCTGCTTTCAAAAGCACAGTTGTCAGTCTTCCCCTGTATGCTGATCATATTCTGTTCTGCCTTACCACCAACTCTTGACTCCACTGTTGTTAAACTTGAACACTGCTTTCTAAAGTCCAGCATAGAGGCTGCATGAGCAGAAATATCCTCAAATTAAATGTTGGGAAGCTTGAAGCCATTGTTTGTGGATCTCCTCCACATTCCATTGCCTACATACAGACTTCATTCCTCTCCCTTGCAATAAGTTTGGATTAAAACAATTTGTTCATAATCTTAGTGTCACACTTGCCCCTAATGATGAGCTTCAAATGTTCTTCAAATATTATCTCTTTTCTCTAAATGGGTCATCGTCACCTCTCTCCCAAAAACCTCTTGATTACACCATCACCAAGGTTTATTTTCACCTCCAAAATATTGCTCTTGTCTCAGCTCATGTTTTTATCCCAATATTCTCTTGGATGTCTTTTTCCATATTTTACACACCATAAACTTTAATTCACCCAAAACTCTACTGCTCGTGTCTTAACTTGCACCAACTTCCATTCACTTGGCATCCTCGTGTTCAATGAATTCCACTGGTCTGACCAAGCAAATCCTTGATTCAAAATTCTCATGCTAGTTTTCAAATTCATCTAGGACCTTATTCCTTCCTATTTCTGTAATCTCCTCCAAAGATATCTGCTCTCCCCTAATTTTGATCTTTCAAGCATTCCCAGTTTTAATCACTTTACTGCTGGTGACCATGTCTTCAGTTGTATCAGTCAATAGTGAGTGAATATAGGTAGCTCTCTTCAAATATTTGGTGCCTTCTGCAAGGAGAATGAGAGAGCGAGCGAGAGATGCTGTCTTTCTACAATCGGGAGGCCTTCTGCCCATGTTATTGGCACACTGGCTGTCCAACTGCCCATGAGCCAATCAGAAAGTTGCTGCCACGCTGACCTTTCCTGAGCCACACAATTTAATGGACCAATCAACAGACCGTCTTCTGAGCAAAATGACCCTGAACACACACACCCAGAGTGCCAATGAATCCAGCGAGCCTCTCCCTCAACCCCACAACATCCCTTACCCCACCCATCACTCAGCACTCCCACTGCTTAAACAAGGCAACAGTGTAAATACAACTTGCAATGAGTTCCAGTAGCTTGTTTTAAAACTCCAACATTTCCTTCTACAGTTTCCTTGGTTTAAAGAAGTTCTTTTTTGCATTTTGGTCCTCAATCCAAAAATTAAGAAACAATGAAAATGTGACCTCTTTACAAAATGGAATGCTAAAATATCTGGTGGTTGGCTTGACCCCATGACTTCCTGAGGTGGTGAATATTCTACCACCGAGATACCAAGAATGTAATTCAGCCGATACAATGCACAAAGACGTATCCTGTATCATATAGTCCAGCAGTCTCAAGATTTCAGTACTATCCTGTTGTGGGCACTATTAACTGCCACATTTACTTTAACCATAAAAGTAACATAATTGATTGGCTGTAAAGTACTTCAGATCATCTCAAGACTGGAAATATGTTATACAAAAGAAAATATTATCTTTCCTCTTTATTCACAATGCAATATATCAATGCACAATCCTTGATTTTTCCTACCACACTTGGGGATGTGCTGTGAAACTAGAACTAATTCCCTTGTGGTTACGAGATCACTGTAAACACATTTAGCAAAATAAACATTTATCTTACTCGGCTTGGAATAGTCTGTGGGAAACCTAATGAAAATATTACATAAAGAACTACAACATACTGGCACATAAATAAAAATACTGAATGTAAAACTGTGGGACAGATGCCTGAGAGTCTGCGGACAAATTACTCAAAGACCTCAGCCAGATTCCAAGGCTTGTAAATCCTGTGAAGGATTATGGAATGGCTCATTATTGTTGAAAATATTCAATAACTGAGGGCTACATAGGAGTTTGTACCTGGAACAGCCCCTAAGATGCAGGAACAAAGACAGGCCATTTGGCCCATCGAATCTGCTCTGCCATTCAATGAGATCATGGATGTTTTGATAATCCTAAACTCCACTTTCTGGCCTTATCCCTTTGATTCCCTGGCTAATTCAAAATCGGTCTATCTCAGCCATGAAAATACTCAGCTTGGACAGCTCACTGCAGGAAAGAGAGATTGACTATCCTTAGAGAAAAAAATCATCTCGGTCTTAAATGGATGGCCCCTTACTCTGAGAATATCCCTTCTGATCCTAGACTGTCCCACAAGGGGAAACAACCTCTTTGTATGTACCCTGTGAAGCCCCATTATATATCTCAGTAAGGTGAACTTCTAAACTCCAATAAGCGCAAACCCAATCTACTCAATCTCTCCTCAAAGCAAAATCCTTCCATACCTGGAATCAATCCAGTGAACTTTCAGTGGACAGCCTCCAATGCCAATGTAGCATGTATCCTTAGACAAAGGGACCAATACTGTTCACAATATTCTAGGTGTGGTTTGACTTATGTCTTGTATAGTTTTAGCAAGATCTCTCTACTTGTATACTCCATTCCCTATGAAATTAAAGCTGAGTCAGTTTGCTTTTTCTACTACCTATTCAACTTGTATGCTAGCTACTTTGTGATTCATTCACAAGGACCCCAATTCATAGAGTCATACAGCACAGAAGCAAGACCCAGTCCAACCAGTCCACACTGACCATGTTCCCAAACTAAACTTGTCCCACCAGCCTGCGTTGGACCCATAATCGCTCCAAACCTTTCCTATTCATGAACTATTCCAAATAACTTTCAAACATTGTAACTGCATTTGTATCCATCACTTTCTCTGGCAGTTCATTCCATATACAAACCACTGTATAAAAAAGTTGCCCCTCAAGTCCTTCTTAAATCTTTCTCCTCTCATCTTAAAAATATTATCCCCTAGTTTTGAACTCTCCCACCCTAGGGAAAAGACTGTTGTTATTCACCTTATCTACATAAACCTCAATGAGATCACCTCTCAACCTCCTAAGCTTCAGTGAAAAAAGGTCCGAGCCTTTCCGGTCTATTTTTATATCTCAAATCGTCCATTCTTGGCAACATTCTGGTAAATCTTTTCTGAACCCTCTCCAGTTTAAAATATCCTTCTTATAACAGGGTGACTCTGTGCAGACTTTCCTCATTTAAATAACATTTGCTCTTCTATTCTGCCTGCCAAAGTGCATAACTTCAAATTTTCTCACATGTATCCCGTCTGCCAAGCTTTCTGCCCATTCACTTAACCTGCCTATATCCCCAGTCATCCTCACAACTGGCCTATTTTTGTGTCAACTACAAACTTGGCTGCAGTACATAATTTTTTCTCATCCAAGTCATTAATGTGCAACATGAATAATTGTGGCAGCAATTATCCCTCTGGTATTTTACTAGTTACAAATCACCATTTTGAAAATGCCCCTCATTATCCCAACTCTCTGTTATCCCATTCTCTGTCCGTGCTTATATAATAAACCAACACCTATTAAATAACCTTAGTTGGAATACCCTACTGAATGCCTTTTGGAAATCCAAATACACTACATCTACTGGCCTTCCTTTATCTACCCTGTCTGTGACCTCTTCAAAGAACTGCAATAAATTTGTCGGGTATGATTTTCCCTTTGTGAAGTTATGCTTATTCTTTTAGGATGTATTTCTAAATGCTCTGCTATTACATCCATTGCAACAGACTCTAACATTTTCCCAATAACAGATATTAAACTAATCGGCCAATGGTAACCGAACCTTTGGGTCTGTCCCTTTGTGAGTAAGGTGTTATATTGTCAGTTTTCCAGATCACTGCGATTTTTCCCAAATCCAAGGATTCATGGGATCACTATCAGTGCATTCACTATCGCTGTAGCTACTTTCAGAATCCTAGAATGAACCCATCAGGTGCAGGGGCTTATCAGCCTCTAGTTCCAGTAGTTTCCCTAATAGCTTTTCTTTAATGATAATTATAACATTTATTTCCTGCCCCCACTCTAACCCTCGAGTCCCTGATTAATAACATTCCAAAAATGCTAAATAAAGTATTATACTGAGGACTGTTGCAATGTATTTATTCAACTCCTTCGCCATTTCCTAGTTCTCCCAGCCTTACTCTCTAAGGGGCCTATACTCACTTTGCCCCACCCTTTCCTCTTTAGAAACTGAAATGCTTACTGCCAATTTTTATTTTAGTTGCTGGTTCGTTTTCAGTGCATTTTTGCCCTCTTCATTGTTTTGGTCTACCACTAATCTTTGCCACATTAAGTTTTTTTCTTTTAACTTTTTTTTCTATCTATAACTTCACTAGTTAAACGTAGTCGGTTCATCCCTTTTCTAGAATCTTCCATCCTCACTGGGACATATCTTGCTGCATCTGTCACTGTTTCTTAACTAGTTTTAACTGAACTTCCCCAGTCCATTCCAGTATAAAGTGAAGAATGAATTTTAAGCTGTTCAAATGCAAGTTATCTAGTCTCCAGCTGTTACACTGGAACAGGAGTAGGCCATTCAACCCCTCGAGCCTGTCCCTCCATGCAATGGCCTAATCTTGGCCCATATCCCTTAGATACATTTTTGTTAAGGAAATGTATTATCTCAGATTTAAAATTAACAACTGATCCAGCATCCACTGCCCTTTGCGGAAGAGAGCTCCAAACATCTATCATCCTTTGTGCGTAGAAGAGCTTCCTAACATCTCTTCTGAAAAGTCTGGCTGTAATACATTGACTATGCCCCCGAGTTAGAATTAGAATCCCTACAGTGCAGAAACAGGCCCTTCAGCCCAACAAGTCCACACCGACCCTCTGAAGAGTTCAAGAATTCCCAACCAATGGAAATAGTTTATCTTGATCTATTGTCTTTCCTGCTGATATCTCGAAGACCTCAATCAGATCACCCCTTAGCATTCTAAATTCGAGAGAAAACAGGCCTAATTTGTGTAACCTCTCCTCATAACTTTACCCCTGAAGTCTTGTAAATCATTCTTGTAAATCTACATTATACACCTTCCAAAGCCAATATAACCTTCCTAAGGTGTGGTGCCAAGTCTGCTCGCAATAATCCAAGTGGAGTCAAACCAGGGTTTGTATAACTGCAGAACTTCTGCACCTTTGTACTCCAGCCATCTAGATACAAAGGCCAACATTCCATTAGCTCTTACTTTCTGCACATCTTTGTGCCATTTTAAAGATCCTGAACTCCCAAGTCCCTTTGGGCATTCACTGTATTTAATTTCATACCACCTAGAAAGTAATCCAGTTTATCCTTGTTCAGTCCAATATGGATAAACTCATGAAGTGTATACTGAACTCTACCTACCACAGTTTTGCCCAATCACTTAAGTCTATAAATATCAGCCTGCAATTTTAAACTATCCTCTACACTATCTTGTGCTATTTAATTGGTCATCAGCAAACTTTGATGCATGACTTTTTATGTTACTTTCCAAGTATTAATAAACAATGAATATTTGAGATCCTAACACCAATCCTTGAGGGACACCAATGGTCACATCCTGTCAATGAGTACCTACTCATTATCCCCACTTTGTCACTTTCCACTCAACCAATTTCCCAACTATAATCAGAAATTTGATCTCGGTCCAGAAGCTTTCTATCTTAGTTTACAGACTCTTACATGGAATCTATCACGCCTTCTTGAAGTGCATATAAACAACATTCACAGATATTCCCCCTCCACTGCCTTGGTCACCTCTTCAAAAAATTCAATGAGGCTTGTCAAGGCATGACCTGCCTACCATGAATCCATGCTGGCTATCCCCGATTAGCTGAAAGTCTTCGCTGTATAGTTACCTGATCCTTGATTATAGACTCCCAACAATTTCCCCAACACAGATGTTAGACTGGTCTGTAATTCCCTGGTTTCTCTCTTTTCGCCCTTCTTATAAGTGACATGCAATTGTCCAATCCTGAGGGGATTAGAATTAGCAGGTGTACAGTGTGCTTCCTTATTTCCTTTAAGAACTTTAGATGGAAGCGGTCAGGTCTCAGACACTTGTCACTCTTTATTTCCACGATTCTCTTCTGATTACCTACCATCCTCTCAAGCATTCTGTTGCACAGACGCAGCATTCAATGTAAAGACGACTTCATGGAAGCTGCAGGCTCTCTCCCACAATCCTCTCAACAAAAGTCCCTGGGAATCTGATAGACATTCAAAATCCTAGTATTCCTGACTACCTGTTAAATTGTTATGGGAAAGGTGGTGACCAATCCCCAATCACTCAAATCTACATTGATAGCAGTGAGAGCTGGACACTATCTATCTACAGCCGTCAGCAATTCAGTTTTGTCAGCAGGAAAAGTGGACGTGAGAAACGATTACATTCTATCATTTGTTTTCATTTCTTTTAAACATCATCTCTGTCCAGACTTGTATTTTGTCCTATGAGAACATAACTGTTGATTTAAAAATAAGTTTTGTCCATAATAAGCGGACTGTTTTGAGCTCATGAAGTTTGGTAGATGTTTGTCTTATTTTTGACAATCTCCAAAGAGAAATAAATAGTCATATTGGCAACTGAATCAAGACATTTACACAAAGGTGGAGTGCTGGGGTTTGATTATCAAGCATTCTCCTCTAACAGTCTAACATCATGAACAAATTCTGTACATGAAAAGAAGGTAATGGAGAGGAGGTTGCAGTACCTTGACGCTACTTCTGTGGCATTTGTGAGAGCACAGCACACCTCTGTACAAACAGAAAATTATTTTTTCTGGGTCATTGCCAAATATCCCCACCCCTTCATAAAAATTCTAGATTTAACTATTTTATGTTTATGATCTTCCATCTTCTACATTAATCTAATGTGTGTCCCAATCTATATATTGTTCACCAAAAAATAAACAATAAACTTGCTCCTTACCTTCTAGGTAGTTATTCATGAGGACTCTTCAAAGTGATTGACTTAGTCTGCTTGATATTACAGTCACTCAACACCAGAAACACATGAGAATTAATGTCATAATGAAATTTACAGAGAAAGATGTTCACTGGATCTTGTTGATACACTCAAAATGTGGGTTTTTGGATTTCAATAATACCAAAAAACTGCAAGCCTTACTTAGAAACAAAAAGTTGCTGGAAAAGTTCAGCAGATTTGGCAGCATCTGTGAAGAGAAATCAGAGTTAATGTTTCTGGTCCGGTGACCCTTCCTCAAAACTGCTTAAACTTTAACTTTTTTTTAAAGTGCAAATGGGTATGAGCTCTGAAACACCAATAGCTGTCAAGGAACTCCAACTGAGTGACAAGTTGCAAGATCCCTTTAAATCTTCACTTATTTTTTAAAAGAGTGGACATAGTCCACTGCCTGATGTCAGAGGCCTGAATTCTGTCCAGTAAAACCTAGTGAAAAGCTTTTTATTTAAAACTCTGCAGGTCTCTCTTCTGCTCTCCCACCCAGACTCTTTCTCAGCTCTGGAGTCATGACAATTTAAGCCTCCCAATGGGAAACAGCTTGAAAAAGTATTAACATGAAACTTTAAATCAGAAAGAGTGGGTGTGCCTGGTAAAATATGCCTTTAGTATGAAGACATGGAATGATCCTAACAACAAATAACTAGTTAAACTGCTCCATTTTTATAAATGCACAATTAATAACTTGTGAGCATGTCATGTCAGTACAAAGGGCAAGTAATTTTATTTAGCACACATTGCATTATGGTTATGAAGTCAGCAGTTAAAGAATGACAAGTCAATATCTAATTTATTCTGCAAATCTTGACTCAAAAGAAAGGGTGATCAGGCTCCAAAATGGTTAAGGCACAGACTTTTATTCCAACTTAATGAGATTTTGAAGAGGGAGGCTCATTCAGAAGTTTATAAGTTTAATAATTCTTTTGCTGAGCTGGTATCCAAGGTACATGTTCATCCAATGCTTCATGTACATTACTATTTTACGCAAGGACTTCATTCTATAAATTTATGGCTCACAAAGTCTTATTTAACCTGAAGAGGTACATCTGGAAATTTTGAGAAGTTGGGAGGAATTTCAGGGCACTTCACTACAGGCCAAGGGGCACTATAAAACAACAAAAAAAAAGCTTCAGAAATAAATTGCAAAGTACAAAATTGTAATTAGCATAGTCCTGGGGCTGGGTCAAGTTGAATCTTCAGCTCAGATATCAAGTGAAGAATTGTTAATGGAAAAATGGAACTGAGAGACAATCTTGATATAATATTAGCAGGGGAGAAGATGACGTCTGTGATTGATGATCTTAAAGGGTCAATATTCTGCAGCTACTCAATCATCCAATGCATGATGGATATTAAAATACATTAGTAAAACATCTACAACATACTTTCAAATTAAGGTTCAACTTGACTTTAAAAATCTCAACGATCCAGCATTGATGGGTTTTATGACTTTTGGCTAAGCTCCCTCTTAATTCTGTTTACAAAAAATAAATAAATGAAATAACTTTCTGAAGCTGAGTGAAGAATCTCTCCATGTTATACATAACATTGGTGTCCAAAAACAGACAGGGTCTGGGCCAGCATTGGAAAAGAATTTTACTTACCTACTATATTGCAAAACAAAGATGTGTAAGTCAAGTTTTTCTTCAAAAGAAAATTAAATAGGAAAACTTCTCTTTAGTACAGACTGTCAACAGGTCTGCACATGGCTACAATAGAGAAGATGTTGCCAAAATAAAAAGGGTCTTGGATACCGCACCATTGACCATGAACCAGGGCAACAACCTTAAAATTCTGTAGTGAGGGGTTGAGAGAGAAAGCAAATACATATACACCTCATTGTGATAATTCAGTTTAATACTTCATTTATACTTGATGCATTATAAGAAACTATGGAAGCTTCTCCCAGCAGAGTGAAAAAGATAGAAAAGATCAAGGCTAGAATACTTATATTGTGTATTTACACTACTATAACTTTGAAGGTGCATCAGAAGTCCTGATACGACTGGAAAACATCTGTTCAATTTTTCATTTTTAACTGCCAAGCAGCTGTACTGATAGAAAGAGGAAAATGGAGACATTTCCTTGTAGAATCATCAGGGGATAAGACTCCTGCTGCTCCTTAGGTCACAGGTGGCACTTAACTCAAGATGGATAACCCACACCCTCATAGGAAAAGCATATACTCATTATGATAAAGCTACTGTGTGGACCCATTATGCTGAATAAAACCGAGCAATACCATGAAAGGAGCCACAAAAGTTTATTTAAATGTTGCGGTAATTACAGAAACAGAACAGAGATGCATATGGGTCACAAAACAAAACAAAAATACTGGCCCTGCAGCTCTTCACTGTGTAATTATATATAAAAAACCACAACACCTGTATTGAAGCAAAAGCAAAACTAGGTAGCGGAGCAGAAGTGAATTCTTTACACTGCAAGAACAACAGTTACACAGATTATTTCTAACTGATCACCATTTTCAGATCGGAATCACATTCCCATTTTAAACATGAGTTGCAGTTATCCAAATACAAAAGCAAATATTTATTCCATCTATAAAACAAATGGAAAAGAGTAACAAAGGGGCAAAACAAAGTACAAAAAAATGCTGCATCATCCTTTATGTACATAATCGCGCAGAAGCAAACCTAATGGACGTCAGCGCTTGCTCTTCTTTGACTTTTTGTGAGACCGGTGAGGAGTCCTTGAGCGCGACCTCGATCGCCTTGATTTCTTCGGAGAACTTGAACGAGAATGCTTTGACTTTTTAGGTGATTTTGATCGAGACCAAGATCTACCAAAAAAATTGGAATAAATAAATGCAAGCATAAATATTACCAAAAGATTTAACACGAGATACGAATCCCGAATATTGATGGACCTATTTGAAAAAAGTGTAATTTCGACTAGTTAACCTACATGCTAAGAAACTTCTGTAAGAAAATTCTATGCTCCTCATTGCAGACTAACCAATTGTCAAACACAGATTGTATGAAGATAGCACCTACCTTTTTTTCCGTTTGCTGCTCTGTCTTGGGGAATCTTTATATGCTGGGGACGGAGACCTAGACAGGGTATTTTCTTTTAGTAGTGACCTTTCAGACCAAGGAGACACAGATATTTCACATCGGATGCTTCTTGATGGACTTGGGGAGCTTGTACACCTCCTTTTCCTAAAATACAAACGCAATGTTAAAGTACTTCCAACGACAGTACATTGGTTAAAGTTTACCCAAATGGCATTGTTAAACCTGTTTTTTCTAAAGATTCTGAAATGTATGCAAATGATTATATTGTTCAATTATTGCTTTCCTTCCTAGTAACAAGATGAATTTAAATTAAAACAAGCCTCTTTCTATTTTATGTTTTGAGCTATGGAGATGATGCCCGGGCTGATGCTCTCTCACTGATCCTAATCCATAAATGCTGGTCTGCTTAGTTCAAACTAAGAAAAATTCTAATCAAGGCTACTAATATGAAACTTCACCAATGGAACAGTATCCATGTTATAATCTCAATATCCAAGTGTAGGTAACAGCTGAAGGTCTTGGGGGAGGGTGAAGTGAGAGAGGGTGCAGACCAGGGAAGTGTAGCTGGCAGTGTGAGAGGTAAGCATGGGTTCAGTTGAATAGTTACTCAGAAGTTAGACCTTTCCTAAGCAACTATTTAATTAATTTCATTGGAACTCTCCACATTCTCCAATGTAAGTGAGGAATTTCAGAGAGTTTGAGGCAGAGAGGAAATGCATGGTAGAAATTCCAATTTCCAAGGCAATTCCTTTGAAGCCTTCTACAATGAAGATTCCACAGATACCATTTGCAACTCCAATCCACACTGGAATAATAATGGGCTGGCGTAGGAAAATCTGGCTAATAGCTCTTTTTAAATGATCAAACAGTTAACAGTTCACTTATTCTTTAACAGGTGTTACTTATTCTCATATGCAACAGCCTTGTAAAGATGTTTTCAACCACATCTTAAGTTTTCTGTTCTGGAGCTTTTTGCTTACAAACTTTTGTGCCACTGAGGACCTCTTTCCCCATTCACTGGACTCTATGATGGAACTAAAACTCCATCTCTGCTCCTTAGGTCACATAAATGCAGACCAAACTTAAAGCGATACATAACTCTGTCTAATTTAGAGTCCAAGTTTTGTAATAGTATATTTTGAACCTTCAGTATTAAGTTGGATGCTACTGTGACAAACAACTACAGCAGTTACAGATCCCAACAATCAAATAATTAATATTCACTTTATGCTTCCCAAAAACTAAACTGATACTGCCAAACTTCCTTCACAAAATAGGCACACAGTTATCAGACAGACCTTCACACTTTTACCACAATCTAAACCCAAGGTAAAAACTCGTAATTTAAGTCATTGAGGGACTCAATTTAAATTCTAAACATTTAGTTATGCAAAACATTTGATGTCCACACAAACATTTTAACAGAAGGCTAAACCTCATCACAAGAATTAAAATGCATAGAGTGAAATTTCAAGGCATCAGCTCAGCAAACGATTGTAGGAATTGGGATAAAAGTGCATCTACATGCAAGTTGTTCCACGGGCAAAAGGTAAGAATGACACTGAACGTCCTTCATCATTTGCCTCAAATAGTGTGAAAAAATGGAGGTGTGGAAATAAAACTTATTTCCAAACTCAGTTGGAATGGGACACAATATGAAATTCGGTGGCAAGTGAAAATAGTTTGTGAATCATATCAATTAAACTTGAACTTCAGGTATTACCAGAATTCCAAGGATTTGTTCCACTTTACAGTTTCACGTATTTGCTTACCTGGAGGGTGATGAGGAATTGCCTTTCTCCTTGTGCTTCTCTTTAGTCCGTGCTCGATCTTTACTGCGTTCTTTATCCTTGCTCTTCAGCTTATTCTTCTCCTTATCTTTGCTCTTGACTTTATCCCTGTCTCTATCTTTGCTCCGTTCTTCAGGTCTATCTTTTTCCTTTTTATCTTTCTCTTTGCTTGGATCTTTTATTCTCTCAAGATCCCCAACTTCTTTCTCTAGTTCTTTATCCTGGTCTTTTTCCTTTTCCTACGCACAGTGAAAAAAAGGCGACTTTGACATTTTTTTGTTACAAAATATGGACTTTATATAAATGTAAACTATGAATTGCAATAATATTTCCTTCTCAGATTACTAATAATTATTTTGCTGCTATCATGCAACACATGATTTCCTTTAAATCGCGACATCTGAGGCATAATTGTTTTGATACTGCTTTCAACGCCCTCTATTCTTCTAATCAACCCGGTTCAGAAAGGTTATTACACACCTCTGGAGCAGGTGGGACTTTAACCCAGGCCTCCTGATCCAGAGATTGCGACACTATCACTGTGCCACAAGAGGGCCCCCAAAAAGTGGAACACCTCATGAATTTGCAAGTCATCTGCTGCCCTCCATGCTTTAGTCATTTACACTTACTCATACCTTTACGTTGTTACAATTGATACTGTGCAGAAAACCAGTTGCTCATTCTCTGCTCAACCTCAGGCAACTTGCCAACCACAGTTAACTATCTTACCTTTTGTAACAGTTTACTTCTATAATGCTCAACCTGTTGTTGAAAAGTCATTCCTGATTTCTTAGTCCTTTTACCAGATTCCAATTCATCTTGAAATTTCATTACTTTTAGCTAAGAAAGAAATGAAGAGTTAAGAATTCAAAATATAGTTGTCATTCAAAAAAAACCCAGCATGTTTACGGAAACAAAAAAAATCACATTTTATTTGTGTGTTGAGAAAATGGGAAATGTTGGCACCCCAAGGAACTTGAGAGTCCTTGCACATGAATCAAAGTGAGTTAACATGAAAAAATGTAAAAAAACTTTGTACTGGTAGTCTGAAATGCACAAAAACAAACTGCTGGTGAAACACAGCTTCAGAAGGTTCTGTTAACTGTTTTCTCTCCACAGATGTTGCCAGACCTGCTTCGCTTTTCAGCACTTTATTTTTTGTAACTAAACATGTAGATGTAGCAAATAATTAAAAAGGCAAATGTCAACTTTTCTTGCGAAACAATTTACATTTTTACTTCCTTTCTTCCAACTCCAATCACATCAAGGCTTTGTGAGACTGCATGAGTATCGTGCACAGTTCTTTTTTTAACCTTGGAAGGTCCACGAGACTGATTCTTAGCATGAGTGGATTTTCCTACGAGGAGAATGGAGTGAAGTAGGCCTACAATGCTGAGAACTTAGAAGAATGAGAGGTAATCTCATTGAAAAATATCTAACAAACAAAGGGATTGATAGGATAGATGCTGGGAGAACATTCCCTTGGCTGGAGAGTACAGAAAAGATGGTTATCCATGCAGGACCGGAGTTGCGGAGAAATTTCTTCAATGAAGGGATGTGAATCTTCCAAATTCTGTCACTCAGAAGGCTATGTTTGCTTAGCTGCAATTATTGAAACTGACATCACACGAAGTCAACGTGGTTTCACAAAAGAGAAAACATGCTTGATAAGTTTCTTAGATATTTTTAGAGGATATAACTGGTATGATACAAAGGAGACAGCTGATACGACATACTCTGATTCCAAAAAGCATTCAATGAGATATCACACAATACTTTAGTTTGCAAACTAACGGCTTATGGAGTTGCAAGTAGTCATATTAGTAGGGACACAGGATTTGTTAATGGACAGGAAGCAAAGAATATGGATAAACAGCTAATTTTTAAAGTTAGCAGTCTGTTTCTTGTGGATTGCCGCAATCTTCAGTGCTGTGGCCTCAGCTTTGTGCTGTCTATGTCAATGACTCAGATAAAGAGACGGACAATAATGTAACTACATTTGTTGACAATACAAAGCTGGGTGGAAGCACAAGCCATTAATAGAACCCAAAGAGACTAGAGAGATATTGACAGGTTAAGTAAACGGGCAAAGTGACAGGTGGAATATAATATGGGCAAGTGTGAAGTTATTCACTTTGATTGTAAGATTTGAAATTCAGAATAATTTTAAAAGGCATGTAACTTTTAAATGGTGATACACAAAGAAAGTAAGTATAATAATAGAAGAAACACAGCATGCAGGTACAGCAATCAACCAGAAAGGAAATTTGCATGTTAGTTTTTATTGCAAAGGGGCTGAACTGCAACAAAGAAGTCTTTCTATATCTATACAGTACTTTGGCAAGATCATACCTGGACGATTGCG
Source organism: Chiloscyllium plagiosum (assembly GCF_004010195.1). Classification (NCBI taxonomy): domain Eukaryota; kingdom Metazoa; phylum Chordata; class Chondrichthyes; order Orectolobiformes; family Hemiscylliidae; genus Chiloscyllium; species Chiloscyllium plagiosum. The sequence continues at coordinate 9,350,858 of NC_057724.1, forward strand.
TGCAATTTTGGTGTTGATACTTAAGGCAGGAAATAGTTGCTTTAAAAATGATGCAACAATGTTAACTAGATTAATTCCTGGGGGATGAATGTTGCTATATGACCAGTTAGTTGGGCCTATGAACTCTGGATTTTAGCAAAATGAGAAGCAAGCTCATTCAAGTATACAAGGTTATGAAGGGACTTGATAAGGAAGACAGAGGGGTGCTGTTCCTCACTGGAGAATCTAGAACAAGGGGACACAGTCTCAGGATAAGAGCCCAATTATTTAATACAGAGACGAGTTGTACAACTTAAGGGTTTCAGATGTGCCATCACTGAATATATTTAAATCTGAGGCACAGAGTTTTGGTCTGTCAGATAATGAAGGGATATGGGGAGCAGATTGAAAAGTGAAGTCAATGATCAACCATGATCTTAATTAATGGAAGACCTAGCTTAAGAGGATCTATTCCTGTTTCATATTTTGATGATAATGTGCTTAGCACCTAAATAAGCTAAGGGATATGGGGATTGTTATAGGAAGGTAGAGTTCCTTTGAAACAGATCAGCCACGATCTGATTGAATGGCAGAATAGGTTCAAAAGCATAATCCAATCCTATTTCTTACATTCTTTCGAAGTTCTCTCTGGAATATTCCCTTTTAGAGTAAATTAACTCTGAAAAAACTAATGTAATGTTCCAACTTCTCTATGCTTCAATGTAATTTTTAATAAAATGTAATAAACAATATGTTATCCAGAGTTGTTGGTTCAAATATTGAGAGTAAGTCTTACAATAGCTTGATGTTGGTAGACAGCAGCAACATGGGAGACTCAAATAAATTATTCCTCCTGACAGTTTTCCTTCACCAACAGTTCTACCACGGTGAATGTACCTCATTCTACCACAACAGTTCCTTCAATTCACTGCCAATGAGACTGGTCCATAAAATATTGCTCCTGTAGTGAGATGTGCCTACACAGAGGCAGAACTACAGAGTCCATTCACAATATATAAAAAGCATTTTCCAAGTTGTCTGAGTAAGAGGCAAAAAATGTTGCATTACAGACACCTAAGATAGGAAAACGGAATTACAGCAATTGAGAAAGACTGATAACAAAATTGGCCACATGGTTTCCCACTTCTTATTTATTTAAATGCTGTATGTTGGTGTGCTGTGACTAAAAATACTGCAGTATTATAAAGAATGCAGTTAACAAAAGTTTGAATTTCAGCGCAGGACTAGTTACAACACAGCCAAATGGAATACTGTAAAGGATTGTCTCACTTCTAAGCAGGTTTTCTACATCTGCAACAGTTAAATCTATTTGACAATTCAACAGAATGTTGCTCAAACAACTACTGAAACATTAGGCTCCATGTTTAGACACCTCGATAATCTTTGCATATTTTTTATATTGATTCACAAGATGTGGCTAGCGAGGCCAGCATTTATTGCACATCCTAATTGCCATCAAGAAATTGTCAGTAAGCTGTCTTCTTGGGCTGCTGAAATTCACGGGGAGTAGGTAAACTTTGTGTTAGGAAGTGAACGATTTTGACCCACTGACAGTGAAGGAACAGCGATGTAGTTTCAAGTCAGAATGGTATGAGATTTGGAAGGTAACTTTCAGGTAGTGCTGTTCCCATGCATCTTAAGACTTAGCCTTCTAGGTGGTAGAGGCTGTTGAAGGAGCACTGGGGAGTTACTGCAGTATACCTTGTTGATAGTATAAACAGCTGCTACTGTGCAAGTGGGCTGCTTTGTCCCAGGTGGTCCAAAACTTACACCCAAAACGTTGACTTTCCCATCTCCTAACGTTGCCTGGCTTGCTGTGTTCCTCCAGCCTCTTGCCTTGTATACTTTAGATTCCAGCATCTGCAGTTTTTTTTTGTCTCGAAGTCTTTGTCCTAGACAGTGTTCGACTTCCAGTTTTGTCAGTAGTTCAACTGGTTGGAAATAAGTCTTCAGTACTACTGCCAAGACGTTATCAAGGTTTTCAGTCATTTCTTGAAAGCAAGTGGAATGAAACAAATTGGCTGCAATCACAGGCACCTGTCATCTTTGCAACTTCAGGAAATTCCAGGAGAGATCATCTACAAGACATCCTGACAGATTATTGCTGCAAATGTGTCAGCTTCATCTTTTGCAATGATGTGCTGGGCTCCCCCATTATTGAAAATGGGGTAATATGGGGTGCCTCTGCCTCCTGTTAGCTGATTAATTGCCCACCCACATTCATGACTAGATTGAACAAGACTGCTGATCTTAGATCTGATCAACTGGTTGTGGGAGTTCCCTGTCTGCTACCCTATATCTTTATAAAAGAAGCTATTAAAAGTGAGATGACAAAGTCTAGAAAGATAGCACTGCCATTACTAAGCCTCAAACCTTTCAGCTATATTATTTCAAATGATGTTTTTTAATTGATTTGCTGTAAGAAAAATCTGTTAAAACACATACAAGATTTAAATAAAGACAGTTTATTACCTCAATTTCCCGCAGTTTGGCACGTTTCTCTTCAGACATTTCCAACATTTTTTGAGATTTTGAATCATAGGGATCTTCCTTCTGTCCAAATGACTCTTCAGATTCAATACCATCATCCTCTTCCTCATCAGACTCCTCTTTAATTTCCTCCCTGTATATCAAAAACACCCAGAATTCACTGCTTTTTGAATATTAAATTGATGACCTGCTGACAAGTGTACTTCTGCCTGTGTTTTACTACCTCCTCCAGATCACCAAAGATCTATCTATTAACATTATACTGGTATCTACATACATATCTTCCAAGATACTGATTAGCACATTCTAAAAATGTAAGAAAATGCTGTGATCAAGGCAGGCAATAAGTATTGACAAAAATTAATGACATTCAGACACTGATAGGTTTAAAACACAATGTGGATGGCAAGCAGCAAAATTTGAAGTGCACAACCATCAACAAAGTTTTCACCCAATTATTTCAGTCTACTTAACTGTAATCAGTTAAGCATTCTTTTACTATTCAAGTAAATGTTCAGTTGCAAATGTTAGACGACGTCTTCTTCAACTGAGAAAAGATGCCTGCACAGACTAGAGGATGTAGAAGCCAACTGCAAAATTACAAATGAGGCAGCCCCTCCAAAACCTCTGACCATTTGTGTGGCTTTGCCTGGCCTATTCCCCACCCATTCTCATGCAATTTCTATAAGTTTCCTTTCCAAATTTTAGTTCCCTCCTTAAACCTCAGAATCCAATTAATAACAGCTATATAATATTTTACTATGGAGCTGAAAAGAAGCAGGCCCTTTTTTTGACAAAGGAGGGAAATGAACTGACCAGGAGGAGTCTGGCATGGAACAAGACTCCAATAAAGCAAGAAACCTAATTTTAATCTGTCAATACAGAGGTCTGAACTAGTAGTTAAAAGAATGATTGTTCTGACCGAGGCAAAAGATCTGCAGCAAAAATAGATGTGTCAAATCCTAGGTCAGTCTTTCATATCAAATTTAAGCAACAGCACAGTTGATAGTAAGGTCACCGTCTAAGGCCTTACAGCTATCGTACTGAACACTAAAAACTGGATAAAACCCTTCAGACTCTATGCTTGACAAGTAATAAATGTAGTAATTGTAAATGTAGTAATAAAGTATTAGAATAACCTGATTTTATTTGTACTTTTTGTAATTTCAACTTTGAAATGTCATGTTACCTACTTCTACAAATTATATGAATAAAGTTTATTCTTCAAATCATAATAAATGTGGGGAAAGCATGGAAAATATAAGTTTCCTTCCAGAGGTTTCCTCAAGTGCTCTTAAAATTATCCCAAGATGTCCAAGTGTATGAAGTGAAATCCTGACTTTTGATGGGTTTCTTCTGCAGGACAAACTGTTCTACTCATGGGACAAACTCATGAAATTCAAACAGCTGCCCTATTAACACAAATAGGATAATTTCTGCTCCAGTAAGATAATATATAAACTTGTCAAATTAGTGTATTAGTCATACGTGATGTTTACTGCAACCTGGAGAAAGGTCTGCAGCTTAGCATGCTTGCCATTACTGGCATTACTCAAATGGTACCAATGCTACTGCGTCTGTAACTTGCATCAAAATAATTTTATATCCTTAGAAATGTAATTTTGAAATAATAATATTCATTTTACAGGAAAATAAATTGAAGACTCCAATAAAAATCATTTAGATTCATAATCCATTAATTTCCCAGAAAACAACAAAAATCTGCCAAGTGAATTTTTGAAAACCATATGAAGTTGATTTCAAATTTAATCCACGCTGGGAAGAATGCCATAAAAATAACAGAAAACAGGCTTCTAGATAAACACCAGAGAACAATTTTCGTCCACTTTACATTTTCGGCCTTCCTCAAATGAAAAACTTCCTGTAAACCAGCAGTGTTTATATTAAAGGATAAAGAACAGAAATCAAGTCTAACAGAAGCGATTTGTCAAACTACAAGCAACATAGAGTGTAGTATTTATAATCTTGGAGCATCTCTTCTTTCATCCATCTTCTACATAAATAGTTCATCACAACTAATGTGGACACTTACCAAATGAAACAGAGTAACATTTCAAGCATTTTGTTCCAAGACTCTCAGAACTGCAATTCAAAGGCAGCATCACAAAGTTTAGAATAATGACAGTGAAGAATAAAAGCCTCTCCCTGCCTGGCCACCCCAGAACCTCCTTTGTGGGTCTAGCAAAACCAACTAGTAAATGGCTACCAAGACCACAGTGCAGGATCCCCACATGAACTACTTCTCTGAATCCAGAAAATCCAATTCAAAATTGAAGTGCTTTACCAGCTGTCCAATTCAAATATTCTTCAGGCACAAGATCCACCCACAAATCATACCCTTTAATCAAAACACAAATGAATCACCAAAATAAAAGGCATTAAAGTAGTTTTCAAGTATTGCAATTTGCAGCACCACACAGAAATTTAAACAAACAAGTTGTAAAAGAATGATACCCAAAGTGTTAGCAGAGGCAAACAGGAGATTGGATACTTTATCCCTGCAGAAAGCCTCAAGCTTCACCACATTCCAGGTCCTAAAGTGGCAGGCTGTAGGTAATGTGCCCCTGTACTGTGAAAACAGAACCAAAACATCATCACACCACAGTTTGGTATGATTCAACTACAGACTCCATACAGTTTACAGTCCTTGGAGTTTGTTCACCATCAGTGATACTGAAATGATGTTATTCTAAACATATTGAAAGCTCCTAGTTTACGATCTGTCAAACATACAAATCCAACATGCCTAAAGAATGTCTTTAGGTTGGCAATCAAGGTCAATTCAACATATATTCATGAATCAATTACCCTTGACAATAGCAAAATTGACATCACAGCAATCCTGATATTGCCAATAATTACTAATTCAACTGATTTTTTTTGATTATTCATGTGATTATTACATTCCTAGCTCAGCCAACAGATACTGCCTTTTTCTAATTGCTGTCAAGGTGGTGATGAGCTGCCTACCCAAAAACACTGCACTGCATGGGAGCAGGTACACCACCTGTGCTATTAGAGGGTTCCAGGATTTTCAGCCAGTGACAGTGAAGGAACAATGATACAGTTCTAAATCAAACTGGTATGTGGCTCAGAGGGGAACTTGAAGGTGATGATATTTCGATGTATCTGTTGCCCCTGTCCTCCTAGGGGATAGAGGTCATGGATTTGGAAGGGGCTGTTGAAGGAGCCTTGGTGGGCTGTTGTACCATGTCTTGTAGATGGTTCACACTGCTGCTACCAAGGAGAGAGTGAATACTGATGGTATCAGATGGGACGCCAATCAGCAACTGCTTTGTCCTGGATGAAATTGAGTGTCTTGACTGTTGTTGGAGCTGCATTCATCCAAGTAATTGGGGATATGCCATCACACCACTGACTTGTGCCTTTTAGATCATGGACAGATTTGAGGAGGCAGTTACTTATTGCAGAATTTCCAGTTTCTGATGTGGTCTTACAATCAGGGTACTTATATAGGTGGTGCAGTTCAGTTTCAGGTGAAACTCCAAGGATGTTGAGAGTGGAGAATTCAGTGATAGTTGTCTTGTTGAAGATGATCACTGCCTGGCACACAATACTTGTTACCTATCAGCTAAAGCCCGAGTGCTGTCCAGTTCCTGCTGCATTTGGACACAGACTGCTTCAGTATGAGGAGTTACAAATGGTGCCAAACATTATGCAATCATCAGCAAACACTCCCAATCCTACTGAACGCACTTTAGCTAGAGGTCCTTGTTGCCACATTTGGTCAAAAGATGCCTCGATGTGAAGGGTGATCACCCTCACTTCCCATCTTGGGTTCAGGTCTTTTGACCATGTTTGGATGAATGCTGTGAGATCAGGAGCTGATGAGCCTGTCACAACCTAAACTGAGCATCAATCAACACTTTTCAACCAATTGAAAGTAAACCAACAGGGCAGTAATTGGCCGGGTTGGATTTGTCCTGTAAGGACGTGCCAGGTCAATTTTACACGGTGTCAGGTAGATGCCAGTATTGTAACTGTACGGGAACAGCTTGATTAAGGGTACAGAATGTCTTCAGTGTCCAGAATGTTTTCCCAGCCCACAGCCTTATCAGCAAAGCAATGCCTTCAACCATATCTTGATATCACATGGAATAACTGAATTGGTTGAAGCTGGCAAACATACTCAAAAATATCAAACCACTCAACAGTAAATTCAGCCATGTCCCCTGCCTTTATGCACAAGACCCTGTTTTGGGCACTACATTGGAAATGTGCTTTTCTATCTCATTATCCAAACTAATAAAATAAGACCAATAATTGAAGCCCTAATACAGATCTCTGAATGAAACTATTAGTCACATTAAGCCATTGCGCGTGCCTAACATAATACACCTTTGTCTCTTTGCACTCAGTTGATAAAATGCCTTCAATTCCAGGAGTGTCAATTTTAGCTATCAGTACTCATGATGGATTTTCTCAAACACCTTTGGAAAAATTAATACAAATATCTTACACCAACAAAGTCCTGTTCATGACATTCATGACCTTGCGAATAAAAATTCAGGTTAGTCAGGTATGACCTATTCTTTACAAATCCTTGCTAGCTCTCTCTAATCAAGATGTTCATCTCCTTTTCCCAATTGCAGAATTTTGTAATCCTTGATTACAAATGGATCTGAAATCAACCATTTTCTTTCTCTCACTTCACTTTATTGAAAGGCTATACAATTTTTCTAATGTGAAGGAAGAATTCTCATACCAAAAGAACATTCTAAGATAATAATTACAGCATCTGCAATGTTCTTATCTACACGCTTTAAAACCCTACAACTGAAATCAATTGGTGCTAAGGATTTGGCATTCTTCAAAGCCGTTATCATAGACTCACTACAGGGTAGAAACAGACCAGTAGGCCCAACAAGTCCACACCGAGCTATGAAGAGTATCGTACCCAGACCCATTGCCTGCCCTATTACTTTACATTTCCCCTGACTAATGCACATAACCCACACATCCCTGAACACTATGCGCAATTTAGCATGGCCAATTCACCTAACCTGCGCACCTTTGGACTGTGAGAGGAAACCTGAGCACCCAAAGGAAATCCACACATAGGGAGAATATGCAAATTCCACAATTCCGCCAGAGACTGGAATTGAACCCAGGTCCCTTGTGCTGTGAGGCAGCAGTGCTAACCACTGAGCCATCGATTAGTTGCTTCAATATTGTCATGTTGCTTAAATTAACTATGGTTGAAGAAAGACACATTTTGCCAAAGGTTTTCATCTTGCACTTATCAGGAGGACAATTCACAAAAAAAACCTGAGTAAAGGTAAAACAACATTGAGACAATTTGAAAGGAGTGCAGTGATTGGGTGGACACCTCCCAATTGGCAGGATTCCAACCAACCACTGTCATTTCCAATCAATTAGTATTCTGTCTTGTGAACTATTCTGATGAGTTCAAAGCAAAAAGCTTTGCCAGAAATGTGTACTAAAGAATAGAAACACACGCTCTGCACTACTGAAAGACTATAAGAGTAAAATACTGCAGGTGCGGTCAATCTAAAATAAAAACAAAGTGCTGAAGTGGGAGAGGGAGAGTTAATGTTAAACTTATGTCTTCAGGAGTGAAATTAACTGAAAAATGGTGTTTTTGATGCTGTTGTCAGGAGAGGTGCAGCGAGTGGACAGATAGTGAGAGTGAACACAGCAAAAGACTAGTGGCAGGAAAGAACTGATAACAGTTGTAAAATAGTGTGACAATGGGAAATGGGCTCATTCCACTGACAGCAGAGTCAGTAACATATAGCTAGGGAGTGGAGATGGGGAAAGAGCTTATGCTTTAGAGTTGTGGAACGCAATATTGAATCCTAGAGGCCATAATGTGCCTAAGCCAACAACGATGTGATGTTCCTCTAGCTCGAGGGGAGCTTTGTTGAAACACTATAGTAGGCCTAATAGAAATGTTAACATAGAGAAAGATGGTTTATTGAAATAAGCAACTGAATGGTCAGAGTCATTACTGACAGAACAGAGACATTCTGCAAAATAGTCATAGTCTGTGCTCAGTCTTGCTAAAGTAAAGTTGAATGTAAGAAACAAATACAACTGAAAGCAGTACACATAAAAGACTGCCTTATTTGGAAGGTGTACTTGGGGCATTGAATAGTGTGGAGGGACGATGTGAATGGATTGCATGGGAAGGTGCTATTTGGGGGCTGTGTACAAAAGCAAGTGTCAGAAGTGATAGACTGGGGTGTCACAGAAGGAACTGTGCTGGAAAAACAAAGGTCAGGCAGCATCCAAGGAGCAGGAAAGTCGATGTTTCGGGCATAAGTCTTTCATCAGGAAGGTCTTATGTCCGAAACATCGACTCTCCTGTTCCTTGGATGTTATCTGACCTACTGTGTTTTTCCAGTGCCACACTTTTCGACTCTGACTCTCCAATATCTGCAGTCCTCATTTTCTCACTGTTACTGAGGGAATGGTCACTGTAGAATCCTGTCAGTGGAGAGGTGATGAAGATGTGCTTCCAGTATTCAGATGGAAGGGCAGAAATGGCACACTATTTATTTTTGTTGAGAGCCAGTCTTTGACTTAGATGTCTGGCATGCTTGACCGCAAATACTGACAAAATAATTACTACAACTTGATTATAGTTATGAAGGAAACCAATTCATTCATCAGATGATTAATAAGTCTTAATTCTGCTTTTGAGCAATTTGGCAATTCACACAAATTCTTGGAGAATTAAATGCCAACACACAACAGGTAGCACAAAGCAACTCACTTAATCTCAATTTTTTCTTCTGATTCTGGATGGTCAAGAAGATCCCATTTTGACATAGTTATTGCTGCAAAAATAAGATTTATATTTCAGCATTTCATAAATAGAAACAGCGTCATTGTGTAAACGTATAAAGTGCCTCATCTGGTTACTACAAATCCAACAATGTATTTTAAACCATTTCATTTTAGATAAAGAACAAACAACTGTGGGTATAATACAAAATACTCCACAGCCATTTACTCAAGCAGCAGACACACTGGCCAGCTAATGAGTTGTATCTGGCTTCCAAATCCTTATAGGGCAAGATTTCACCTCAAAGCTGCCAGTCAATTGGAGAGCTTGCAGCTCTTTAGGCCTAGCAGCATCACTGGAGTACTGCCACAGCTGAGCTTGCATGCAGCTGGAAAAAACAGCATGGATGTGGCATTTCCAGGCAAGGCAGGTGGTGAGGGACCACCTGGTCTCAGTCCAATCAGGCAGGCCACAGCAATGGAAAGGCGTGTCACTACAGAGGAAGTGTTCGTCACTGGATAAGAAACCAGAAGCCACCCACCTTCACCTTGAGTTTACAGGGAAGCTGCCATGAATTAATATGTGGCTGCTCTACTTGCCAGAAAGCCCCTGGTAATGGGAAGAGTCCCTTAACTGGCTAGTTAATTGTTTCAAGTGACCTCTGGATAGGAGGGCCATCTGCCACCTTCTCCACAGCTGGCAAAATGCTGTGGCAATGGGAAGAAAATGGACATGCTATTCCATCCTCTCTTGCTCATGATTTTTCAGTCATATGTGCTACTCAATCTCAGGCTACAAATTGCCATTGCAAAAACTTTCATTAACTTCATCTCTCTTAAGTTGAAGATGAATTTCTTTTTATGATCCAATTTTGATCACAAAACAAATGCACTTATGCAGTTACTTGGTTTAAAAACTGTATTATGCCTAATTGTTAAATGACAAGATCTCCTTGCATCTTTGTGTTATTATCTACAACTTCTGAAATTTGAAACTATGTTTAAAGATATTCAACAAAATGTTTGGGACTACTTAACATACATCTACTTATATCCAAATCTTCAATGAAAAACTTAGTTGGAAATTTAATTCTAAAACTTAAATTTCTAATCAGGCAACAGATGATCAAAGTATTAACAAATATTCAATTAGTTTGAAATTGTGCATGAATGATCAGTATAAAGACCAAAACAAACTAAAAATTCATACCATGAGATTCCAACTCAGATTCATCCACAGTTTCCCATTTTGAAGGTGCAATCTTTAACAGTGGTTCTTCCTTTTTAACAACCACGAGTTCCTCCACTAAAAAAAGAGAAACAAATACAGAAATATTCTTTAAAATTGTCACAAACCTATTAACGTGCTGGAAACTTGTAAATGCAACTGTTCTCGTGGGTTACCACAATGCCAATTACAGTGCTATTTTGTTTTTCTCTCTGACAGCTGTAACTATTTTGCAGCATTCTTGTCTGAGTCAGAAGATTGTGGGTTCAAATCCTAATCAAGAACTGGAATACAAAAAAGTCACAAAGTTGACACTCCAATACTGAAGGACTGCTACATTGATGGAGGCAGCATCTTTTGAATGAGATGTTAAAACTGATCTCTCAGATGAATGCAAATATCCTGCAGCACTATTCAAAGAGCAGAAGTTTATCCTTGATATCCTGGCAAGGATTCATCAATCAAATCCCAAAAGAAGTTACCTGCTCATTAAATGACTGTCAGTGGGAATTTGCTTGCCACAGATCCTATGTTGTCCCAGGTACTATATATCAAAGGACTTAATTGACTGTAAAACACAGATTTCTTGTGGTTTGGTAGGATGTCACAAGTACACCATATGGGGAATCAAGGGTTACAGGGAAAGGATAGGAAAGTGCAAGGAGGAATGTGTCAAAGACAAGACCAAACCCCCTCAAAATATAATAAGATAGTCCAGACACTAGCCTTTCCCTATTTTAAAGATGAGCATAAGGCATTGCATTCTGAATGCAATTAGATTGATCAAACTACTCATCTTTAAGCAAAAAAACCCACTTCATTTTACATTACAGTTAAAAATAAAAGAATTGGCTGAATTGTATTTATCAAAATACTTAACAAAATAATATATTAACTACTACTAATGAACTGTTCCAAGTCTCGCAGCAGGAAGAGAACCCCAGCTTTTAGCTGGAACAGAGAGAAGAATAAGAGATTCCACATTCCACTTCAAGTCCCCAGCAACTGTTAAAAGCTAAAACTAGTAATCCTGGTTCTGAGGAGTTTGACCCCACCCATTCAGGCTGCAGCTACTGTTCCAACTTTTTAAAAAAAAATCCCAAGGCTTCACAAGCTGTCAGACCATACTTGGAGTATTGTATGTAGTTTTGGTCCCCATATCTCAGAAGGGATTTTCTAACCCTGGAGCGTGTTCAGAGGAGATTCACGAGAATGGTCCCACTAACGTATGAAGAATGTTTGAGGACTCTGGGTCTATACGGGATGGAGTTTAGAAGGATGACAGGGGATTTAATCGAAACATACAGAATACTGAATGGCCTGGACAGAGTAGATGTTTTCATTGGCAGGAGAGACTCAGACTCGAGAGCACAGCCTTAGAGTAAAGGGAAGACCTTATAGAACGGAGATAAGGAGAAACTTCTTCAGCCAGAGAGTGGGGAATCTATGGAATTCACTGCCACACAAGGCTACGGAGGCCAGGTCATTGAAACTGAAATAGACAGATTCTTGAGTATCAAGGGTTACTGGGAGAAAGTGGGAGAATGGGGTTGAAAAACCTCTCAACCATGATTGAATGGTGGAGCAGAGTTGATGGACTGAACAGCTCCCACGTTTTATAGTCTTTATTGGCTTTGAGCAGACTGCATGTCACTTCTATCTCAACCTTTCTTCATCAGAAACCAAAAGGACAAAATACACCTCAAAGCCATAGCACTGTCATAAATGTCAGAATAGCCATGATCCTATTGAATGGCTGAGTAGGCTCAAGGCCATACTCCTATCCCTATTTCTTAAGGTCTTATATCCCTACTGGCAATTGATTGATGGCCTATTATCTGGTGGTTACCTCAGTGCTCAGCGAGATATTGCTATGCTTCCCTTACCAGAATAGTAGTAACACTTCAAATCTACTTGAAAATGCCTTATAGCCGATCAAGATGCCTCAAAGATTTGAATGGTTCAAATGCATTAAACGTCATCTTTTCTTTGTAAAGGCCAGTGACCAATAATGAAGTCACCTTTGACAGAATACTCATACATCTTCAATTTCAACGACCGAATACAAGACAGAATACAGTAAGTTGGGTTCCACAGGATTGAAACTTCAATATTACTGAACTTCCCCTTGTGAAGTTATTCAAAAGAACATCAATTGCCCCAAAATACCACCAAAATGTGCACAGGTTTAGTTTCTATTTAAACCTTGCTAAACATGAAAGCTGTTGCAAAATAAATGATTTTTGTTTCTTAACTAATGAGAACAAATCCAATAATTTTTTTTGCACCACCAACTACCTGCTATTTTGATAATTCTTAGAAACATTAATTCACAAAAATGGTCAATGGCTATAGATATTGCATCTATAACAAATTACCTTAAAACAAGTATAATTGATAACTACATTAAAATATTTTAAATTCAAATATTTCCAATATTAGGTAAAATAATTACCATTCAACTCAAATATTTCTATCATTAAAATAAACCTGCAAGTGCCAACAATACTCTTATCATTAATAAGCAGTGTCAATATTATTAATGCGCTTACTTGGCATTCCATCAAGGTCATCCTCAACTGATTTCAAAGGAATCCCATCAATATCATCTAAAGGTGCTCCATCGAGTGGGATACCATCAATTGGCAATCCATCAACATCATCTAATGGAGCAAGTTGGTCACCATCAATTGGTGTACCATCCACATCATCAATCACCTGAATAAACATAAATCAGATGAACACAAGGAATACTTGATTCAACTTTAATACTGGTAAACATGCAAATATCCTAGGTGATGCATACAGTCAGCTAGCAGGTACATTTAAGATAACCAAGGTGGTCATAAAAACAATATTGATTAAAATGCAAATTAGTTGGATTTCATTCACACAATATTTTAGAATGTGATATATAATTAAGACAAGGTATGAAGCATGCTTCCAATGTCTATACAGTACTTGGTGGTGGTGGAAATAGTTCCCAAAGCTTTCCTGCACTGGAATGCTTGACTGGCCTGCTGTGGACTACTGATAGCCACTAATTTAAGCAATTGAAATGAAATTGTCCTTTTATTAAAATACAAAGAGAAATATGGATAGCGTGTTCTGGTTGAAATTAATTGTGCAATTTTCAGGCATTTTAATTTATGAGCTTTAACTATTACATGTGTACTTGTTTACTTAATGACGTCAACTTTATATAAAAGCTTATAGCAGAGAATAAATTCTGATTGGTAAATATTTATTAACACTAATTGGGTTACTGTGACTCAGCAGTGTTGCGGAGCTGGTTAAAAGTATGGGAATGATTGTGGGAATGGGAGCAGTGCAGAATTATTGGAGAACGAGAAGCCTTTTTGCCTAGGGAAAAAGAAATGGTAGCAAGTCAGAGAATGTAGTGGTGGGAGCCACATTTGTCTAAGTGCTGAATCACAGGAATAACTGTAACAGGGTATAGGAACATTTGAAAAAGGGTCATTGGACGATACTACTCAATCAGCTGTCCTCCAGGATCTTATGAGTAGAACTAGAGTGTAAGAGTCTGGCAATACTGAGCATGAGTAAATCACACAACACTACATCTATAGTGAATCTGATGGTAATAAAAGTGGATGGTTACGTTTTGAAGTAGTGTACAGGATAGCTTGGTAAGGTATGCTGTGATTTGTGACCAGTGATGGGGTACAGCGTTATGAACAATTAGAGTGAAATACTGCAAAGAAAGGGTATGATAATTTCACATATGACAAATTGCAATAACTGCACAACAGACACAAGGCTCTCTAACATGAAAACTATGGCAAGAGACCAAGAAATAGAACCAAAAAACAAAAATTTAACTTTATGAAAATTAAATTGGGGAGAAGTATCAGGAAAAACATTTGTGCACAACACCATCACTGTGGTTCTGTTCGCCGAGCTGGAAGTTTTTGTTGCAAACGTTTCGTCCCCTGTCGAGGTGACATCCTCAGTGCTTGGGAGCCTCCTGTGAAGCGCTTCTGTGGTGTTTCCTCCAGCATTTATAGTGGCCTGTCCCTGCCGTTTCCGGTTGTCAGTTTCAGCTGTCCGCTGTAGTGGCCGGTATATTGGGTCCAGTTCGATGTGTTTGTTGATGAGTTTGTGGATGAGTGCCGTGCTTCTAGGAATTCCCTGGCTGTTCTTTGTTTCGCTTGCCCTATAATGGTAGTGTTGTCCCTGTCAAATTCATGTTGCTTGTTGCAACGACAAGCAACATGAATTTGACTGGGACAACACTACCATTATAGGGCAAGCGAAACAAAGAACAGCCAGGGAATTCCTAGAAGCATGGCACTCATCCACAAACTCCATCAACAAACACATCGACCTGGACCCAATATACCGGCCACTACAGCGGACAGCTGAAACTGACAACCAGAAGCGGCAGGGACAGGCCACTATAAATGCCGGAGGAAACACCACAGAAGCGCTTCACAGGAGGCTCCCAAGCACTGAGGATGTCACCTCGACAGGGGACGAAACGTTTGCAACAAAAACTTCCAGCTCGGCGAACAAAATCACAGCAACGAGCACCCGAGCTACAAATCTTCTCTCAAACTTTGAACAATACCATCAACAGTTACAACTTATCAAGCAAGACAACAGGTAAAATACTGAAATGTTGAGAATACAAATAGTGGCATAGTAGGTGATAATATAATAGAAGGATGAGCTTCAGAGAGTTAAATAGCAGTTTTACAATAAGCTAATAACTTTATATCTTATATACTCATGTGAAAATCTATCTTGTGTAAAAGTTGACCCTAGTTTTTCAGGGGTCTCTTCCTGACCATATATGCAGCCTTAAAGGGCACAGTATTTGGATACTACCAGAACGCACTATATACAAAGGAACCTCAATTATCTGGACGAGATGGGTGGGCACTATTTCGTTCAGATAATTGATTATTCTGTTAATTGATTTCCTCTGGGGCTCGGAGTTTCTGTGAAGTCTGCTCCCTGTGCAGGAGACTAAGCAGCAGCACACTGCGCGTGAGCCCCCGCCCCGACTGCCCCCAAACCATCAGCCTCCACCCTGCCCCCAAACCCCGTAGGTCCCCCAACGCAGTTTGCCCCCAACACCTTCCGCCCCATTGCCCACCCCCAAATCCGTCCACTCCCACCTTGCCTGCCCAACAGCGCCTCCCCAACCCCATCCACCGTCTGATCTGCATCTGTGCCCCCGCCGACCGCCCCACTCCCCCATCTGCGAGAATGGACACCAACAGTAAGACTGCTGCTGCCTATGTGGGGTAAGTCTCCAAATAGCACACTTGCACACACACACTCACTTTTTACTGCAACTACCGGACAATTTTGGAGAGATTATCTGTGGAATGGGGGAGGTTTAGGGGTGTAGAACTCCAGGGAGAGTGTGGGGGAAGAGAGATGGAGGGTGGGAGTTCAGTCATTTAGAGATGGTGCCTGGACTTTCCAGGACTGTTCTCGGCAGCATTTCAGTGAGCCGAGTTCGTTTTTAATCATTGTATTTGTAAACAAAAGACGCGAGCAGGGTTGAAACAGCTCTTTGATGTAATGTTTCTATCAGAATCTTGAGATCCCCTTTGGATAATCCGATATTCAGATAATCGAGGTTCCTTTGTAGTTACCTCAAAATTTCATTACCAGTATAAGAAAATTTGATGTGCTGGTATTTACCGATGAACTATAGAACTAAGTTGTATATACAGTAAGAGTGTTAATATGACAAAGCAAGCTACGGTAAATGTGTACTCTCTACAGTAGGCTTTTGATGATCATGCTTCTGAACACCGGTAGGCTACTGGTAAATTACGGCACAAATTTACCTGATGTCCTAACCATCTGCTGGTATGCCGATTAACCTTTGTATGTATGTGCAGACCTACATACACTTTACAGTACTGGTAACTGGAAAACGGTACAACAGTACCATTCTACCATAGCAGGCAGAATGGAGACAGTTATTTTATAGATAAATATTCAATAATGGCCATAACTCTTTTTCATTTTTTTTTCTTTTATGTAGAGCTCTGGCTCTTGTTTGTCTATTTTGGACTCATACCAAACATGAATTTCATCCCATTGAAAACAATACTCGTGTAATAGTCGACCCCTTAATTTCAGCTTAAAAAAACTCGCTAAAAAAATTTGACTTTTACGTGAGTATATATGGTATTTTCAAGCTTTTTTTAAAAAAACTATTTTGCCATTTTTTCCATCATAGGAAGCAGAAAAACAATGTCAAATATGTTATCAGCATCTGACTCAACAGCTACCTGTAAAAGTAGTCTGCTCAATGCTGAATTAGTTGATCACAGCTCAGGCTCAAATGTTATAATTACCTTTAGCATCTCTTTGAGAAAGTAATGGGCTTAGCTGCTGTGTTACAACACCAACCATCACAATTTGAAGTTAAATCTACAGAATCGCTACTAGTGACATTAGCTGACATCTCCAGAACTGAGAAAGCGAATTGGAAGGGATGAAAAGAAAACAAGTGTAGTTCATTCACCATGTACTGGTGTTAAAAGGGTAATCTAGGTAATACTGATACATACCAGAGGTCTTTCTGATAAGTCATCATCCAGTTTCATTAATCCAAGGAATATATTCTGCAACCTTATGAGGAATGGCTCTGGATACACTGCCCAGTCCTCCCATGCTCGAAAGCAAGTCATTATCCTTTGCTAAATAAAAACAAAGCACAATCATTTTAAATATGGTATGAATTCATACCATATTCATTCCGCCAAATATTATTTTAATTCTGAACCTTGTTGAGCATGCTTGGATGAAAGGTTTAAGTTACAGTTAATCCGGGCAGGTAGAACTGTATAAAATATCCTGATACAATGAGCTGCCGTGTATGGTCACTGTAGGACAACTAAACAAACTTAAATGAACAACTAGAAATGCAGCAAGTGAACACTAGTTACTACTTTTACAAAAGGGATCAGACCACTGATGGCTATTAAAATAAATCTATGACATTACTGCACCATAAATTTAACAAATGCAGCAAATTAAAACCTGACAAATAGTAACCATACCAACGTTTTTAAAGAACACACTGAGAAAATGACACAGAATTAGTGCACGATGGCTCCATATGGCAAACTTGGATGTGACTCCTATGAAGCACCTAAAATCACCTCAATGCCGGTTTGTCAGATAGCGTGTTCATAAATCTATCTGTAATTGGGATGACAGACCTGTCAATGCTCACTGCTTTGAATTATGCTTTAAAGTAATAATCTGCTAAATTACTAAAGGATAATCAGTCTTTATGGAATCCAATTTCAGCTGAAGTCAATGCTGCCAAGAAAGCAGAAGGTAAAACATTGGATTAAAAAAAAACTTCCCTTATTCATAATTATACATTCATAATCCCAAGTAAAATCAATTTGGGGACTATGTCTAATGCCTCATGAAACTGCCACAATTTGGCATTACTTTTGCCTTAAGAGAACATAATATTAACAAATAGGAAGATGATCCAATTTTAATGCAGTAAGGGTGTTATCTTCTATGGCTGCACTGACATCTTAATGCTGCATCAATTATGTGCTATTCCCAAGCTCGAAATTCTCAACCCTGACTATATGTGTCACGCAATGAGAAGCCAATCTATTCCCCATGACTACCCGCCAAGAATATTATATAAAGAAAAGCATCAAATCAGATCTGAGCATGATGAAAATTATGTACACACAACAGCAAATTCTAAACGGGTAATCAAGCAAAACTGAGATTTCATGCAGAGATACTTATCCTATACTGCATGACAAGTGGTCTCTGTAAAGGGAAACCCATACAGGAAGACAATCTCTTTCATTTAGTTTATTTCCCTGGGTTGAAATGTTATTGGATTGCATTTGTTTCCGTGTTTTTTTTTAAAATGACTGAATTCAGTAGAATATTAGCAATTTTGAGGAAATTTGTAGCTCAGGTTGATGTTAAGTATGTAAGTTAGCTCGCTGAGCTGCAAGGTTTGTTTTCAGATGTTTTGTCACCATACTACGTAACATCACCAGTTACCCTCCGTTAACTGTCTGTTCAACTGTCATGTCTAGAAATGGGAACACCTAAGGGATCACCAATATCAGGTCTCATAGTGGAAGCAGTAATGCAAAGACTTGAACAAGCTGCCCCTCCCATCCAACCCAAACTTTGGGTCTGTTATGTGAATGACACTTTTGTCATCACAAAACAGAACAAATTAGAGCAAACACACCATACCAACAACAATATCTTGACAGGCATAAAATTCACAGAAGAGGAGGAGAACGACAATAGACTCCCATTCTTAGACATGACAGGTGAACGTTCAGTTAACAGAGAGCTTCAAACCAGCGTTTACAGAAAAACACACACTGACCAAATACTTAACTTCAGAAGCAATCGCCCCAACACCCAAAAACAGAGCTGCATCAAGACATTTCAAGGAGCTACATCACACTGCAGCACCCAAGAACTACAAAAAGCAGAAGAAAAATATCTATTCAACATCTTCAAGCCCACAAACCTACCAACACGCTTAAACAGCGACTAATGAACCTAACAGATTCATTAGATATCAATAGCAAAACTAACGCCATTTGCAAGATACCAGACAAGAACTGTAACAAACACAGACAAACTAACAGGAAACTTGCCCCCAGGATACACAAACATCAACTAGCCACCAAAAGACATGACCCACTATCACTAGACATACACACAGACAAAGAACACCACATTGACTGGGACAGCACAAACATCCTAGGACAGGTACAACAAAGACACGCAGAAGAATTCTTAGAGGCACTGTATTCTAACCAGAATTCCATCAATAAACACATCGATTTAGATCCGATCTACCTCCCCTTGAAAAAAACCCCAGAAATTACATCATCCAACTTAAGAAACCAAGACCTATAAATAGAGAGACGGACATATCACCAGCACTTTACCTGAGACTCTGTCTGATAATGTTATCTAGTATGGTGACAAAACATCTGAAAACAAACCTTCCAGCTCAGTAAGCTAACTTACTTATCAGTAAAATATGCTTCCCTGATTGATCACTCCAGTAATCAACTGCAAGGAACATCCTTAAATCTGTCGCATTAAAGACAACAGACTCAATTTAAACCTCAGCAGTTGAGTGCCCCTAACCCAGATAATGAGATGAGGTCATCCAGGTATCAGGGTAGTCCAAAGTCAAGTAGTCACCATGTTCTCTGAAATTAAAATAAATGGATCCAAGTGACAAATGGAAGATGGCAAGGAAATTGTTCTTCTAAAAATAAAATTACAGCTAGACAAATTCATGTTCTACTAAACCAAGCCACACTTTGCACAAAAGAGAACACCGTGTTCTTTCTTTCCTGCAAAAACATACCTTGAATTGTTCTGCTTGAAGTCTTGCTTGAATCACTTTATGGGCCTCATGCATATCTGTAAATATCTGAGGGAGCCTGGTTTCAAAACTGTTAAAGGAATAAAATAATCTTTAAATTACACGGATATCTTTCCAAAAATCATCTTAAAAGACTGATAAGGAAAACAAATGAAACTTACTATTTCCTATAGTAAGAGGCATTGGCTACTTTAGCACAAGAATTATAGAGAATGTCAGACACCAAGTACAGCCTTGCTATCTGCAATGAAAAATATTCATGAATGGGTTCAGTTTTTGAAATCCAAAAACTGTCTCTTATAAACAGTATTACATGCACAAGTATGAATTTAAATTTGAGCAATATTCTAATTTACTAGCCCACGGAATCAGATTACAAGTTTGCTGGAAAACTTCAACAATGCCAAGAAATATAATTAAACCTTAATAAGATTTCAATGTTGGAAAGTGATGGTGAACGATTGTGGCACAAAGGAATGACCAACTTTTTGCATACTTTAACACAGGCACACACAACATTTAACTTCTGTAAGTTTACCTTTTTCTGCAGTGGAGTTTGTAAAATAGACAGTGACTCTGCAATGCAATCCACTATTTCCTCAGCAGCCTCTGCATTATTCAAACAAAAGACCATAGCATCTCCTATGTCGTTTCGATGTGGTGCCAGGCCTCTCAAGATATTCTCCAATTTATCTCTCTGCCTGTAACATTTTATAACATTAGGTACACGCTGCAAATTATATGTTAAAAGATCTACATCGCAAATCAAAACAAAGTACAAACAATTCTCATTTCTAAATTTTTTTTTCGTTAAAAGCGGGCTTTACAGGCAAGACCAGTGCTCATCTCCTATTTCCAATTGTCTAGAGATCAGGTACAAGTCAACCATATTTCTGTAGGTCTGGAGTCATCTGTGGGCAAACCTGGTAAGGATGATAGATTTGCTTTCCTAACGGACAGATGGGTTTACAGTACGTGACAGCTGACAATGATTACTTGGTTGGCATTCAGCCAACTTTTTATTCTAGTTGATTTTTAATTGAATTTAAAGTTCACGATCTGCAATTGTGGGATATCAACCTACATGCCCAGAACATTAGCCACGAGTTTTGAATTACTAGTCCAGTCACATTACCACTATGCCACCATCTCTCCAAATGCAGTAGGAATCAAGTAAAAGTTCACCGTCACAATATCTACAATGGCAATGCTTACTCTGCTATTATATTTGTGAAAAGTATAGGGACTTGACCATCAATGATCAAAACCTAGACAGTAATTTTAAAACTAGCATTGTCCAAAAAACTTTACATTTTAGGAAACGAAGTCTCATTTCCAATGCTGACAAACATTACCAATATCATTTCACGGGGCACTAAAAGTTTGAAACGCAATTGTTCAATTTTTTGGTTTGCACTTAGCAGTGAAGTGAACATAACTCCCACCAAACTGAAATATGAGCTGAAATGTGTATTTCAAAGAAAAAAAGCCATTTGAATGATATAAATCATATTAATGGTCAGTCAGCAATTGTGGGCAAGGATAAGACAGCCTTTCCACAATTGCCACAAGCTGCTGGTTTAGTCACATCACTGTTAGTTTTGTGAAAATGGTTTCTTGTAGTTAACTGCCCAGTGAAAGGAGCTGCAGTGTTGGAAACCAACTGGCAATCCACTGAGTGGAGGATCATGATTGGAGGTCAAGGTACCCCTGTGCAGCAATTGCTGCCATATTCCAGTCAGTAAAATCTTCAAAGTAAAGGCACTTTGACAACTACTGTGAAATGCAAAGTATGCAAGATGGGAGGGGATGCAGGCAGGTGAGACTACGGCAAGGTGCTAAGTGGGTGGAAGTGATTCGGAATGTGTGAGGCATGACAGGTGACAAGCAAATGAGTTCACAGAGGCAGAGTTCAGGTGCTCCAGGGCAATTAGGGGCAGCAGTTAGTAACAGCTATTTTTGAGAATGCATGTGCAGGCGTGTGCATGCGTGGGCAAGTGCACATGTGCGTATGTGCGCGGAGGGACTCTATGACTAGCCAGGAGTGAGAGTAGGTTTTGATCCTCCAATTTTAGCTGCAAAATGATGAAGACAACTCGCCAAAACTTCTGATTTAAGAGTCAGCGTCGGTGTATCTCTGAGAGGTTTCCACATACTGGGCAATTGTCATTGGAAGTTTAAACTTCTTAGACAATTATCGCATATTCAGTATGACAGAACCTTGTCATGATGGCACTACTGGACAACTAAGACCCTGAAATAAATCTGATTGATAGATCATATTGTTATTTCAGTTGGTATGGTGGTCAGTCACTAAACATAGTCACAAGATGGTGAAGAGCTTCTTTAATAACAAAGTTTTAAAGGACACTATTACACCAAAGAAAAATCTAAGGAAAATCTAAATATGGAATACAGTTTGAAAGATCTTATAAATCACAGAAAAATAAAGGCTCATACCTTACCCTACACTTACCCTTCACAGAAGTAACCCACATAAAACAGTATGCCACTATTTTAAAATACAAACTCTAGAACTTACACAAAAAAAAAACACTTCTCATCATATTTCAAAGAGGTGCCAATGTACAATTTCAGGGTATATCTAGTCTCAATCACTAGATATAGAAAGATCTGGGCCAATATCAAAGATATATGTAGATATTAAAGACCGCATTACTAGTGTCTTTTTCCAATTGCAGCTTACTGTTACCTGTGAGCGAGGGTGTTGAGAGCAGGATGGACTGGGAAGTATGTAAGCAGGATGACAAGCAAAACAGCAAATGGAACTAAGCGTTAAGCCGGTGCATAATGATGTCAACACCACCAGATATACACCCATGGGCAGAGTTGGTGGCAATGTGTAGAAGTAGGTATATAATGATATACGACACTAAATCCTACATTCTGCCCCAGAGTGATAGCAGAAGATACAACATTCAAAATGTTTTGGCTTAAATTAATGCTGCACAGCTTACTATAGTGACTTGGACAGCCCAAAAGGTCTTCAGAATCAAGCCAGAAAAACTATGCTGAATCCAATCTTACCCAAAGACACCAGCAGACAAAAGCTGATGTTGCCAGTCAAACAAAATCATTCATTTATTGAGAGACTGATAACATTTTTCTTATTTAAAATATCATGTTATAACAGCAAAATATTCTCTGGCATGATTTCTCTTTCAATTGGGGGGGAAAAAGTGATAACTTTTTGCCTGTCATAGCTACATTGTTCTAAGTGTTCAACAGCACACTTAGATAGTTCAGTAACAACTAGGGTAGTGGTGAGGGTTGCCATGGGTCTCAGCAGTCTGGTGTTAAGCAGTAAAATTAACCAGCAACACTATTCCAAAGTATCAATTCTTGGAGCACAGGTGGGATCCGAGTCAGATTTGATCACTTCCATGGCCAAGTAGTCTACAAATATAACTACGTAGGTTCACACATCAATATCAATCCCTTTGCAAAGCATTATCAATCATATGACACCAATGGAACTGAACTTCAGCAGGAAGGAGTGTAGTTTGCTTGAAGTGCAAGCTAAAATTGCTCCAAGAATGCACTCAACACTGAGCTGGATTTGATGAGGTGAAGCTACCATGCATACTTATTAGCATAAGACAAAACACACTGTCTGCCAGATTATCAGGAATAACTTCAGACTGCAAAACATGGACAGTGTGCTCAAGGTGTTCAGGCGCATTAAAGAGAAGGGGAAAAAAAACCTACATGCCTTAAGGAAGGAGACATATCTTTCCATTTAAATAAAATTTCTGCAACAGCAGTGCAAACATATTGTTTCAACTGATTGTGGGTCAGGTGCAGGTAGGGCACGCTCAGGAATCAAGCACAACAGAAACTCACTACGCTGATCAGACACGGATTCCCTGTTTTACTGGCAGCGACTGGTTTAAATTAAACAATAAACTACTGAACTCGAGGAAAATATCAAAAACATGAGAATAAAGCTGCTAGATGAGCTTTTTTTAAAATAAAGTTTAAAAAAAAGATTTCACTAATACAAAGATTGAGTATTCCAGCAGTCACTTCCATTTTAACTATGTGAAATTCTTACAGACAATAAATCAGGGATTTGCCACCTTACAAGTGACAACATTACTCACTCATCCTTCAGTTGTCCTTTCTTCACTGGTTCCTCTTGTTCAACAGGCACTTCCATTTCTCCATCCTCCGGCATGCCATGCAAGTAGGGATTCATAGGTGGAGGTTTCCACACTGAACCACATTTAAATATTCGGAAATCCTCTGTTCGCCATTTAGTTGGAGAATCACCCTAAGTGCAGAGAAACAATGCAAGTAATTTGGATTTCAAAACCCCATTTTAGCTCAGATTTCTCTAAGTACATAAGAATCAGAGATGTACAGCATGGAAACAGACCCTTCAGTCCAACTCGTCCATGATGACCAGATATTCCAACCTAATCTAATCCCATTTGCCAGCACTTGACCCATAGCCCTTTAAACCCTTCCTATTCATATACCCATCCAGATGCCTTTTAAATGTTGCAATCGTACCAGCCTGCGGAACTTCCTCTGGCAGCTCATTTCATACACATACCATCCTGTGCGTGAAAAAGTTGCCCTTTTGGTCTCTTCTATATCTTTCCCCTCTCACCCTAAACCTAGGCCCTCTAGTCTGGACACGCCCACCCAGGGAAAAGACCTTGTCTATTTACCGTATCCATGCCCCTCATGATTTTATAAACCTCTATAAAGTCACCCCTCAGCCTTCGACGCTCCAGGGAAAACATCCCCAACCTATTCAGCCTCTCCCTATAGCTCAAATCCTCCAACCCTGGCAACATCCTTGGAAATCTTTTCTGAACCCTTTTCAAATTTCACAACATCTTTCCAATAGGAAGGAGACCAGAAATGCACGCAATATTGCAAATGTGACCTAGCCAATGTCCTGTAAAGCCACAACATGACCTTCTAACTCCTATACACAATGCTCTGACAAATAAAGGAAAGGAAACGCCTTCTTCACTATCCTTTCTGCCTGCAACTCTACTTTCAAGGAACTATGAACCTGCACTCCAAGGTCTCTTTGCTCAGCAACACTCCCTTGGACCTTACCAATAAGTGTATAAGCCCTGCTAAGATTACTTTCCCAAAGTGCAGCACCTCGCATTTATCTAATTTAAACTCAAAAGAAATGCTGGTGTAAATTAAATAATTCCTTATCCAGCATTTAGTTACCTTTTAATATACTAGTAAAATACATATGCAATGTGTTCTATTTTCCCTGAATGGAACAGTTGCAGATGAAAATTAAGTGAAGCTAACTTATTGTTAAGCGAGCCTACTAAAACAAAATTTGTTACATTGAACGAATTCACGGAATTTGTTTTGTTTTTAACTTTTACTTACCTGCAGAATTGAAAACAGTTTCCACCTATAGTATACATGCGCTGGGTTCTTGTTGTCAAATAGAAACCTGGTAAAGGATTTGATGAGAAGAATCACCACACCATTTTACTACATGAATAGAAAAAATAATTAAAGTCATGAATATAATATCAACTCTTACCTGAACTGGGGATTATTAATTTCACGATTCATAATTAAAGCTTCAAAAACTGGCCCCTCACGCACTACAAATTCAATCATTCGATGGATTAGACACAATAGGTTCCTAACAGAACAAAAGAAAATTAAACATTGTTCAAAAATACTCCATTATACACATTTTAAATAGCAAAGACAGACATACTTTCAAAAATGAAAGCCATTACACAGCAATTAAATCAACAGAAATAAGACAAGAGAGTTGATGCTGTCCCCTTTCTCAGTGAATCCACAATCTCAAAGCAAATGGTGCAGTGTTTCAAGATATATAAAGCAGATCTCCAATCCAACCGAAAACGTGCACAAGTACAACCACCTACATTTTACTGCATTACTTACTACTATCAGCTACTACAGGCAATATTTTTGCAATTGCGTTTAAACTTTAAAAATTGTATGAATTTTGTACTCTTCAGTGTGAAGGATGTTGGTGTTGGACAATGGAATACTTCCATTTTGGGAAACCAAAACAAGCATCAAACACAGATAAGAATACGAAAAGTTAGATGTTACTTTGCTCCAATGATAAGCTTAAGACCCAACCTCGAAAGAGCTCCCCAATTAAACTGATCTTTTCAATTTCCCATTTCTCAAGTATGATTTTTAGTTTTCTCGTCTAGTCCCACTCTCACTGGGAAAAGGACTGAATCTGTCCAAAAATATCTAATTTCAAGTTTTTTTTTACAACTAGAAAACAGATGAGACTGGGTCAAATCTAAATCCAGGACTAAGGTGAAAGGCTAGTTGTAACCCACTGCACCATCCAGTCCGACTTCCCCATCAGTAAAACTTGATTTTTCAGCACATTCCCAAACTTTTGGATGGTACATTTTTTTACAGTTGGACTCATTTTCACTTTTTAACCAAAACCAAAAACGCAGAAATTGTATTGTGCACATATTTAAGGAATAATGACAACTATTAACACCAAATTACAGCTTGTAACTCAATATTTAACCTTTTAAAGCCACAATATACAATAAGACTTTTCAAGACATTAAGTTAATTTGCAGGGATATATTTACAAGATGGTGAAATGCAATATTTTGAAATAATACTTGTGCATTGGAGGCCTCAACATTGCCAATCCTTTCTGAAACTGAGAAATCATCTAATTTTATAGCGAGCAACTTGTTTTCTAACAGTTACAAGTCATGAGACATGATGTGCTTCAAAGAACATACAGGCAATGGATGGGTGCTCTGGAATTGACGTTCACTAACTTTGATTACATTTTAATTCTGGTACATGCAGTTATAACAAAATATTCTACTTGCATACTAGATGTTCCTGCCATTTTACAGATGTATATTGCAGCTTTAAAATGTATCCACATTCTAATATCCAAAAGTTTTTTTTTAATTTTGTCACAGGAAAATAACAATCTGAAAGCAGCAAAACAATGTTATAAGTTGGGTTCACAAATCCAATGCAGCTGGTATACACAAGTACAGAAGCTATTTGTAGTGTAAGTATTACCTGAAAGTACTAAGTGTCCATAGTTCATGTGGCCGAGTTGGTTACTAATAGTAAAAACTACCAAAGTGTGAAGAGCTAACAGGCTCAAACCGTGGTTGTGCATCCTTGTTATCCCACGAAGCCCTGGATGTTCGTACGGAAACCAGTGAAAACCAGCACCAGGCTCCACACAGTTCAGCGTCCTGAGGCATCAGCAAGCCGTCACTTCAGTCCCTGCTCCTCTGGTCCATTCATTGTGCTGTGACTAAGGCACACTCTATCCACGAATCTATTTATGTGTTTTTTTTAAAGCTACGTACCAAGAGTCCCCATTCCTCTGAGCAAGACATCACAGTATAAATTCAACCGAGTTCATTACTAAGCAACAGCAAAGTATAAGTCAACACTTCAACTACATTTTAGTAACAGAAAAACTCTGCCAAAATTGAGAAACCCTTCACAGACATCTGCCTATAATTAACAAATAAAGTTTCAGCACAGATGTAAGAGTTAAATCTAGATAATCCACTTATATTAAACCACTTCTTGGATTAAATATTGATAATTCATGATCTGAGAGTGGAATTAACAGAATACTTCTAGAACTATATGGTTGCTCGCAGAAATGGGGCCCATCTTTTAAGGCACGTAAGCACACGTGGAAAAAATCCTTTGGTCTACTAAAACTCTTGTCGCAAATAGGCTGCTTAGTCGTAGTAGCAGTAGTAGTAAGAATGAACTGAAAGTGTACCTTTCTGTTGGGATAACCACTTTGACTACGGCTTCGGACAGAGTCTGCACATGAAGTCACATCAAATAGTAAAAATATAAAGAATGTGAGTATTTGCTGGTGAAACACTGCAGGACATACAGCATCAAGAACAAAATAAAAACAACAGTTGGTATTTTAATGCTATGCCATTTAACCAGAAGACAAATACCTCTCAAAAAAGAAAGCACGAAATACCTGAAAGCAGCCTACTCACCAGGGCATTTGGCTAACACGATATCTACATATCTGGATTTTGGTTAACGTTTGTTCGTACTACTCTAATGGGTACTACTAGGTTCAATTGTCAGTTGTTGGATCGCAGTGCAGACATACCCTTAAGCATCACTACATAGTTGTATGCAGAGTTTTACAAAATACAAAATAGTCGTTTTGGTGTTATGGGAACCAGAATGTCAAATCCTAAAAAAAGTTTAATAGCACAAGTTTGGTTTTAACTTTGTTAAAAACAACAGTATATGGTAGAAGTTGTTATTAACAGTTTCAACAGAGGTTATCTTGCTATTTTACAAGACTTTAGGGGTGGGTAGTAACATGCCTGCATTCCAGAACAGAATGTTTAAAAAACTAACATTTTAAAGAAGTCCCCTGCAATAATAGTACAAGACAATGAGCTGAAAGCGCTCAGTTTGGGATGACTTGAATATTTGGTTTACTACATGCTAGCACTGACAAAAAATGTTTCTCTCTCTTTCAAATGAGAATGATTGTTTTTATTTTACTTATTTTAAGCATTTACATTGTATAATACACATATCAGAACATGGTTAAATTCTGAATATAGTGCGGAAGTCTTCAATTTGGACAGTAAGAAAACTCAGAACTTTTTAAAAAGTGCTTTGGACACTTTGCCTCTGAGAAGATGAATAGGTTGCAAGCATGATAATTTGACACAACGATTGATTTCCTATTTTGGTAAACTAAAATTATTATGCAGGGTGAATAGAACGCAGAGTATGCTGAAGATTTTTCATTCCTACCATGTGCTCACCAAAATGGGCTGCTCATTTTTTTCATAACCAAGGTTTCCAACTCTGTTTAAACTAGCTGCTAAATGACTCTGCCTTCAAAAGATCACAAAGACAAGCGATATAGTTCCATGCATTTCATCCTGTTCAAAAAAAAACTATGTTCTTAGCCTGGTCATTAAGCTATTTTGGAAGGGTCAAGTCTGACACTAGGTCAATTTGCAACCAAGCTCCCAAACACACTGAGTAAATAAAACCAGCGTCAGTTTTTTTTTAATAGAACATGTCATGGTGACAAGAACAACCTCAAAATCAATGTATTACCTCACTATGCAACTATAAATTTTTTTTTAAAAAGTCAACCTCCAAGCTTTTAAAGACTCAAACACTAGATCTATAGTAATATTTAGATTCATATTCAATTCTTGATTGTCTAGCATGCATAGAAATCATACACATAGTTTTACCTTCTCAAATTCCTCCTTTGATTTTGAAGGCGGCAGTGGTAAGTCAGGGTTCCGCAGCCTCCCTCTAGGCTGTGCATTAAAAGGTAAACCCGATGGAGGTGGTGGAAGCGTCAATTCCATCATAGCTGGTGGAATATATATAGGATATGGAGGTGTGGGCACGGCCTTTCCCCAGCCCAGCTTCATTTCATAACCCATTATAAATTTCCCTGTAAACATGATGTCACACAGAAGCTTTAGGACATAAAATAACTGTGTTACTCTTTAGTATTAGTCAACTAATTAATTTAAAATATACTGACTGAGAAGCCACTATGGATATGCAAAAGAACACAATTTCAAATTAAGATATATTCATAAAGTTAGCTTGCACCATAATAACATAACTGATAACAAGAAATGTTGGAAAATGCCCAATCTTTGGCAAGGAGGAGAAGTGCCATGAAGTGATAATTGCATAAATTCTCAAACATTTCCAGCAACCACCATTAGCCTTGCAAAATTAAGAGCGTGTTGTCAACACATTTGTAAATTTGTGCCACGAACACAAGTGAAGTGCACACTAGTTTTGGCCTGGTCTTCCACGTTGTAAGGACACTATGACTGATGGCCTTAACATGAAACTGAATAGTAGAGGCCAAAAAGCTGAATAATTGTAATCACAAAGGTCTGAACCTTGCAGGTATTAAATTGTTCCTCGAAATTTTCTCCTTAAGCATCATTTTAAACATTTTTCCCCTGTCCTAAACCAACTTTTTGTACTCGTACTATTTAATTTATCTAATTCATCCCATTGTCATCTCTGTTGTTTCTCCGGTTTCTTGCTTTTTCTTTCTATTGAACTAACTAAAGAAAAACACCATTAGGCCAATTGGTCATAAGGTCTCAAAATGCTGGTTATCTCACCCCACTGTAATCAATACTCAATTGCAAAAATAAGGCCTGAAAGGTGAGGAAAATACAATCCACAGTGCTCTGCATGAAGTATCCTATTTCAGCAATCTCTGAGCCATAATCTGCAAAATTTGTAGAAGTATTGCCTCTGAAGCATGAACTAAGTTAGTATCAACTGGACACAAATCTTCAATTTCATATATGTTGAATTGAGTTCTAGTCAACTGTTACATATCTTGACATAGTACTGAAGCTAATAGTAGGCATCCAAGAGTCAGATAATACTTATGCTTATCAAACTTTGCAATCTAACTAGGCATTAAGTCACTTTCTACTTTGTTCTACTTACCATTGAGAGATTTAAGGGCTTTATCTGCATGTTTTCTGTTCATGAAGGCAACAAACCCACAGTTTCGGAGTCTAGCCCGTTCTTCTTCTGTTCTCGGCCACATGATTTTTACACTTGCCAAAGGGCCAAATTTGCCAAATTCCTTACAAAGCATTTCTTCATCCATCTAAAATTACAGAAACATCTGTCTCATTAAAAAAAGCAATACATCCCAAGAATCCAAAATGTGACAAACTAGAATAGAAACCTGAAGATACCTGTGGGTTTATGTTTCCAACATACAAGTTTGTGGTATGAGGATCCCCTGAATCGTATGATCCTGGAGTATCGTCAAGCACTGGATATTATGTAAAAATAATGAATTTTGCATGAAAATTTGTATTTCTGCAGTAGATACACAAGTATTTTGTCTGCATAATCGTAACTTATTAAGTACATCTACCAACTAATGCTCGTGTAAATTAGGAGTTGCTTCAGATATAGGCTACAGAGTAAAAGGTAGCAAAAGTCTTTGTTGACTAGATTTCGAAGGCACACAAAACAGGAATTAATGAAGCACACTTTGCCTTCAATTGATAGTTCAATGTTCAATTCTAACAGTTAACTGTAAAAAAAAGATGATGAAATGAACACTTACAGACACGTCTGTTTACTTGCTGTTCCACATCAGTGGGCATAGGTTCAAATCTACTTGGTCTTAAATTTCCTTCTTTATTCTTCTTTTTATTTTTATGTCTCTCTTCACGCTCTTCCTGAATCCTACATGGATATTAAAACAAAACCATTCTAAATAATCACTCAATGTTATATTTTAAGAAACTGCAATTTATAATCTGCACTTTGCAGCACTTACTGTTTGAGTTCTTCTTTGAATATTTCCAAATTGCTCTTCTTTTTCTCATCTTTCACTTTTTTATTAGTCTATATTTAGTGCAAAAGAAGGGTAAAATGTTACTTATGCTATGCAGGACAATTATGTCAAGGCACACACAAATCCCCACTGCAAAGCAGTTTTTTTGTCATAGGCACCGAGCCATTAGTGAACTGGCATTCCAAACTAGAAATGAATTATCCGAAATCCCAAGGCATTTCCTCAATTCTGATCTTAAAATGCTGACGCCTTTAGAATTAAGCATCACAATTATGCTTTGGTAGAAACTTTATATATATGTAGTTTGATACAGCCTAGTTACATCATTCACTGTCCTGAAAGTTGTTGATTAATACAAAAGAATATATGAGGCATTTCCCCATCTACTCTTGCTTAAAGAAAAGGACGTGGTACAGATTTGTTTCTGCCACCTTACAAGTTAAAGCTTTATAAAAGGTCCAACCTTTAAAGTACTCCAGCATTCCAGCTCTCAAGGTTCTAATTAAAACTCTAATGCTATGCCAACAATGGACCTTTCAGCCAATCAAGCCATAAACACAATGAGAAATAAAATCAAACTTTTGGTTTTGAATTCTGACTGATAAGCACCAGTGCTTAAAGACATAGAAGATAAATATGACAATGTAGACCAACACAAAGGCATCACTCAAAAAGACGACAAATCATTAATTTCTTGTATCTTGCGGAATTGCAAGCTGGTGTATAAGGAAAGAAGTATGTTCAAAGTACTGATCAATTTCAAAATATTTTGAGATAAATGGGAAAACTGACTGAATTCCTTTTGGAAATACTGCAATCGCTTTTATCAGAATATTACTGGTGAACTTCAATATTATCCCCAATTATTCCAGATCGTTTGAAAATCAAGTGCAGTCACAATATTTAAAACAGACAGGAGTTTGATTAGATTAGATTCCGTACAGTGGGGAAACAGGCCCTTCGGCCCAATAAGTCCGCACTAACCCGGCAAAGAGTAACCCACCCAAACTCATATCCCTCTGACTAACACTATGGGCAATTTAACATGGCCAATTCACCTGACCTGCACATCTTTGGACTGTGGGAGGAAACTGGAGCACCCACAGGAAACCCACCCAGTCACGGGGAGAACGTGCAAACTCCACATAGACAGTTGCCCGAGGCTGGAATCGAACCCAGGTCCCTGGTGCTGTGAGGCAGCAGTGCTAACCACTGAGCCACTGTGCTGTTTGACTTTCTTACAACAGAATTTTGTGTCATTCCTCCTCAAATTCTTATATAAGAGCAGCTTAAAATTTGGCAAGGGCTCTCTATATTCAAGCCCTCACTTCCAGTCATAGAGTCACAGCACGGAAACAGACCCTTCGGTCCAACTCGTCTGTACCAACCAGATATTCCAACCCAATCTAGTCCCACCAGCTTGTACCCAGCCCATATCCCTCCAAACCCTTCCTATTCATATACCCATCTAGATGCCTTTTAAATGTTGCAATTGTACCAGCCTCCACCACTTCCTCTGGCAGCTCATTCCATACATGCACCACTCTCTGCTTGAAAATGTTGCCCCTGAGGTCTCTTTTTAATCTTTCCCCTCTCACCCTAAACCTATGCCCTCTAGTTCTGGATTCCTCCACCCTAGAGAAAATATCTTGTCTATTTACTTGATCCATGCCCCTTATGATTTTATAAACCTCCATAAGGTCACCCCGCAACCTTCGATGCTCCAGGGAAAACAGCCCCAGCTTGTTCAGCCTCTCCCTATAGCTCAAATCCTCCAACACTTTTCTGAACCCTTTCAAATTTCACAACATCCTTCCGACAGGAAGGAGACCAGAATTGCACACAATGTCCTGTACAGCTGCAACATGATCTCCCAACTCATGTACTCAATACTCTAACCAATAAAGGAAAGCATACCAAATGCCTTCTTCACTATCCTATCTACCCGTGACTCTTCTGATAGGTTTCATCCTCGTCTTGGTCATGGGGATGCCTGGCTTTCCAACAGTATCTCAACAAAGCAACCAATCTCCATGTGTGTGCCAAGATGATGGGTGCATGCAGATTATTTAACTGTAAAAGCATCATAGTGAGGCTCATTCTATGCTTGTTAACCATCCACATTCAAGCATCTACAGTAGGAATAACTGTGCCACCTTTAGGGGAACAATTTCTTTTATTGTCTCCTTTCGGTCCACAAATTTAATAATCTCCAGGCTCCAGAATTCTCTCCTTATGCTCCTCTACCTCTCCTCCTGGAAAGCCAAGTTGCTAACCACTCCTCCAATCTTATTTGGTTGCGACAAGTTTCAATTCTCCAGAGCCCTCTCATAAATTATAATAACCCGTTTTGAGTGGGGAAATATAGATTATATACTCTTACGTACTGGTTTCTTTGCATCAGAAGATGAAGCTGGGGCAGAAGGAGTTTCTTGATGTGGTGTTTTCATTTCACCATACCTAGCTTTAGGCTTATACAGTTTAGTCTTCCTTTCATCTCTTTCCTTTTCATCTGAAAAATTTCAAAAATATCACTAAAGATGCGCATTATCCAAAAGCAAGATGCTGCAAATCCGAAATAAAAACAGGAAACGTTCTGTTGGTCAGGCAACATGTGATGAGAGAGAAACAACGTTCTGATGAAAACATTAAATACGTTACTCCATCCACAAATGCATCCTGAACTAAGTACATTAGGCAAACGGATAAAGTAAAAGTTGAAGCTACTGCTACACTTATTACATTGGCATTGAAAACATTGTAATGTTTTTATTTTTCCATTTCTGACTGTATTTTGATTTTAATTTTGACTTTTAACTGTGGACTTCAAGTGGAAAACAATTCTTTTAAACACAAGGATAGTTGAAGGATTACTGAATGTTTTAAAAGTAACCCGACATTCATTCTAAGTGCTGTTTCAGCAACTGCTTCTTCAAGTAGTAGTGAAAGTCTGGTTCAGACAAACTAGAGCCAGGGGACTGTGATAGACTGGAGCTTTGGCCAGCAACACATAGCTTATTAATTTATGGACTAATGACCAGTTATTGATGGCAAAGGCCTTTGGCTTGCCATGTGAATGGTTCTTACATAGTGAAACAGCTCTAGAGTGTGAACGTTTAAGGAAGAAGCAATCAAACTTTCACAATAGATACATTTCTGCTCTGCAGTGAAAACCACATTAAGGGTGATGGCAGTTTATTTTATCCTCAGTAATTCTGGCCTTTAACGTGCAAGGCAGAGACTTAAGTGTGAACCAGCACAAGTATCTGAAGGAGAATCAAGGAACAGCATGCCCTGACAATCATAAATAGATTCTAACTACTGATAAACAAAAATTATGTGCACAAATTATCATTAAGTATAGAATCCTGCTCCAGGCTTTCCATTAAACTGGGTTTGAAAGGTAAATCGGGGATTTTGACTACTTTTAAAAAATCTAACTTTTGTGACAACTCTGGCAATAGGGACTTTATCATTAATGCTGGGTCATGTTTATATAGTGATGCATCTAGGCAGGCAAAAAGTTGTCCAGACTAGAATTCCCCTCTCCTCTAAAATATAGTAAGGAGATAGCCTAAACCTTACTTTTTATTTTTATTTAAAGGGAAGCGTAAGGTGCTGTCTTCCAGATGTGATTAGATTAATCCACCACAAGGCTTTAAGTAAAACACACTTTATTCTTACTGAAATAACTGCAGAGACGCCGGTATCCCATCACCAAGTCACTCTGTGGCCAACCAGCAGAGTCTGTACCCAGGACTACAGAGTGTCTAAACCCCTGTTTATATTTTTTTTTAAACTAAAATCAACAGCAATAGCCAGCATGGAGTCAGTCCCCAGAACTGCAGTGTGTCTAAATCCCCTGCTTATATTGGCCAGACAAGACAGCCTGATTGGCCTAGGTCAACAAAACCTCATGAAGGATCTTGTAGGCAATACGGTAAACCTAGTTCCAGTCACTACACTTATAAACCACAGTTAGAATACAAAGAAAAGGAAGAATTGGCATATCCTTAACTCTACCGAAATACTTAAGCTAACATTTTATATAGCAATCATTAACTGTTCGAATATAGGCAGCATCTGATAAACCCCCCACCCCCCCTTGGCAAAAATGCAATTCAGTAAAATAAGTATAACTCTCACGTGCTATCACTCTCCAGTCCTAAAAAAATTAACAATCTGCCCTTTTGATTTTTTAAAGAGAAAGCCTCACTATCTAAGACTTCACTCCAGCAGAAAACTCAAGTTATTAGCTCAGCAGTAGCAGAAATCTTCTCACTAATTGAAAGCAAAATTAAGAAGCTTCCTGGACTTCTGTTAATCCTGACCGTTCCCCCTCCCCTCCCATTCAAGCTTAGTTTGTCTAATTTTTAAAAATGCAGCCAGAGATAGCTCTATACTGTTTATCAACAGCCTATCTAAACAGACATTCTGGTACTACTGTGGCAATATCTCTCTGTAGGAAAAAAAGGACAGAACATCGTACTGTACCAACACAGCACATGACACCTTAATTAGGAGGAAACAGCTCAGAATGTACACAGTTAAATGGAAAGACAGACTTGTTAAACTGCTTGCTAACTTTTAGGAAAATTTCTGCTAGACGCCAGACAAAAAAAACTTGGTTCTGAAATTACTCAGAAATTTGCACGAGATTTATTCTTGACAAATAAATCTCTACAAAAAAAGGATTATTTGTAATTATTTAAGCTTTGTCAGCACTCCAAACTCATGACTAATTACTGTGATGTCAGGTAAAAGGACTTGCAAATATTTTTAAAATTAGCAAACACAAAGGAAAAATACATTATTGGAATGAGCATAAATGTAGTTCTTATAAGTGAAGAAATATAGTACATTACATTAGTCATTAATGTAATGTTAAAAGATTAAATTGGAATATCTCTCTGGACATTATTGTAATATTAAAGGGTTAAAGTGCACTGACTGAACATTCTGGAAGTGGGTGGGGAGAACATTCATGCAGTAATGCAGATGACTTCCACTCCATTTAGACAGTCATTTGCTATTACTTCCCTACTATTACCAAATCAAACTATCATTCAGAGCCTTCCACTGAGAAATGCTTTCATAGCCATCCTCCGAAGCTAGGACATATCACACCTATGTTGTCTTGGGGATCACGGAGTCAGGAGTCATTTGCATAACGATTCCCCAGAATTAGGCATTTACATTTTCATCATCTCTAAGGATGATCTCATCCTACCATTGTACCTGGGGTAACGTGTCAGTGAGGGACCGGCCAGAATATCTGTGAGCATTATCAACTGGCCTGTATAAAGGAGATGTGTTTTCTTTATTCGGGGCCTCTTTGACTCGACTGTGCAGGCCTGCAAAGAGAGTCAAAGGGGTCACCTAGCTCATACAAGCTTTAATACACTAACTGTTTGCAGAAATTGGTGTGTGCGAATTGCACCTCGTGTGTGAAACCTTGGGAAAAGAAACGAACACTAGAAGACATTTAATTTGGTACATATTCCTTGACTATTGTTAAAAAGCTTGCTACCAGAGTTAATGGTTAGTTCTCATGCAGAAGTAGAGGCAAAGCTAATGACTTGGTACTAAAATTAATAGCACAAAGACAAATTGATCATGCAAATTGCACAGTCTTTGAAGTCTCGTCTACATCTTTAAGTCGCCAAATATTCACAGAATTTTACAGTGCATAAGGTCATTTGACCTGTGTTTGCACTGGCTCCAAAATGATGTACCTAGCTGGTCCCATTCTCCAGCCCAATCTCCACAGCGCTCTAAATTCATCACTTTCAGATATATATCCAACTCTTTTTGAAACCTCCTTTGGAAACCCCCACCACCACTGTCAGAGGCAGCGCATTCCAAATCCTAATAACTCGTGAATGAAGAGGTTTCACCTCATCTCACTCCTAACTTTCTTGCAGACATTCTTGAAATTGTGACCCTTTATCGGTAGTTATACTTTAATAAAAACAAATCACTACCAAATGAAGAATAATAAGGAAAATTACCTTTTGCTGCATTTACAATTCCCCCTCTTACAAAAGTTTTCACATTGCCTGTACCACCCGAATCAAATGACGCCAAAAATTCTTCATAGATTTCAGCTGCCTTTAGCTCCTCTTCCTGTTAAAAACAGTAGTTTATATTTTCAAAACTGTTATTTACTTTCACATCTCAAAGGAACAAATACGTCAATAAAGGAAACAACTTTTAAGCTGGCACTCATAATTAAAACTGCTGTAACTTACTTTTGATCTTAAGTTGTGGAACTAAAATATTTACTGTTTGTGAGGCAAGTAACATTTTGTGCATCACTGTATAAAGTGATATGTTTGAAGCAACATTTCAGTGGCACTCAATTTATCCACTCACTTCACATTTTTGTTCTTTATGTGATTTCTATCTTTCACAATTTAGACCTGCTCCACAGCAGAGGGAATTTACCAAAACAATGACTTTTCTTTCCACTCAGCTTTCAGGCAAAGTATTTCAATTGATCTTTGAAACATAAAATTGCATACCACCAATGTTAATTATTGCTTCTACAGTTTAAAATTCAATTACAGTGTAAAATCAGCATTTTGACTTAATCAAGCACTGGAAGATTATGAAAACAATGCAGGGGTACTTTGAAAATTATCCAGTGCAACATTTTTTGATTTAGAAATAACTACTTGAATTATATTTTAACTTGCATTGCCTGATACATGTTTCTCAATATTAAATGTAATTAATGTCCCTATATTTCTTTAAACTATAAATTCAAGTCAATGTTTTCCATAAATTTCAAAAATATTTCTTCACACTAGTTATTGTAACATTCATTCAAAAAAGAATCCATATTATATGCTTATAGCTCCTAAATTAAGAACATCAGATTCAATTTTTTATTCTCAATTCTCAGGCAACATAGAATCTGCAAACCATTATTAAGTGGAAATAGAAATACAAACCTTTTTTCTTAGTTCTTCTTGCCCTTTTTTGCTTAACGTCCTTTTTGAAGTGAAGCTCTTCAGTTTGTTTTCTGCCATTTTCTGCAGATAAACAGAAGTATTATTGAATCTGGTTCACACACTTGGTTAACTTCAAGTCAGCAAAAAACACTAAACCTGGTAGATAATCAGGTTCTCTAATAGGTTCTACTGAGGTGACGTCTTAACAACCCAAACTGATTGAACGACTGCAAAATAGAATTATCAAAAATATTACATGCACTCACTATGAGACACAAAGTTGTGGGGTAGAGAATTATAGAGCAAAGGTTGAAAGGTGGGAAATAAGAATTTCTAGCACAAGTTTTTAACCATATAAGCAGCATTAATTACTGAAAAAAGATTTTAATTTCAATGCTATACTGTTAATTTAAAATAAAAAAATCAGTCTAAAGGGTTATAGGCAGCTGTACAATTTTTCTTTTGTGAAAAGAACAGACACGATTAACTGAATGGTCTCATTCTGTGCTGCATAATTTGAGGTACACGGAATTTGTAACTAACATACAAAGTTAATCATTACTGCTTTGTGCCAGTGTTCATGCTTGTCCTCAACACAAAAGCTGCGAAAGAATATACTTCAAGCTTCTTAAAGGACCAAAATGAAGGCCTACAGAATACAATTCAAGGAAACATTTAAAAATAATCAATTTATAAATTAATTTACAAATTTAAAGCAACATTGATTGCCAAAAATTCGCAAATTTCTCTTCCGGCTAGTTGATTTGTTAAAACAAAAAAACTACCAAATTTGAGAAGTGTCTGCACCCAAGATGTTCACACCTGAACCCAATTTCTGGCAGAAAACGGGGCAAAGGCTGTGTAATTTGGATCTTTCCTACAGCAGTCTGAATCATCGTCAGACCCTGATCTAAGGGAGTTGGCTCACAAAAAACAGTAATCTTCAGCTTTTAGCTTCCAGCTAGGCAAACAACAATGATAACCATGCACAAACAGACACTGACTGGAATTTTCTGAAGAATGAAATTAAAGGTCAATTCAGGCCACACTCCAAAGTATCACTTATGAAAATCCAAGTTTGCAACTGTTTCTCTGGGCATAATCTCCAATGATTTTTATTAATACATCACCATGGTAACAGATATATGGAGACAATGAAAAACAGGTCTTTCTAGCTTTAATTTTTTTATATATAAAAAACCACCACAAAGAGGCTCGCAACCACCTTATCAGAAATGAAGGACGATTAGCAAATGCCAGTGAGGCTCATGTTCCATGAAAAAAATAAAAATAATCTCAGAAATAATGGCTAGCAATTGTAGAAATCAGTTTGGGTTGTTATTGAGTGTAATGATTCCTCATTTTTAAAAAAATTATTGATTTTGTACTACCTGTACTGGCATGGAAGAAGCCAGATCAAAACATCTCCAAATTCATTGAACACAGCTGGGTTTTGAGAGCAGATGAATTTTACCCCATTTTAAGGTAAAAACAAAATGCCTCAAAATTATATATTTAACCTTTAGGATCCTTACATGCTGTACAGCTCAATGCAATGGGGTTTTTATCTTAACAGCATTCTGAGAAGCAGACAATGATTTCAGGCCTAAACACCGTGCATCAGGTAGAGTCATTTGGTTAAACAGCAGAGGACTGCAATTAGCAGAACATAGAACACAGCCACTTCAGCTGTCTGCACCATGATCTATTCTAAACTAATCCAATCCGCCTGCACATGGTCCACGTCCCTCTATTCCCTGCCTGTTCATGTGTCTGTCTAAATGCCTCTTAAACTTTGCTAACGTATCTACTTCTACCACCTTCCCTGGGCAGTGTATTCCAGGCACCTAGCATCCTCTGTATATAAAAAAAACTTTCCTCACTTCTTTTAAACTTTTTCCCTTTCACCTTAAACCTATACACTCCAGTACTTGGCATTTTCACCCCAAGGAAGACTCCAATTGTCCACCCTATCCATGCCACTTATGATTTTATACACTTCCATCTGATTGCCCCTCAGTCTTTGATGCTCTCGTGACAACAATTCAAATTTGTCCAACCTCTCCTTCTAGCCAATACAGTCCAATCCAGGCATCATGCTGGTAAACCTCTTCTGCACACTCTCAGAGTCAGAGGTGCACAGCACGGAAACAGACCCTTCGGTCTAACTTGTCCATGCCGACCAGAAATCATAACCTCATCTAGTCCCATTTGCAAGCACTTGGCCTATATCCCCCTAAACCCCTCCTATTCATATACCCATCCAGATGCCTTTTAAATGCTGTAATTGTACCAGCCTCCACCATTTCCTCTGGCAGCTTAGTCCACACACCAACCTGTGAAAAAGTTACCCTTTAGGTCACTTTTCTATCTTTCCCCCCTCATCCTAAACCCATGCCCTCTAGTTCTGGACTCCTCCACCCCAGGGAAAAGACCTTGTCTGTTTACCCTATCCTAATTGGAGGTAACCTTCGCTGTCCACTACACCTTCAATTTTGGTGTCATCTGCAAACTTACTGTATCTATGTTCACATTCAAATCATTTACATAAATGACGAAAAGCAGTGGACCCTGATTCTTGTGGTCACAGGCCTCCAGTCTGAAAAGCAATCCTCCACCACCACCCTCTGCCTTCTACCTTCAAGCCAGTTCTGTATGCAAATAGCTAGTTCTCCCTGTATTCCCTGAGATCCAACCAGTCTCCCATGAGGAACCTTATCGAATGCCTTCTAATCTAAATCTACTGAAGTCCATATAGATCATGTCCACCACACTGCCCTCATCAATCCTCTTTGTTACTTCTTCTAAAACCTCAATCAAGTTTGTGAGACACGATTTCCCATACACAAAGCCATGCTGACAATCCCTGATCAGTCCTTGCCTTTCCAAATGCTCGTAAATCCTTTCCCTCAGGATTCCCTCCAGCAACCTGCCCACCACCAATGTCAGGCTTACTGGTCTATAATTCCTTAGCCTTTCCTACCACCTTTCTTAAATAGTGGCACCATGTTAGCCAACCTCCAGTTTTCTGGCACCTCACCAGTGACTATCAATGATACCAATATCTCAGCAAGAGGCCCAGCAATCACTTCCCGAGCTTCCCACAGAGTTCTAGGATACACCTGATCAGGTCCTGGGGACTTATCCATTTTTATGCGTCCTATGCATCCATATCCTTACTATTGCGTGACAGAACTGCACACAATACTCAAAATGTGGCCTAACTCAAACTTTATACAGCTGCAACATGACTTGCCAACGTTTGTACTCAACGCTCCAAATAATAAATGCAAGCATCTTTACCAAATTATCCATCTGTATTGCTACTTTCGGGGAGCTATGGACCTGCACCTAAAGATTCCTTTCCATGTCAATACTCCTAAGGGTTCTGCCAAGTATTGTATAATGTGCTTATTCACTTACTCAAAATAAAAAGAACACAGATTGAGAAAGACGTTTTGTCACATACATTATGAATAACTTTTAAAAATCCAATGGTTAAATTGGTACCATGCTGTAATAAGGGATGCAACATTGATGACAACATCTTTTGGCTGGTAAAAGGAGTGTCCACATGATAGTTAAACTTTTTGAAAATTTGGATCAAGACCCTATGGCACTAATAAAGATCAAGCTCTAATAGACACCAAACCAAATATGGATCAACTGATCATTTATTCTTCTGTGCATTAATGATAAAAACTGTAACTCATCCTTCACAGGACATTATGCAAAAATTAACTACTGCATTTCACTAAAGCTCCTAAAAAGTAATTATTTCACAGAGTGCAAGCATCACTAACATGGAAACCAATGCCCAATTGATTCTGTGGCAGCAATGAGCTAGCTCCTGAAGTGTTACAGTGTTCTTGGAGAGGTTGGATTTCGATCCAGTTACAAGAGAGAGACAGGACACAGCACCAATGCAGGATGGCATGTGTTTTTGGTTCAGAACATCTAGGTGGTGGTGGTCCCGTGTGCCTGTTACTCTTGTCTTTCAAGGTAGGAGAGGACACAGGCTTGGAATATACTGTCTTGGAG
The DNA here is from genome assembly GCF_004010195.1 of Chiloscyllium plagiosum. Taxonomy (NCBI): domain Eukaryota; kingdom Metazoa; phylum Chordata; class Chondrichthyes; order Orectolobiformes; family Hemiscylliidae; genus Chiloscyllium; species Chiloscyllium plagiosum. The sequence goes on from NC_057724.1 coordinate 9,393,154, forward strand.
AGCTACTGCAGTGTAGATGGTGCTCACTAGTATCAGTGTGCATCAGTGGGTTTTTTGGTGGGGGGGGGGGGGGGGGGGGAGTTTGTCAAACTGCTTTGTTCTGCACATTGTGAGGACTTGAGTGCTATTGCACCTGCATTCATCCAGGCAAGGAGAGGATATTCCATCAAACTCCTGGTGTGTGCCTTGTAGATGGTTGACAGGCTTTGGGAAGTCAGATGGTGAGTTATTCACTGAAAGATTATAAGTCTTTAATTTGTTCTTGCAGCTACACTATTTATGTGGCTGGTCCAGTTTAGTTTCTGTCCTGAAGTGTATATCTTAGGGCTGAGATAATTCCACCAACCATAATCCTCTTTTATGTACTAGGTAAGTCTCCAAGCTAGGCAAGCTTTGCTCCCAATTACTAACAACCCCAATTCCAATTTTGCTTAGGATCTTTGATGTCAAAGGCAACGTCTCTCACTTTACCTAGTTTAGCTCTTTTGTTTGGATGAAGGCTATAATGAACGTTGAATCAAACCTACACTGGTAAATGGGTTATTGCTGTGTCAGTGCCACTTGATAACACTGTTGATGTCACATTCCATTGATTTACTAATGAAGGACAATAGCCTGATGGCACAGTAACGGGCTGGCTTGGATTTGTTCCACTTTTGCGGACAGGACATTCTTGAGTAATTTTTCACATTGCCAGGTAGATGCAGCAGTGTTGCAGCTGTACTGGAATAGCTTGGCTAGGGCCTCATCTAGTTCTGGAACACTAATTTTCAGTATTATTACTGGGATGCTTTCACAATTCATAGTCCTTGCAGTATCCAATGTCTTAGCCATTTCTTGATATCACATGGAGTGAATTCAATTGGCTGAAGACTAGCACTTGCAATGCTGACGACTTCAGGAGACTGAGAAGGATCTCATACTTAGTACTTCTGGCTGAAACTGAATGCAAACACTTTCTCCTCATCTTCTGTATCAATGTGCAAAATCTCCCCCATCATTCAAGACAAGTATATTTATGCACCTCCTCTGATTAGTTATTTAATTACACACTGTCATTCACCATTGGATGTGGCTGGATAGCGTAGCATTGATCTGATCAATGGTTGTCCAGTTTTGAGCTTCTGAATAAGAGAGTTAGTGTTGAGACTGAATGTTGGTAGTGCCACTCAACATGCTGAAAAGGTTCCTGTGTGCAAAAATACAACTTTGCTAGTGACACAGTAAATACCTAGGAATGGTGGTGCTGGGACATTGGTTTCAAGTATGACTTCACAAGTGTGACTATATCATATTGCTGTACTGTGGAACAGCACTCCTAATTAGTAAGGATGACTTGAGGTGTGCAGTTGATGTTTCGGGCACCTTAGTCATTGCTAAGCATCCCTTTGTGATGTGAAATGAGGCCTTTGTCAGATGCTATGTAAGTGAAGCCCTTTTATTTATGTTGTATTATCTTCTTACAATTGCATACTTATATCTTGGTCAGTGCCCAGAGTGTCTTAACAGACTCACCTGTAACTTTTAAATAGAAAATAGGTATATACTTTGAGGAGGAGGATTTAAGGAGCTATAGGAAAAGAAGGGATGGTGAGATAAATTGGTTGTTCCTTCAGAAAGCTGGCAGAGGTACAATAGGTTTTGTGCTGCATGATTCAGTAGATGGTCAACAGGCTGAGAGATTCAATGATCAGCAAAAAAAAACTTATTAATGCTGATTCTGAGCTGCTGCCACCATTCTTGCAGTTCAAAATGAATTTGTGTTAAATCAAATTTTCAATCATGCAATGGAAAAGAATGAAATGGATTAACACGTCTTTTATTAGTGTATTCTCCTGAAGGTGAGACAGGTTTCTGTAAAAAAAGTTCTCATTTTGGACACTCAGTAACAACGAAAAGATCCCACTACAAGTCGCAACAATTGCTATCTATTCCTACACTAGGGATCAGTTAGCTCAGTTGGCTAGGCAGCCAGCTTGCAATGCAGAGTGTGTAGGTTCAATTCTTGCACTGACTTCTCAACCTCTTCCCTCAGGTTAAAGCACCACCAGTCGCTGCTATATAATGAGGGAGCAAACCTATGACCTGGTAGGACAATGGTAATTTTACCTTCATGCCAACACTTGTAAATATGGCAAGTTATTATCATCAAGACTGGTTAGTCTCTTAAGAAATAGCTTTTGAACATATGCAGAATTTGCAAAAATAATGTTACTGACCAGTTGGTGCTTCCAGTTTATGGAGGTGAGGAAAGGTGCAGCTGAGCATTAATACAACCAAAGTGATCATTATACTGTAGAAATTTAGCCAGCATATTTCCAAAGATAAATCTATTGGACCAGATTTTGCTCAAGTAGAATCTTCCACAGACTGTAACATCCTAGACCTATTGCTGCACTCAGCTCAATGATTTTTAGCAGCCTAGCATGCTGCAAGAATAAAACTGGAAATATAATGGCACTGCAAAACACTTTCAACTACACTTCAGAATTTATTCATTCTTCATCTCTTTTGATCCTGAACTAAACTGCAATCCCAGATTCTTTCCGTCACAAAGACAGATCAGTTCCATCTCCAGGACACTGCTAAAACCTTTAATCATCCCATTGTCGTCTCCAGATTCCATTATTCCATTGGTCACCTGATCATTCTCATATTATTGTGTCACCATAGTCTTATCAGACCAAAGAGCTGCTCTCTCATTAGAGTGAGGTGACTGGTGGTGATTTAACCTGAGGGCCACCAGACCTCAGGCAAGGGAAGACAGGTTGAGAAGGAGAGTCCTTCATGGTAACCTCAAACCAGTGATGGGAATTGAACCCATGCTATTGGCATCACATTGCTCTGTAAACCAACAATCCAGCAAACTGAGCTAAACCAATTCCCAGTGGTTATTCTCACAACCCATTAGAATTCAGGTGATCTAAAATTCTTCTGGCACAATCTGACGCAAGATCACACTCACCCACTATCTCTAACTTTGTTGGCCTACATTCCCACCAGGCCTCAACTTTCTACAATTCAAAATTATCAATGTCTAAATTCTATTGTGCTCTTACCAATCCCGAAGGGAGAAACCACACACCATTTTTCTGATACCTTTTGTATATTCGCTCATTCTTCAACTGATCACCGATGGCTATACTTCAGCCACCTAGACCCCATACATTTGGTTCCCTAAAACTCCTCCTTTAATATCCTTCTCATATTGACATGTTCAGCAAGCTATGCCAATGCTACTCCTAATATCTTCTCTGTTGAATTAATTCATTTTTTTTGTACAGAATGTGGTTTGGAACTACTTGCTTTAACGTAGTTTAATACTGATACCCTTGTAATTTGTGTGATATTAATGGCACTGCATATATGCCTATAAACGTCGCATTATCTGACAGGTAAAATTTGGCATTAGTAAACAGCATTCTGGATTAGTGGTGCTGGAAGAACACAGCAATTCAGGCAGCATCCGAGGACAGGCAAAATCGACGTTTCGGGCAAAAGCCCTTCATCAGGCTTTTGCCCGAAACCTCGATTTTGCCTGTCCTCGGATGCTGCCTGAATTGCTGTGCTCTTCCAGCACCACTAATCCAGAATCTGGTTTCCAGCATCTGCAGTCATTGTTTTTACCTTATTAGTAAACAGCAGTCTGGATCAAATTTACAGGTACTACTGTTCAATGCTAAAATAATCTTTGAAGACTGAATAGCTGTTTTGTGCTTTACAGTCAATATAAACTCTGCTATAGATGCAAGATTTATTTTGAGAATCAAATACCCATACTGTAGTAAAAAATTCCAGCTATCACCCATATCCATTATTCAAACATGAAGTTTAACAGTGGATACAAATAAGCATATCAATCACGAAGGTATACCAATCAAGCCTAATCCAGATAGCCCAGAAGCCAAACTAACCAAAAGGCATATAACAAACCCATGTAAAACATGTCAACACAACATTGTGTATAGTGAAAGACAATGGCTAACTAGAGACTATCCTGTGACTGAGTATAAGACAGTCACCAATAAATCAAGAAACAATTTCACAATCTTTACCCTGAGAGTGCTGAGAATGCAGAACTTGCAACCACAGAGGTACTGGTTGAAGTCAACAATTAAAAACAATTAAAGTGCAGCCACACAAACATGAGGATGAAAGGAATAGAGGATACTATTAATCATTTTGGATGAGGAAAGAAGGGAGAAGGCTGAAGCTGAGCATAAACTCAGCATAGACTGTTTGGACTGAACAGCCTGTTTCTGTACAATATATGCTGAAAAATGTGTTGCTGGAAAAGCGCAGGTCAGGCAGCATCCAAGGAGCAGGAAAATCGACGTTTTGGGCATAAGTCCTTCTTCAGGCTTATGCCCGAAACATAGATTCTTCTGCTCCTTGGATGCTGCCTGACCTGCTGTGCTTTTCCAGCAACACATTTTTCAGCTCTGATCTCCAGCATCTGCAGTCCTCACTTTCTCCTCTGTGCAATATATCCCATGTACTCCTCCACAAGCATATTCTTCCTTTCGTGTTGAGACCAAAACTCCACATAGTAACTCCACATGTGGTCTCACCAAAACTCTGCAATAAGACCCTCTTGCACTTGTATAATAATAGCAAACTACTATTTGCTTGTAATTTGTAAACCCAAGCCTACCACATCCACTAGTCTCCTTTCATCAATCCTGTTAGTTACATCCTCCAAAACTGATTTGTCGAAATTTCCCTTTCATAAAAACACGTGGATTGCACCCAATCATATATACTGTGATTTATTTTATTTCCAAGAAAGGTGGCCCTTGTTCAAGTCCCATTTGCTCAGAGCTGTGTCATAACATCACTGAAAAGGTTGACTAAGAATATCTATTATGGATTTCTTAATGCCATGTTATCA